>NC_041380.1:394928403-395012303 GCF_002162155.2 Triticum dicoccoides
CCTCCACCCTCGTGGGCCCCCTGTTGCTCCATCGACGTACTCTTTCCTCCTATATATACCTACGTACCCCCAAACGATCAGATACGGAGCAAAAACCCTAATTCCACTGTCGTAACTTCCTGTATCCACGAGATCCCATCTTGAGGCCTGTTCCGGAGCTCCACCGGAGGGGGCATCCATCACGGAGGGCTTCTACATCAACACCATAGCCTCTCCGATGAAGTGTGAGTAGTTTACCTCAGACCTTCGGGTCCATAGTTATTAGCTAGATGGCTTCTTCTCTCTTTTTGGATCTCAATACAATGTTCTCCCCCTCTCTTATGGAGATCTATTCAATGTAATCTTCTTTTTGCGTTGTGTTTGTTGAGACCGATGAATTGTGGGTTTATGATCAAGATTATCTATGAACAATATTTGAATCTTCTCTGAATTCTTTTATGTATGATTGGTTATCTTTGCAAGTCTCTTCGAATTATCAGTTTGGTTTGGCCTACTAGATTGATCTTTCTTGCAATGGGAGAAGTGCTTAGCTTTGGGTTCTATCTTGCGGTGTCCTTTCCCAGTGACAGTAGGGGCAGCAAGGCACGTATTGTATTGTTGCCATCGAGGATAACAAGATGGGATTTTTTATCATATTGCATGAATTTATCCCTCTACATCATGTCATCTTGCTTAAGGTGTTACTCTATTTTCATGAACTTAATACTCTAGATGCATGATGGATAGCGGTTGATGAGTGGAGTAATAGTAGTAGATGCAGGCAGGAGTCGGTCTACTTGTCTCGGACGTGATGCCAATATACATGATCATACCTAGATATTCTCATAACTATGCTCAATTCTGTCAATTGCTCAACAATAATTCGTTCACCCACCATAAAATACTTATGCTCTTGAGAGAAGCCACTAGTGAAACCTATGGCCCCCGGGTATATCTTCATCATATTAATCTTCCAATACTTAGTTATTTCCTTTGCTTTTTACTTTGCATCTTTATCACAAAAATACCAAAAAAATTATCTTATCATATCTATCAGATCACACTCTCGTAAGTGACCGTCAAGGGATTGACAACCCCTTATCGCGTTGGCTGTGAGGTGTTATTTGTTTTGTGCAGGTACTAGGGACTCGCGCGCAGCCTCCTACTGGATTGATACCTTGGTTCTCAAAAACTGAGGGAAATACTTACGCTACTTTTCTGCATCATCATTTCCTCTTCAAGGAAATCCAACGCAGTGCTCAAGAGGTAGCAACTTCCCCAGTAGGTGAGAATCCGCTGTCAGGTTACCGTGAGCACCGGCCTAACAACAACCATCCACTGCCCCAACGTCTTGATGCCAAGGAGAGGGCCAAGTATGCGCCTGCCTTCTAAAAACTCAGAGCCTTTATGGCTAACTGTTTAACAGGCGTCGATTTTTTCTGGTGTTGGCTGTCTTGGAGTATTTTGCCATTAAGCCGCCGCTCCGGCTTAATGTGCGAATATATCGATGATGTCAAAGATCCTTGGCGTCATTATGACATTCAGCTATCTGAGGCAGAAGTTACTGAAGCGACTGAAAAACTATTGAATGAACATGTAAAAGAGTGCAACAAAACTGGACTCAGTCCTTTCTGTACCATCAACAAGCCACCAACCATAAGAATTGCTCAACTCCTACTTAATCCTCCTTCTCAATATTCTCTTATGATCTTTCCAATTTTAACAGGCTGACGACCCATTTCGGAAGAGGAAACCGCAGGATAAGCCGGCCAAAGCACCTCGTGTCAAGCACAGGGTCAACAAGAAACCCACCAAAAAGAAAATGGAAGTGCTAGTGATCGACTAGAGGGGGGTGAATAGGCGATTTTTATGAAAGTCTTCAAAATATGGAAGTTTTGAAGATAATAGATAGAAATGAACCTATTAAAATGCAGCGGAAGGTAGACTACACTAGGCAAGCCATAGTCAAGTATTCAATGAAGTGAAATAACAAAGGCTAATAACAGCTAGGCGGTATGGATCAGGATGGAAGACGGTATGAAGCCAATCAGAACAAGCAGTCACACAGTGAAGACAAATAGATAATGCAAATAGGCAATGACTTCACAAGGACCAACTGTAAATAAAGAGATGGGAAGGATGGAACCAGTTGCTCGTTGAAGACAATGATTTGTTGGACCAGGTCCAGTTGTTATGACAACTGTACGTCTGGTTAGGGAGGCTGAGATTTAACTTAGAAGACCATGTCTTCACCTTATTCCCCTTGAGCTAAGGACACCCAGTCCTCGCCCAATCACTCAGGTAAGTCTTCAAGGTAGACTTCCAAACCTTCACAGACTTCGTTCACCGGCGATCCACAATGACTCTTGGATGCTCAGAACACGACGCCTAATTAACCGGCTGGAGGATTCATAGTCCTCAAGTGTAACAAGTCTTCAGATCACACACACAGGAAGACTTCAGTGATGCCTAACACTCTTTGGCTCTGGGTGTTTAGGGTTCTGTCCTCGCAAGGATTTCTCTCTCAAAGGCTTTGAGGTGGGTTGCTCTCAAACGACAAAAGTCGTGCACTAACTCTGAGCGGCCAACCAATTTATGGTGTAGGGGGTGGGCTATTTATAGCCACTAGGCAACCTGACCTGATTTGTCCGAAATGACCCTGGGTCACTAACGAACTGACACGTGTTCCAACGGTCAGATTTCAAACACACGCGGCAACTTTACTTGGGCTACAAGTAAAGCTAACTTATCCAGCTCCGGATAAGATTTGCTCTCACTGTCTTTGCTCGAAGACATAGGATTGTGGTTAAGCATCACTTCAGTCACTCTGACTTTGTTCACTGGGACCCCACTTAACAGTACGGTGGTTCCTATGACTCAACAAAGAAGAAAAGGAAACAACAAAACAACTAAGTCTTTGTGCTCCATAGTCTTCACGTGATGTCTTCTCTTGTCATAGTCTTCAATGTGAATATCTTCACATACCACCTTTGTCTTCAATGTCTTTATACATTTTTAGGGGTCATCTCCGGTAGGAAAACCAAATCAATGAGGAACTACTACCTGTGTTATCTTGCAATTCTCACAAACACATTAGTCCCTCAACCAGGTTTGTCGTCAATACTCCAAAACCAACTAGGGGTGGCACTAGATGCACTTACAATCTCCCCCTTTTGGTGATTGATGACAAACTGGTTGAATTTTTCAACGGGGATAAAAGTATGTGAAATTGTAAAGGATTTAGGTATTGTCTTCATAAGTAGCAAAAAGGCTCCCCCTGAAGATGTGCATATAAGTATTTTGCTTTTGAATGCAAATGCACATGGCAGGTTGTACTTGCGGAGCTCCTCTTCTACTTATGAAGACAATTCATCATGCATGAAAGGATATAACGAAGATAATGACATGCATAATGAAAATGGACGTCTGCAAAATGACTTCGTGTGGAATTTATCGTCGCACATGCGGAATTTATCATCGCATCACATAGTGTCGAAAAGGTAGAAGACGACCATCAGGTTTAAGTGTTACAACTCAAAACGAACCAAATGTATCAAAAGCGAGAGTTGTAAGCACTTGGCAAATGTAGCAAAAGTATAGCAACCACCCATATTGACCCGCTTGAAGACTATCAACTTATATGCTTCTCCCCCTTTTGTCAGTAATGACCAAAAAGGTTTGAAGACATAGAGCTTCTACTTGTTCCCATGAGTTGTAGGTGATGAAGCAGGGTCGTCGTTGAGGTTTGGTGGTGCAGACGAACTTGGTGCGGTGTCGATACGCGCTGAAGTTGGAGGTGGTGAGGTAGCGTCATCTTGATCATCTATGACTCTGGCATTGACTGTTGCAAGTGAGGAAGAATAATCAGAGTCTTCAAGTGAGGGAGTCCGACGCAAGTGAGCATTCCTTGGAGGAGTTGAGTCAAACTTGAATCTCTCTGTGAAGCCATCGTCTTGCAGATCAGCTTCAGCACTGAGCAATGTCAAACTCTTCCAAGACCTCCGACAGGTTTCATGTGTAACAAAGGCATTCTTGGTGGCAAGATTTCGAATGCGATTGACGTCCACCAAGAGGCTTTGCATCTGACGCTTAATCCAGTCATGATGCTTGTCATGTTTCTGATGTAGAGCAACGAGAAGCTCTCAGTCATTGAGAACACGAGATCGCTTTCGAGGCCTTTGGGCAATGGTACTTGCAGTTGCTTCAGTTTGGGTGCGAGGGGCACGTGTATTGCTAGCCAAGGGGTAAACACGAGAAACAGCCTGAACTCCTTCAATGGGCTGGGTGAAGCTTTGATGATCGACATTGTGAAGATAAATTGGCTCCTTTGCAAGCTTTGGGTAAATGGCTTCGACAGACAGATCAACCTCTAGCAAGAATATAAGGTGATTGCGCGCAGATGGCTGATAGTTGATAGCAGAGTGAATCTTGATGAGGCGCATTACCCATGGAGCATAGAACTTCAGACCAAAGATGTCGAAGCCAGAAGCAGCCAACTACCAGATGAAAAAGTCTTCATTGCTCCTTCAAGCTTCACTGCAGATGAATGTCCTTTGACATGCCATAGAGTTTGCCTGATGATATGATAGATGGTGCGGGGCAGATACTCTAGGTCTTCAACAAAGAATTCCGTTGGGTAGTCAGCGTCGCGTGGCAGAGGCTTCATCATGCTCAGCATTTGGCTCATGTTAGGCTCTGGCTTCTGAAAAATGCTCTCCAAAGCATTCTGGTGTTGCTGACAACCTGGTTCATAATATTCACCAGGAGTGGGCAGGGCTGTGAGCTCAATGATGTCTTGGGCTTTAGCTTCATGATGGAGATCGCCCGTCATCCACTCAAGGATCCAAGTCTTCGGATCCCTGTTGTATCCACGAATGTTGAGGGTAGCATAAAATTGAAGCAGAAGTTCTTCATTCCAATGTTCCTTGGCAGTCACAAAGTTGAGCAGACCCGCATCACAGAAGCAGTCAAGAGCTTCTTCAAGGCATGGCAATCTAGCAATGGCTTCGCAGTCTAGATGCATATGAGGGAAAATGTGCCCCTGATTGTATAAGATGCAAGAATAGTAGCTGCATTGCTGATAACTCCAGAATTGATCTGAGGAGATTCTTGGCCTTCTGTAGGGGTTCTTGTCACTATCAAAGAATGTGTTGTGTGCTATGAAGCCATCAGTATTGAAAGATCCTGGTGAAGTTGCAGTACCTGGAAACCTTGGTAGCCTTGGCTTCGGCTTCTGGACCTGAGGCCTGTGCTCCACAGGATAGTCAAATTGAGGTCCGGGAGCAGGCGGAGGAACCAGAATTGGCCAGCGGACGGTAACAAGCTGACCACGATCATATGCTTGCTCGATGGTATGTGGCCTTGGAGGTGGTACAGGAGCAGAGTCATTGGCTTTAGGCAGCGGATTTGCTTTGGGTGCTGCATTGGCTTCAGGTGCATTCACTTCTGGCACCACATTAGCTTCAGGCGCCACAGTAGCTTCAGCCATGACAACATCATTGGCTTCAGTGTTGAGGTTGGTGGCCGCCTCAATATTGGTAACCTCCACTTCAGGAGCTGGAGGGTCGGACATGTTCTCCTCGAGAACAACTTCAGGGTTGGACGGGGGTGTAGCAACACATTCTTCTTCTCTTGTTCTTCTTCTTGGTCATCGACTGATGCAGCCAGAATATCTTCAGCCGCTTTGGCTTCAGATTCAGGGATGTTCGCAGTAGGAGAGGCTTCAAGAAAGACTTCGCGGGAAACGGATTGGCGCTCTTCTCCTTCTGGAACACTTGACAAAGTGACATATGTTCTTGATCCTTTGCGAAGCCTGCGAAACGCTGGCGACGCCTGTGGAGATGGAGTTGGTTGGGCCTCAAGGTCTTCATCATCAATCACCGGAGTGGTGACCTGGGTTGGGGGAGTAACTGGTGTTTCTTCATCACGGGGGGATTCTTGAGGGTGATCAGCCCATGAGTCATCCTGAGCAATTGGCGTCAATGGACAACCAATGCTGATGAGTTCGTTGTTCGTGAGAACAGGCGATGATACCACACTGTGTTCGATCTGAGGAAGGACTTCATCATCTTCAACATTGTCTTGATGACCAATGTCTTCAGCTGCAGTGGGGTCAACAGCTGGAATGTCTTCAACTACTGGAGCCTCTGTGGAAGCAGGCTCATGAACGATCAATTGGCGCTCACGATGTTCAGACGCAGGACGAGCCACTGAGATTGGCTCGACAACAAGGGGTTCTGTAGGAGCATCCTAGTCTCTCTTCTTTGTTTATCTCTTCTTGGTTGGCGGAGCGTCGTCAGTGGTGTGCATGGTCTTGCGCTTGCGGGCTTCAGCTTTAGCTGCCCTTGTTTTCTTGAGTGCCGAAGCCACTGTGGGGACCTTAGGCTTCGAGCCTGTCATACTGGCCGGGAAGACAATGTGAGGTTCTTCCTGCCTTGATGCTTCTGGTTGGGCCACAGCAGGCTTCTTCTTCTTCTTGGCAGCCATTCTGGGGTCGATGCCTGGTCGCCCCAAAGCCTTGTGCTTTTCAGCTTCATTGTAGCCTTGAACACATCTGGCAGCAAGATTCTTCATGCACTCACGAGAACCTTTTGCTTCTTCTCATTTCTTGTGGAACGCCTCCTTGAGCTCATGCATCATGACCTTGAAGTTTTGAATGTCTTCAACATTGAGCTTGGCCATGTGCTTCTTGAACTGAGCCTTTTCATAATCAATCTTGTGCTTCAGCTCAACAATCTTCTGTGCAAGAGCCAGCTCAGGAGCAATGGCTCCATAGAAAGAGACGCTGAGGCCAATTGGGAGTTGAAGATCATCAAAACTGAGGTCTGGGCTGTCAAACCACTCATCAATAAACTTGTATAGGATCTCCACATCAAAGAGGGGAAGATCATTGAAGATTTCCGCCTCTTGCTTGCTCTTTATCAACTGCACAAGAGCATCATCGCCAAGATCGTCGTCGCTAGACATATCACTGGCGCCATTCTCGTTTCTCAAAACAGCAGCAGGGGTCAATGCTGGACCAGTTGGTTGCATGGGCTTCTTCAACTTGTCAGACTTGGAGATGCGAGAGAGATCTTCAGAATGCACACTGGCTTCAGGAGGTGCAGTGGCCAGAGGCTTCGCCCGCGAGACCTTTGGTGCGGAGGACGGCTTTGAAGCCTTTGGTTTCTTTTGCTTCACACGCTTTGGTGGTGCAGGCGCTTCGTCAGAATCAGCGTCATCTGCAGAGTGATCCAAGGCTGCCCCTTGAACCTGAATGTGAGTGATGAGTCCTTCTAAGTTGTAAAAGGGCCCAACAATATTGGGTTCAGCATCGCGTGTGCCATCGGCACGAGGAGTAGAGGGACCAGGGTTGAAGTCTAACCCTAGTGACTTCTTGTTCTCTTTGGCAGAAGTTTTGGCAAACTAGAAGTTGTGCTTAAAGAGATTATCTTCACGACACCATAACACAGAGGATGGGTCGGCATTAGCAGGCTGAGGTCCACGAATCATGAAGGGGTAGAAGCCTTGAGCAATAGCTTCAGACTTCGACTTGGGATGAAGACCTTTGTATATAATATCTCACATGGGCCCTTGATGGCATTCTTTTCAACATATTCATCGGTGACAAATCTGTACTTGAACCATTCCTCTGCCCAGTGTCTTCGAATCCATTGGATTCGGTTCTAGCATTCTCCATGGGTCTCTTCTGGATCTGACTTGTATAACTCATAGAGATCCGGTGGCAGGTCCTTAGCAGTGTTTTCCCAGCGCTGTCTCCCGCCCTTCCTGACTGATTTTTCTGTTGCCATGAAGTTCAGACTGAAAGGCTTCAACACTGTCAAAATCTTCTGTCTGCTGGTCAGACAGGAACTGGCTTCAGGAGAATTTATGTGATGTTGTAAGAACTCTGCAAATGAATGCAGACTATGAGAACCAAGGAATTCTCCCACGGACATGTACCTGTGACAGCATTAGAGATGCGAGGGAAGGGGAAGAGGTCATATGCATTCTTAGAAGATTTTGAATATAAATCAGTTTAGAAGACATTAACCTCATAGTGCGAATACATTCACTCATATGTAGAGAGTTGGTTCCAGATTTGTACGAATCCATGAATAAGTACAACTGAGGAATCAAACTACTTTGTGAAGCATAAGTGAACATACTAGGCATGTTATGAGATGCAGAACAGGATAGATCCAACTTTGTAGGAACAGAAACCATTTGTGGTTGAAAAGGATGAACCTATCAGATCAAAAAGGACTGTAAAAAGAGTTTTTATTTACCACTCGAGGAACTGCTAGACGGAGTAGGAGATGAGGCCGAGCAGTTTGATCTTCGATGCCCTAACTTGGCGACAGAGGACACCTACAGCGACGGCGGAGAAGACGATGTCCGCGGCCGGCGTTGGTGAGGTCGCGGCAGCTAAGCACTTCATCACCGGCGTCGTCGAGGGCTAGCGGTGGCGCTAGGGTTTGTGCGAGAAAGAGAAGTGGAAGAAGAGATAATGACTGGGGTGTGGCGTGTATTTATAAGGACAGGGACGGCGTAGCGTTATTACGTAGGTTCCCCTGGCGGTTCACATCTGAAGGACACGTGGCGATCATGCAACTCATTGGAGGTTGTTCCATGTTCCCACGTACGCCTGGATTGTCGGGTGGTCGTTCCCGCTTCTCCGGGTTTCAGGCAAAAAGGATTGAGCATTTAAAACAGATTTGATGTTTGTCTCTGTATCTTCTGCTGACAAGGACGCAGCGAAGACATTCGACAGTTTCAATAGAGTGCATATGATTTGGATAGATAGATTTGAGACGGGAGCATAGAAAGGTTAGGGTCCGATCACATTCACTTAGTTCAAAAGATCCAACGAGAAGACATAGCTATAAGTGAATGCTGTAGAGGACAGAGCACAAATATATGAATATATCCGAATAAGACCAAATCAATATAGTGAAGATAAACATGAAGCCTTGTTAATATTGAATACAAACCAAATGCAAAGATTTTGCAAATATAACGCCAACAGAAAATGCTCCAAACAAAAGTTTGGTGGTGGCGTTACCCACCGTATAAGAAGTATTAGACCTAGACACGACGCACAATTATCGTGGCGCTCTGAAGTCAAATTCCGTGTTAATGTATTCACACTTGGAGTGTATGTCTTCATTAGTTGAAGATATACGTTACTTCGTGTGTTGCACATCTAAGTCATCAACATGCATAAGTGTTAGGATGTGTGCATGATCACAGGACATTTGAGGATTCCAAGATATTTAGCTCACACCGCAACTTGCAAAACCTTTTCTCGTCCAAGGGCTTTGTGAAGATATCTGCTAGTTTCTCTTCAGTGTTGACGTGAATGATATCAATATCTTCCTTCATGACATGATCTCTGAGAAAGTGATGACGGATCTGAATGTGCTTTGTCTTCGAGTGCTGAACTAGGTTGTTGGCAATCTTGATGGCGATTTCATTGTCGTAGTAGAGTGGCACTTGCTTCAGATGAATGCCATAGTCTTTGAGTGTTTGCTTCATCCAGAGAAGCTGAGCGCAGCAAGATCCAGCAGCAATGTATTCAGATTCAGCAGTGGAGAGAGATACACAGTTCTGCTTCTTTGAAGACCAACACACAAGTGATCGTCCCAGAAAGTGACATGTGCCTGATGTAGACTTGCGATCCACCTTGTCACCGGCATAATCAGCATCCAAGAATCCAACTAGATCAAACTCTGAGCCCTTTGGATACCATAATCCTAGTGTTGGGGTGTAAGCCAAATATCGAAGAATTCGCTTGACAGCTAAGTGATGCGATTCCTTTGGTGCCGCTTGGAATCGATCACACATGCAAACACTAAGCATGATATCTGGCCTAGATGCACATAAATAAAGCAAAGAACCAATCATGGAGCGGTATACCTTTTGATTGAACTCTTTACCATTGGCGTCAGTATCCAGATGACTCTTGGTAGGCATTGGCGTCGTATAACCTTTGCAGTCTTGCTGTCACACCCTAGCTAGTTCATGCATTAGAGTGTTGCATCATGTCTACTTTTCCAGAAAATTGAAATGGGGATGACAGAACCCCCATCACCCCCTGGAAATAACTAGGGTTTACTAAAATCTTTTTCAATGAATCTGAAATGCCCTTCTAAAAAGTCCACCCTTTTTGTCTTGGGTTAGAACCTCTGACAAAATGGGTTCACATTTTTCTAGGACACATAAGTTCATTGGATTGAATCTTTATCTATTTGCATTTGGGCATTTAAATGCTATAAAATAATTTAAATGCCCAAATAATTCTGGAAATAAGTGTGGGCTGTTGGAAATAATTCAAACAGAGCCCCTGATTATTTTTAGGATTTTTGGAAGTGCCTAACTATTTTAAATAAAGCCACATAGTTACAGAAAAAATAGAAAACAGAAATTAAAAGAGAGGGAGGGAACTTACCTGGACGCAGCCCACCAGTCGGCCCACCTGGCGGCCCAGCGCTGTGCTGGCCCATGCCAGCCAGCTGCTTCGTCCTCGCCAGGCAGGCAGAGAGGTGACGCTGGCGAGCATGAGCTCGCCACGGCGCCACCTGCTTGCCGCCCACGCCCCTGGACGCCTGGGCGAGCCCCACATCATCGCCCCGACCCCGCGGACACCTCACTCGCCCCCCTGCCTCTCTCCCTCGCTCTCCCGCACCATGGCCGACGCAGTCGCGCCCGCGCCACCGTGAAACTCGCGTCCGCTGTCGTCCCCGTGCCGGCGCTGCCGTGTCCAACAGCTTTGCCGTCGTCATCTCCGTCGAGCAGCTCGATCCTCGAGCGCTCACGCGCCCTGCTTCGTCCTCTTCGAGCTTGACTTCACCGAGCACCGTCATAGATCCCCTCCAACGTCACTGCCGCAACAGTTCGCCCCCGGCCGCGCCGTCTGCTCCTACGTGATCGCCGTGAGCTCCTGCACCTCCCCATCCTCTCCGTTCTCTCTCTCGAGCACCGTAGCGACTGCACGAAGCATCACCGCATGTGCCGCCGCCGAGCTCGTCGCCGACGTGACTCCGGCCACACCACCATGACCAACACTCTCACCGCATCGCGAGGAGTCTGTAGCACCACTCCACGCGCCTCGTCGTGCCCCGTAGCCTCAGGTTCGACTTCACCCGACTCTGGCGACCACCAAGGTCGTCGCCGGCGATGTTCCCGGCCACCCCGAGCTCCACCACTGCCACCAAACGATGCGGCTCGCTCCCCGCATCCCGTAGATGCCCTCCACCGTCCATTTGGTCGCCGGAGCACGAAACCCGCACTGCCCCGCCGCGTCTGGCCTCGCCGGCGGCTAAACGCCGACGTGTTTGACCCCGTTGACCATTGACTGGGTGGGCCCAGGTTGACTCCCCCCTGAGTCCATGACAGGTGGGGCCCATCTGCTAATTAAGCTAGGTTTAGTGCTAACTAAAAATTAGTTAGGTTAGTTACACTGACACGGGGGTCCCACTGGTCAGGTTTGACCTGGACCGGCTCCGTTGACCGCTGACGTCACCATGACGCACTGCTGACGCAATAACTACTTTCTGGAATTACTTTTACACAAAGATTTATATATGAAATTTGATCAGAAAAATTCAATCTTTCCATCTGTAATGGTTTCATGCATGACAGAACACTTTAACCTAGCTGTTTAGGTGAAAAAAGCTAATGCACTTATATGACTTAATAACATAAGCTTCCATTTGAACCTTTGATTCAAATAGACTCAAACCAACATGTTTTACAATGCATTAGCTAGGACACGTCATATTGCCATGTCATAGCATCCATCATATTGTTGCATATTGCCATGTGATGATTGTGTTATGTGGTGTCTTTCGTGGTAGGTTCTGCCTCCGAGGATACCTTCGATTATCCAACTGAAGGGTAGTACCCTACTACTACTCCACCAGGCAAGCAGCCCCATTGATCATATCGATACAATCCCATGTTCTCGCTCCTGCTCGCATTTACTGCATTAAGACAACAACGTTTCAAACAGCTGTGTGCTGCGGTAGTTGAACCCTTATCCTCTGCATGACCTGCCATTGCCACAGTAACTAGATGAAACCCACTAGCATGTGTAGGAGTTGATTGATCCATGTATGTGTTTCCTACCTTGCTATGCCTGCTATTCTTAGAGTTGTGTCAGGTCTGGTTCATCTGGGTGATGGGCTAGAGTGAAATGATTAAGTCAGTAATGTGAGGGATGTATTGAACATGATTTGGTAAAGGTATCGATGAGAGGCCATGTAGGAGTACATGGTGGGTTGTTTCATTGAGGCCATCCTTAAGAACTGAGATCTATATGTGTGATTTAAGAACCAGTTACTAGCATGCATTTGGATCCTTAATTGACCCTCTCGGCTTCTTAACCACCCTAGTCCTCTGTCCAGGAGTTGCAACTAGTTTCTGGTGTTTATAGGTTATGTGTTGGCGGTCGTGCATAGCGCTGACCCTAGGGGTGGGCTATGATGCAGTAGATACACCGTGGCCGGGTATGTCGGGCGCCCGTTTGGCGTCTCGGGGCCCTGTACACATCGTTCGGGGCCGTATGTGGAAACCTCGGCCGGACTCCCTGTGGATGGAACCTGGATAGGCGATAAACCTGGACTAGAGACTTGAGTGTTTAGGTAGGCCGTAGCCGACACCCTCGTTGGGCTTCCGCTTGAAGGTTGCTGAGTACATGTCGTGTAAATGATGATAAGTGGTGAGAGCGTGTATGCAGAAGTACACCCCTGCAGGGTTAACATCATCTATTCGAATAGCCGCGCCCGCGGTAAAGTCTACTTGGTTGCCTATACAGTTCATAGACAAGTTAATGGTTACTACTAAAAGACTCAAGATAAGTGTGAGTACCGAGGATGGCCCTCTCGTAGGATGGCGAGGGAGGATCCACGATGGATTATTGTGTTGGTGATTAGTGGACTCATGTGCGAAAACTATTTTACAAGTGGTGTCTCGTAGGATAGCTTAGCCAAGAGTCAAAGCTGGCTTGCTGCAATAACTCCACCACCTTCTTGAGAATGAGCATGTATAGTAGGATCTGTTATAAGTCTTGTTGAGTACCTTTGTACTCATGTTGCTTTAATTACTGTTTTCAGATGACAACACCGCCCCTTCCGACGGGTTTTACGTAGACCTCGACGTTGATGAGTGACTTGCCACCCAGGTGGTGATTCCGAGCCATGGAGAGCCCTATGTAGATAGACAGGCTTCGTCAAGCCTTCTTTCTTTCTAGTGTCTGTACTCAGACTAGTTTGCTTCTGCATGTGCTTGTATGACTTGACTGTCAGGTCATGTGACCCCTACCTGTATGAACATGTTAAGTATGGCCCCTCGGGGCCTTTAAATAAAGTACTTGAGTTGTAGAGTTTTATTGTGATGCCATGTTTTATTTACACATATCGAGCATATTGTGTGTATGATTGAAATGCTTGGTATGTGTGGGATCCGACAATCTAGTTGTTTATCCTTGGCAGCCTCTCTTATGGGGAAATGTAGTCTAGTGCTTCATGAGCCATAGTAGTCCGCTACAGCCCGGTTCACCGGAGTCCTGCTAGCACAGCACTACTGCTCAATCACTTGACTGGTCGGCATGTGTTTCACTTCGTTCTTGTGTCTGTCCCTTTGGGGAAATGTCACGCGGTGACATCCGGAGTCCTGCCTAGCCTGCTATAGCCCGGGTTCCCGGAGTCCTGTTAGCCCAGTGCTACAGTCCGGATTCACACGCTGCTGACCGACATGCTCGATGTGATTCATGTATGCCTGTCCCCATAGGTTAGTGCCGCTTTGGGTTCACGACTAGCCATGTCGGTCCGGGTTCTCTGTCATATGGATGCTAGCAACACTATCATATACGTGAGCCAAAAGGCGCAAATGGTCCCGGGCCATGGTAAGGCGACACCCGTGGGAATACCGTGCGTGAGGCCGCAAAGTGATATGAGGTGTTATCGGCTAGATCGATGTGACTTGGAATCGGGGTCCTGACAGCATTGGCATCAGAGCCGGACTGCCCGTAGGTTTGTTGAGCCAAACTGGTCGATGTCGAGTCTAGAAATGCTTTAGTTATATGTAGGGGGATTGATTGTGGGAGGGAACGTAAGGCTCTTTTACTCCTTTACCTTATGCCCTCTGATCTGAGTCATTCTCTTCTCTTTCTACGTGGGTTAAGGACTAGGCTCTCTTCTCTCTATGAGGTTCACGTGTTACTAATCTGTAGTAACTTATAGGATTGTTGGTTTCAAGCCTCAGTTCAGTTTCTACTACTTTTAGTATGTTGTCGGTTGAACCAAAACCTTGATATGATGTTGTTGAGTGGTTTTGCCAACTGTTGTGAATGTCTCAAATCTTTTTCTGAGCATTTACAACCGTTATGCTGTCCGATTCCTCCTAGAAAATACTAATGCCTTTGCATTATTTCGTGCTTTCAGATGGCCACCCATTCATAGAATCAAGTGGTTCGTCTGACCCGGTGCCTCGATGTACCTGGTCACACGTCCATGCTGGTCCGGGTGATGGTCGAGATAGGCTATCGATGGTATCCTGAGTATACCGTCGAGGAGCAGTTTCGAGACTTCAATCAGAGCCAATACCTTTGTACCGTCAGGATATACCCCTCTTATCCTGGAGCTACTGAACCCCTCCACTGATCTTATGGAGTTGGGGTTACTATCGAGATGTCTGTGCAGGATGCAGCTTACTCAATGATAACTATCATTCGAGCCAGAAATGCCTTGCTTCGGAACACTAATTTCCGCTACATGCCAGCCTCACTCCCTGGGGCACAGGGGTACTATCAGGCTTTGTACTGTGACTCTACACATGAGGATTCACTACTCCGCACCACTGCCAAGATGCTCGAGGACAAGGACCGTGAAAATCATGCCTTGCGAATGGAGCTCTTCCACTCTCGTTCTGACCACTGGGCCACTTTGACACGGTTTGCACCTGCCGTGCAGGCTGGATACATGGACATGAGGGACCTATACCTCGTGCGGTCTGGGTTGCCAGATTGTATGGACTGGCGTGATGTAGGAGGCATCACCCCTCCCCATGGACCCTGTCTGCCACCGTTTGTTGGACGAAGGCCACATCTGAGTCCCTATGGACCTCAAGCTCCACAGGACCAACTGTTTCCAGATGATCATGTTCAGCTCCCAGGACATGGTGGTGATCCCTATGAAGATTACTACAGAAACGTCTGAGTTGGTAGTAGCTTCACTAGTATTGTAATAGTTGTATCCTCCACGGTCCTGCGTGACCCGTGGAATACGACTTGGTGTGTATCATGTTCCGGAGGTGTAGAGAAATAATGTATAGGAGCTTGGAATGCCTCCGATGAGATGTAACGTCTTTCACTGTAGTTGTACTCTAGACTGGGCTTGTACTAAACTATGTACGATGTGTATGACTGATGGTATATATATGGCAGTTTCTATATTACCATGTCGTGCAATGAACATCTCAGCATTCCATGTTATCCATTACATTCCGCACTTCCTTGCCAAGTTTGTGCCATCCTTGTCTAAAACGTTGTCTTGTTTTCCTAGGATGGTCAACAGCCGCAGCAACCCTGCTGCCCCGGAGCAGGGTGAAGCCAGTGCAGCTAGGGATGAGAATCTGCCTCACCCGCCTTCTCTGGCCGAAGTTATGCTGGAGGCAGAAAGAAACAAGCGTGAGACTAACCGCTTGCTGGAGCGGATTGAGCAGAACACTGCACATCATCAGAGGAACGACTTGGTGTCAATCAATGACTTTATCAAGTTGTACCCACCAAAGTTTAATCATTCCGTCGAGCCCCTTGATGCGGATGATTGGCTTCGCAGCATCACCCATAAGCTACGTTCTGCCAACGTAGCCGAAGCTGATAAGGTTACCTACGCTGCCTATCACCTCGAAGGCCCTGCTAGCCTTTGGTGGGAAAACTTTGAGGCTATGCGCACGGCTGGCTAAATCACTACTTGGGCTGAATTCAGTGAGGCTTTCCGTGAGCATCACATTCCGGAGGGTCTCATGGATCGTAAGCGAGAAGAATTCTGTAATTTCACCCAAGGAAGACTGACCGTGGATTCATACAGTCATGAGTTTGGAAATCTGGCACGTTATGCTCCTCAAGAGGTATCCACTGACGCCAAGAAGCAGGCAAGGTTCCTGTGACGCCCCCGATTTGACCATACACTAATCATACACGCAAATGTGTACGATCAAGATCAAGGACTCACGGGAAGATATCACAACACAACTCTAAACACAAATAAAAAATAATACAAGCTTTATATTACAAGTCAGGGGCCTCGAAGGCTCGAATACAAATGCTCGAAGGCACAAGAGTTAGCGGATGCAACAATATCTGAGTATAGACATAAGTTAAACAAGTTTGCCTTAAGAAGGCTAGCACAAACTGGGATACAGATCGAAAGAGACGCATGCCTCCTTCCTGGGATCCTCCTAAACTACTCCTGGTCGTCGTCAGTGGCCTGCACGTAGTAGTAGGCACCTCTAGTGTAGTAGGAGTCGTCGTCGACGGTGGTGTCTGGCTCCTGGACTCTATCGTCTGGTCGCAACAATCAGGTATAGAAAGGGGGGAAAAGGTGGAGCAAAGCAACCGTGAGTACTCATCCAAAGTACTCGCAAGCAAAGAGCTACACTACATATGTATGCATTGGTATCAAATGAAAAAGGGTAGCATATATGGACTGAACTGCAGAATGCCGGAATAAGAGGGTGATAGCTAGTCCTATCGAAGTCTACGCTTCTGGCCACCTCCATCTTGCAGCATGTAGAAGAGAGTAGATGGTAAGTTCACCAAGTAGCATCGCATAGCATCATCCTACCCGGCGATCCTCTCCTCGTTGCCCTGTTAGAGAGCGATCACCGGGTTGTATCTGGCACTTGGAAGGGTGAATTTTATTAAGTATCCAGTTCTAGTTGTCATAAGGTCAAGGTACACCTCCAAGTCGTCCTGTTACCGAAGATCACAACTATTCGAATAGATTAACTTCCCTACAGGGGTGCACCACTTTTTCCAACAAGCTCGATCCCCTTTGGTCGGACACACTTTTCTGGGTCATGCCCGACCTAGGAAGATCCACACGTTGCAGCCCTACCTTGGCACAACAGAGAGGTCAACACGCCGGTCTAAATCCTATGGCACAGGGGTCTGGGCCCATCGCCCGTTGCACACCTGCATGTTGCGAACACGACAGGTAAGTAGACCTAGCCTCCCTAATACAAGAGCAGACGTTCCAGTCCAATCCGGCGCGCACCGCTCAGTCGCTGATGTCAAGAAGGCTTCGGCTGATACCACGACGTTGAGTGCCCATAACTGTTCCCGCGTAGTTGGTTAGTGCGTATAGGCCAGTGGCCAGACTCAGATCAAATACCCAGATCTCGTTAAGCGTGTTATTTTGAAATAACCACGGACGCCGACCAAGGCTAGGCCCACCTCTCTCCTAGGTGGTCTGAACCTGCCTTGTCTCTCTGCCACAAAGATCCACTCAGAGGGCCGTCGGGACAAACATCCTTTCGGACCCAATCTGTGAATCACTCGCGGGTACTCCTACGAGCCGACCCGACTTTAGTCACCACAGGTATGATGTAAAGTATATAAGTATATACCTGTGATCACCTCCGGAGTGATCACGGCCCGATGGTATAGCAAGGCAGACGGACAAGAATGTGGGGCCACAGATGGAATACTAGCATCCTATACTAAGCATGTAGGATTGCAGGTAAAGGTAACAACAGTAGTAGCAAGGACAGGCTATGCATCAGAATAGGATTAATGGATAACAGTAACATGCTACACTACTCTAATGCAAGCAGTAGAGAGTAGAATAGACGATATCTGGTGATCAAAGGGTGGGGGGGCTTGCCTGGTTGCTCTGGCAAGAAGGGTTCATCGTCGATGTAGTCGATCATAGGGGTACCGACAGCGGTCTCGGGGTCTACCGGAAAGAAGTAAGGGAGGGGAACACAATAAATAACAGAGCAATCAAATCATCACAAAGTATAACATGGCAATACGCGGTGCTAGGGGTGACCTAACACGGTACTTGGTGTTACCGATGAAGGGGGAAAACATCCGGGAAAGTATCCCCGATGTTTTGTGTTTTCGGACAGATGAACCGGAGGGGGAAAGTTACGTGTTCGCTATGCTAGGGATGTGTGGCGGACAAACAGGCTGCGTAATCGGATTCGTCTTGTCGTTCTGAGCAACTTTCATGTACAAAGTAATTTCATTCGAGCTACGGATTATTTTATATTAATTTTCAAAGTTTTATTCATTTTCTGGAGTATATTAATTTGAATTAAAAAACAATAAATAATCTTGTCACTTAGTACTACTCTAGCATGTGTGTATGACAGTGGGGCCAGTGGGTTTGGGTTGACCTAGTCAAAGGTTGACTAGTCAACATATGATTAGTCTAAGTGGGTCCCATGTGTCATTGTCTCTTCAATTAGATGATTTTAGTTGTTTTATTTAGGCAGCAGGTCCAACATCGTTGACTATTAGTAGTAGGATAGCACTAACAGCGATTAGCTTTTAATCTAATTATTAGGCCCCCATATGGCGTAGCACTAGCTATCCATTGGGTGGCTGTACGCGAAGCTGACGCACAAGCACACACGAACGGCGCTGGTGGCCATGGCCAAGCACCATCAGCAGCAACTAACGGCTGTAGTAGAGCAGAAGTAGCATGGGTAGCAGCAGTAGTAATTAGCAGCAGTGGCAGCACAACATCAAGAAGCAGTAGCAGTTTCGAGCAGCACGCAGCAGCAGCACAGTAGGCAGAGCGGGCGAGAGGCCGGAGTTGGTCGTACGAACGACGGCCGGCGGCCGTGCACAGCGGCGGCGACGACGATCAAACGGGAGCCTCCGGCGGCCATTTGAGGCGTGGCTTGAGCCTACGGGTTCAGCTTGCAGCCGCGCATCTAATGGCGCAAGCGGCCGAGGCAGGGGATGGCTGGAGCGGTGCCTACGCACGAGCCCGACGGCGGCCGGAGCTCGGCCTTGCGGCGACGGTGCGAGGGACAGCCAAATCAAGCAAGTGGATAAGGGGAAACGGACGGCGGCAACTAGTAACAGCAGGAGCGCAGCAGTGGTAGCGGCGCAGGAGCAGCAGCTGCTGCAGGCGCGAGGCCGCTTGGCTGCGGCGACTACAAGTGGGGCGAGGCGCGCGGCGAGGGGATGCGTCGATCGCGGTGGACAGGGGGCAGGGTGGGTCGCGCGCGGAGGGCTGAGCAGGGCGGCCGTAGCGTGCGGGAGCGCGCCCATGAGCGCGTACGGTCGCGGTGAGCGCGAGCTCCAGTGAGCTCGGCCATGGCGGCGTACGGCATTAATCGGCGATGGGAGCAGAGGGTAACTAAGGGAGAAGCAGAGGGGGTCGACGGGGAGCTCACAGGGGTCTGTAGAGGTGCACACGAGCTCGGGGAGGGCTCGACGGCGACGTTTTCCGGCGATGATGACGGCGATGCAGAGGAGGAAGACAACCCGATCCTAACACGGTGATGGCTCCCGGGTCGCATTCGTTGGCGTGGAGGACGTAGTTGAGCACTGAGGAGCGGCTGGATACCTCGGCGGGGCGCGAGGACGACGGAGAGCGCACGGGCGACGAAGGCTACGACGGCGGCGGCTCGGGTCGTCGCGGGGGAAGAAAGAGGCGACGCGAGGAGGGAGATGTGAGGGGCTAGGGTTTGTCGATGGGGTAGGGGATGAACTTATCCCCCTTGGGGATGCACTGGATGCCCGACACGGCGACAACGGCGGCCGTTGAGGCGTGGATGGTCGCCATGATCTCCTGCTCCCACTATAGCAAGAGCTAGCAGGAGAGGTGGAGGTGGGCTGGGCCTCTTACAGTGCGTGCGGGGCTGCGGGGCACTGTGGCACAGTAGGTGTTGGTCCTTTTCTTCTTCTTCCTTTTCTGTTCTTTTCTGTTTCTTTTATTTTTTCTTTATTTTAGTCTTACAAAATATAGGTTTGATTTCTAAATTATTATTATCATTTAAATCACTGCCACAAAAGGTTTTACCCCAAAATTAAATATTTTAATATTTATAAGATACAAAAGACATTTAATTAAATATTATAGCCACTGTTTTAATTAGTTTTGTGCATTTAATTATTTTATAAAAATGTGATTTCTTCACTATTATTACTTATCAGTAATTTGTCACATCTAGAACATTTCAGTTTTAATTATTTGAAAACATTTTAGTTTGATTTGATTTTGATTTTGAATATGAACGAGATTTGAATCATCGTGAAACTAACATTTGTAATCGTGGTGATGTGGCATCATTATTAGAGGGTTACTATAGCTTAATTATCCGGGCGTTACAATTCTCCTCCACTACAAGAAATCTCGTCCCGAGATTTAAGAGGCGTAAGGTGGGGAGGTTCTGGTTACGAAATTCTAGAGTGTTCTCGGTCCTAGTTGCTCTCCTCGAGGTGGTCGATCCATAACGCTGATGTCTTCATACTTCATCCTGAGGTCATCATGATGAAGTCGACATCCTTTCTTCGGGAACTCCATCGTACTTACGAAAAGGATAAGGGGTAGCTTCGGAAGAACGAAACTCTACAAGGTGGCTTTCTGGTTTATAACTCAGGGAATGTGGTAGAAAGTAACTCTCAAGTTGAAACTTAAGAAAATATCGAGAGCAAAGTAAGAAGGTACAATAAGAAGTTTCAAGCGGGAAGGCAATCATTCGATGCCTGAAATAGGGCGAGAAAGGGGCTCAAAGCAATGAAAATAAGTATTGTGCCTGGTACCAGAATTGATGATCTCTCGGAAGGTGACTCGTGAATTACATATGAGGCTAGGCGTGAGGAATAACTTTGGCAACAGGGTGTACAGGAGAGTCAGGTTTCGATCCCATGGAACTGTGGGTTATGGGCCCACCATGTGGGTTAAAAGTAGGAAGGGGGATGACGTCTTGCATGATCATGTAAGAAAGGCATGTCAGAGGATAGACTACCGATTATGTCGGCAACAACCATTGGTACCAAGGGCGAGGGACGAAGAGAACAATTTTCCTGCTCTTTGAACGAGGCGGACCAATAGGCAAAGTTCTCGTCCATCGATGGTTACCCGAATGCTATCAACAAAAGCAACAGGGTCTTACTGACACTGTCATACACCAAGGTGTTTACATAAGCAGAAGAATATTACTGCTTAGATCATATAGATCACCAAAAATGTTAAACAAAACAATGGAGAGGAAAAGGTGATCTTCATATTAAATAGAACAATGGAAAGGAAAATGTGTTTAAACACAAATTTCAGGGGTATATCCTTCCCAAGGACAAACAGAGCATGATATCCATGATAGTATATAACATAGAAAACCCTTTAGGTAAGAGAAGAGAAATTTCATGACATTACCCATACAAAGGTGTTTGGATAATTGATAAAGAAAATTTAGCATTGTGCTTCAAATATTCTTATTGAAATTCGGAGTACCACAGACATGCTTCGAGATAGCATTGACATGGTCTTCAAGCAAAAGTCGGACTTTGCATACACAAAGGATCCATCAGGAACAACTTATAAAATAAGTCTTACAATTTTGTCATGGAAGAATGGTTAACCTGCTAAAAGGGAAGCGGTAACAATAGGTCCTCCGGCCAGGTGTGCTAGGTAAGACATCACCTTACCGGGTCATACGAGGACCAATGATATAACTCTTGAAAATATGTTCCAACCATCATATCTGACCGAGATTCAGATCTGATTGGTGTCAGGATAACTCAGACTCAGGATGCCTGAGAATAAAGGTACACCACAAATTGTCGAGATGACATTGTAAGATTCTCGGGAATTGATCTATGGAAGCGAGTTCCGAAATAAGAGTTCATCATCAAACCAAGGAGAGGACGAGGAGGTGACTGAGGGACTCAGGGATAGTTCAGCAAGATTTCCAAAAAGATGGATTCGCACAATTAAGTGAACAAGGTGATAGCATTGGACACACCGAAGTATATAATGAGGTATGTTTGATGAGAACATCCACGATTAAATATTGACCAAAAATGCACCTGGAAATATGGACCAAGTAGGACGATCAAAGTTAGAATGGTGATTCGATAACGAAACTATCGGCCATTCACGTCAAAACAATAGGGTTGCTAGAGATATTAAATTCTCACAACAGAGTTCACTCAACACGGGGGGGGGGCAAGAAAGAATGGTGATGGCGAGAAGTATCACTGCATCAAGAATTTTCAAGAGGTGGAGCAATCATTGCAACATCCTTGACAGAAAGGATAGTAATACTTCAAGGTAGAACATAATACAAACTGGATAGCAAGTTGCATTCATAACATGAACAAGTTTGTGATGAAAGGAAGTTAAATATGTTGTCGATGGTAACTCAAATTACCAAGGGACGAGGATGGTACTTATCATCATGAATTCGATCGATATCCTGGAAGGAGTCAAAATGTTGATGATGATCATGTCAAATTTTGTTGAGAGGCTCCATGAAGATGTAATAGATCGGCGACGACATCAAGTCAAGGGAATGATGAAGCGAATGGCTATTGAAAACATGGGTACGACACAAACTTGAAATCAAGCTTCCTGTTCAAGACGAAATGATATGATGAGAAAGATCGATGTAAGCTTAGCTCATCGTCGAAAGTTGTGCTCCGGGATTAAGGACCTGTTAGTATAGTCAAAATCGGCACGAGAATGATATAACCGAGAAGGCTAGGAATGACTTGAAGGATTATTAAACTCATAAGCAACAAAAATTACTTAGAGTTAATGAATCAGATTACGGACTTGATTCACTATCGGTGTCCGTGAGTGTCTAACAACTCAGAACCTAGGGAAAATTGGAATCGGTGAGAAATAATACTTGAAGAACTCATAAGAAGTAATATGGTTCTGTGATATTATCGAGATACCACGAGGCAATACTCGAAGGTAGATCATAATAGAGGTTGGACGGGTGCATTGATCTGAAGTGGACAAGTGGTTTAACTTGTCCGAGAAAAGGAATCAAGGAGTATCAATATGGCCAGAACCATGATTGCAAAAGACCAGATCCTAGATATAATATGAATATACCAATGGCATAATTAATTTAAGAGAAGCTTTAATGATAAGGTCTACATCGTTTCCATGGGGATGAACACAAGTTCAAGGTCGACTCCCACTTCTCCAATGCATGACCATTCATTCACTGATCTAAACAAAAATGATTTCAGTGTCAAAACCTACCTGGTGAATTACCAGAGGAGTATGACCCGTGAAACTTTTCGGGTTCGCACATTAAGGAAGGCGTTGGTTCAACCCATCGGGGCATCTTAGAACATATACCTTGAACTTTAGGATCAATTAACACATGCTTGAAGCAGAGCATGGTTGACAAATGCATAGGATATAACTTGCCAAAGGCAGAAGACACAATTTACCACAGGCATTATGTATCAGGGGAGAAACTCTCAAGGTTATTGGATATGAAAGACACTGTCGGATAAAAACCAAGCAATTGGTCTCGCGGACCACAAGGAATATGATGTGAGTATCGGTACTCAATTACAAGGAAAAAGAATGCAAAGACATCAGATTATAAAAACAACTAACTAATTCAAAGCTCAAGTGCAAATGAATTATGATTTCCAAATCAAGGGATCAGAAGCAAACGCTCTGATTAAGAATGGATAAGTTGAATAGACCTAGGGGTACATTCGACGACAATTTAATTGGTTGAGAACCAGCTAATGTTTAAAATGACGTCTGAGCTTGAAGGATAATTTTCAGGGAATGACTGATGATTGTGTGCACTCACACACATATTGAGTCAACAGGATCAGAATGTCGATCACAAAGTATTTTAATGAATATTGCTGGACATATGGAGGTAACCATTATGCAAGCAGGTAAAGAAGATCAAGAGCAATAGGCTACTGAGGATTTCGGAAGAGTGCATGACATTTCGAAGAATTTTGTGAAACACCTGAAAAACTGGGGATGAACGAATCCTCG
The DNA here is from genome assembly GCF_002162155.2 of Triticum dicoccoides. Taxonomy (NCBI): domain Eukaryota; kingdom Viridiplantae; phylum Streptophyta; class Magnoliopsida; order Poales; family Poaceae; genus Triticum; species Triticum dicoccoides. Next base: position 394,952,373 of record NC_041380.1, read on the forward strand.
GTAAGTGTGAGGAATTATTCATACATAATACATGTATTCATGAGGAAAAGGGGCTTCAAAGTAGCAGACACAAAGGATTCTCGGAATATCCGAAGCAATTCAGGGTATCTTGTAACAAGATCAAATTGGAAATGAAGTTATGGATGACAAGTGTATGTAGCTTTCCATAGGGATTTATCGGTGGTATGGAATTGCAACGGCGAAGGGCACAACGGTCTCGGGGAAACATCAAAGAGTATCTTCAAAATTTTCTGGTGCAGCAGGCGATCATCTGGACTGAAGGGGCTCTCCGGGAGAAGTATTCTTGAGAACCTAAAGTTAGATTTTTAGAAAAATCATTTAACCCAAATAAAAGAGAGATCAGAATCCCAGAGTAAAGATCGAGGAGTAAAAGATCCTAATACCACCCAATGGCGACATGGGCCTGTAAGCCACACAGCCATGTTAGTAAACGTTTTTGCAATTACTAGACTCAACTTTGGACAAGGAGTTGGAAAGGGGATTCCTACAGGCAGTTGGCTCTGATACCAACTTGTGACGCCCCCGATTTGACTGTACACTAATCATACACGCAAATGTGTACGATCAAGATCAAGGACTTGCGGGAAGATATCACAACACAGCTCTACACACAAATTTAAAATAATACAAGCTTTATATTACAAGCCAGGGGCCTCGAAGGCTCGAATACAGATGCTCGAAGGCACAAGAGTCAGGGGATGCAACAATATCTGAGTATAGACATAAGTTAAACAAGTTTTCCTTAAGAAGGCTAGCACAAACTGGGATACAGATCGAAAGAGACGCAGGCCTCCTACCTGGGATCCTCCTAAACTACTCCTGGTCGTCGTCAGTGGCCTGCATGTAGTAGTAGGCACCTCCAGTGTAGTAGGAGTCGTCGTCGACGGTGGCGTATGGCTCCTGGACTCTATCGTCTGGTCGCAACAATCGGGTATAGAAAGGGGGGAAAGGGGGAGCAAAGCAACCGTGAGTACTCATCCAAAGTACTCACAAGCAAGGAGCTACACTACATATGTATGCATTGGTATCAAATGAAAAAGGGTAGCATATGTGGACTGAACGGCAGAATGCCGGAATAAGAGGGTGATAGCTAGTCCTATCGAAGTCTACGCTTCTGGCCACCTCCATCTTGCAGCACGTAGAAGAGAGTAGATGGTAAGTTCACCAAGTAGCATTGCATAGCATAATCCTACCCGGCGATCCTCTCCTCATCGCCATGTTAGAGAGCGATCACCGGGTTGTATCTAGCACTTGGAAGGGTGAATTTTATTAAGTATCTGGTTCTAGTTGTCATAAGGTCAAGGTACAACTCCAAGTCGTCCTGTTACCGAAAATCATGGCTATTCGAATAGATTAACTTCCCTGCAGGGGTGCACCACATTTCCCAACACGCTCGATCCCCTTTAGCCGAACACACTTTTCTGGGTCATGCCCAGCCTAGGAAGATCCACACGTCGCAGCCCTACCTAGGCACAATAGAGAGGTCAGCACGCCAGTCTAAATCCTATGGTGCAGGCATCTGGGCCCATCGCCCGTTGCACACCTGCATGTTGCGAACTCGGCCGGTAAGCAGACCTAGTCTCCCTAATACAAGAGCAGACGTTCCAGTCCAATCCGGCGCGCGCCGCTCAGTCGCTGACGTCAAGAAGGCTTCGGCTGATACCACGACATCGAGTGCCCATAACTGTTCCCGCATAGTTGGTTAGTGCATATAGGCCAGTGGCCAGACTCGGATCAAATACCCAGATCTTATTAAGCGTGTTATTTTGAAATAACCACGGAAGCCGACCAAGGCTAGGCCAACCTTTATCCTAGGTGGTCTGAACCTGCCCTGTTGCTCCGCCATAAAGATCCACTCAGAGGGCCGTCGGGAGAAACATCCTTTCGGACCCAATCTGTGAATCACTCGCGGGTACTCCTACGAGCCGACCCGACTTTAGTCACCACAGGTATCATGTAAAGTATATAAGTATATACCCGTGATCACCTACCGAGTGATCACGGCCCGATGGTATAACAAGGCAGGCGGACAAGAATGTAGGGCCACAGATGGAATACTAGCATCCTATACTAAGCATGTAGGATTGCAGGTAAAGGTAACAACAGTAGTAGCAAGGATAGGCTATGCATCAGAATAGGATTAACGGATAACAGTAACATGCTACACTACTCTAATGCAAGCAGTAGAGAGTAGAATAGGCGATATCTGGTGATCAAAGGGTGGGGGGGGGCTTGCCTGGTTGCTCTGGCAAGAAGGGTTCATCGTCGATGTAGTCGATCACAGGGGTACCGGCAGCGGTCTCGGGGTCTATCGGAAAGAAGTAACGGAGGGGAACACAATAAATAACAGAGCAATCAAATCATCACAAAGCATAACATGGCAATACGTAGTGCTAGGGGTGACCTAACGCGGTACTTGGTGTTACCGATGAAGGGGGAAAACATTCGAAAAAGTATCCCCGGTGTTTCGTGTTTTCGGATAGATGAACCGGAGGCGGAAAGTTGCGTGTTCACAGGCTGCATAATCGGATCCGTCTTGTCGTTCTGAGCAACTTTCATGTATAAAGTAATTTCATCCGAGCTACAGATTATTTTATATTAATTTTCAAAGTTTTATTCATTTTCTAGAGTATATTAATTCAAATTAAAAAACAATAAATAATCTTGTCACTTAGTACTACTCTAGCATGTGTGTATGACAGTGGGAACAGTGGGTTTGGGTTGACCTAGTCAAAGGTTGACTAGTCAACATATGATTAGTCTAAGTGGGTCCCATGTGTCATTGTCTTGTACTTTAATTAGATGATTTTAGTTGTTTTATTTAGGCGGCAGGGCCAACATCGGTGACTATTAGTAGTAGGATAGCACTAACAGCGATTAGCTTTTAATCTAATTAGGCCCCCATATGGTGTAGCACTAGCTAGCCATTGTGTGGTTGTACGTGAAGCACACGCACAAGCACACACGAACGGCGCTGGTGGCCATGGCCAAGCACCATCAGCAGCAACTAATGGATGTAGTAGACCAGAAGTAGCATGGGTAGCAGCAGTAGTAATTAGCAGCAACGGCAGCACAGCATCAAGAAGCAGTAGCAGTTTCGAGCAACACGCAGCAGCAGCACAGTAGGTAGAGCGGGCGAGAGGCCGGAGTTGGTCGTACGAACGACGGCCGGCGGCCGTGCACAGCGGCGGCGACAACGATCAAACCAGTGGCGGAGCCAGGAAAATCATATGAGGGTGGCCGAGTGTTTTAATGTCTTCCTGGGAGGGCCGGCCTATCAAAATACATCATTTTATACATCAATTAAGCACTACTAAGATGGATATTAGCCTTAAGTCAGGAATGTTAGGGGGGGTCAAGGCCCCTGCTGGTCCCCCCTGCCTCCGCCACTGGATCAAACGGGAGCCTCCGGCGGCCATTTGAGGCGTGGCTTGAGCCTACGGGTTCAGCTTGCAGCCGCGCATCTAATGGCGCAAGCGGCCGAGGCAGGGGATGGCTGGAGCGGTGCCTACGCACGAGCCCGGCGGCGGCCGGAGCTCGGCCTTGCGGCGACGGCGCGAGGGACAGCCAAATCAAGCAAGTGGATAAGGGGAAACGGACGGCGGCAACTAGTAACAGCAGTAGCGCAGCAGTGGTAGCGGCGCAGGAGCAGCAGCTGCTGCGGGCGCGGGGCCGCTCGGCTGCGGCGACTACAAGTGGGGCGAGGCGCGCGGCGAGGGGATGCGCCGATCGCGGTGGACAGGGGGCAGGGTGGGTCGCGCGCGGAGGGCTGAGCAGGGCGGCCGTAGCGTGCAGGAGCGCGCCCATGAGTGCGTACGGTCGCGGTGAGCGCGAGCTCCAGTGAGCTCGGCCATGGCGGCGTACAGCATTAATCGGCGACGGGAGCAGAGGGTAACCAAGGGAGAAGTGGAGGGGGGTCGACGGGTAGCTCACAGGGGTCTGTAGAGGTGCACAACGAGCTCGGGGAGGGCTCGACAGCGACGTTTTCCAGCGATGATGACGGCGATGCAGAGGAGGAAGACAACCCGATCCTGACATGGTTATGGCTCCCGGGTCGCATTCGTTGGCGTGGAGGACGTAGTCGAGCACTGCGGAGTGACTGGATACCTCGGCGGGGCGCGAGGACGACGGAGAGCGCGCGGGCGATGAAGGCTACGACGACGTCGGCTCGGGTCGTCGCGGGGGGAAGAAAGAGGCGGTGCGAGGAGGGAGATGTGAGGGGCTAGGGTTTTTTGACGGGGTAGGGGACGAACTTATCCCCCTTGGGGATGTACTGGATGCCCGACACGGCGACAACGGCGGCCGTTGAGGCGTGTATGGTCGCCACGATCTCCTGCTCCCACTGTAGGGAGACCTAGTAGGAGAGGTGGAGGTGGGTTAGGCCTCTTAGGGTGTGTTTGGTAGGGTGCATGAAGGGTGCATGAGGGCAAAAGTTCCCAATCCGACCCACTTTTGCTTGTTTGGTAGGGTGCATGAGCTCACATGGGCTATGCTCATCTAATGCATAAAAGGGCCCTCAGCTATGCTCATCTCATGCACCCCAGACAGGGTGCATGGAGGCAGCCATGCTGGCCCTGACACTCGTCCCCACCCACCAGACCAAGTCCAGATATGTTTATATTTTCAAAAAATGTTTAGAATTTAAAATTTTGTTTAAATTTTTGAAAAAGTTTAGAATTTCAAAATTTCTTTAATTTTTTGAAAAAGTTTAGAATTTCAAAATTGTTTAAATTTTCAAAAAAATGTTCATAATTTCAAAATTTATTTGAATTTTCAATAAATGTTCAGAATTTCATTTTTTTTAAAAAAAATCAACAATGTTCGGAATTTCAAAATAAAATCAAAAATTGTTTGAATTTTGAAAAAAATATATTAGAAATTCAAATTTTATTTATTTTTATAAAATATTAAAATTTGTTTAAATTTTCAAAATAGCTCGGAATTTCAAATATGTTCAAATTTTCAAAAAAGTTTAGAATTTCAAAATATATTATAATTTTCCAAAAAATGTTTAGAATTTTTAAAAAAAATCAAAATATGTTTAAATTTGTGTTCATATTTTTCTAGTTTTGTTCATCATTCAAAAACAATTGTTCGAAATTCGAAATTGTTCATCATGTCTAAACACATGCAGGCTGCCAAACAAAGTCTCAACTCAGCATGTCTCAGCGCATACATCGCTGCCAAACAACAACAACTGCATGGACTCAGCATGTCTACACTTAGCATGTATGAGAGGAGAACAACTAGGCTAGGTCCATGCATGCTACCAAACACACCCTTAGGGTGTGTTTGGTAGCCTGCACGGAGGGTGCACGAGGCTGAAAGTTCCCTGTTCGACCCACTTTTCGCTGTTTGGTAGGGTGGGTGGGCTCTGTTGGGCTATGTCGATCTCATGCAAAAAACGCTCTCCGCTATGCTCGATCGAAGCACCCCACACAGGCCTGCCGGGTCGAGCGAGGCTGAGGCCGCACAGGAGAAAAATCTCCCCCCGACCCACTTTTCCTCGAACGACCAACCCGGCCCTCCCCTCCCGCGACCCCCTCCTCCCCTCGCGCGACCCCATCCAAACCTAGCCGCCAGCGCCCGCTCGCCGCCGGTCCCCTCGCGCTACCCCGCCGCCAGTCCCATCTCCCGCCCGCCGCCGGTCCCATCTCACGCTACCTCGTCTACGCGTCGCCCCTGCGCCTGGCCGTTCCGCCACCCGTCGCCGGCCTGCCCCTGCTCCTGGCCGGCCTCAACTCGCCGCCGCCGCCGGAGTACATCCTGACACGGGAGAGGTAGCAGATCCGCCCCTTTCTTCCCTTCACCCGCCTTCCTCCTCTCTTCCTTCCCCTATCCCTGTCCTTCCTGCCTCGGCTCCCAACTTCGAACAGGGAAGAGCCCGAGCCCTTGTTGCTGTACAGAGAAAACACAGCCTAGTATGATTGTATTTACTGTCTATATTCTGTAGAGAGATTGTACTATGGTTAAGACAAAAATTTATGCATGAAGGAATTTATTGAACTATTTATCTTCTCTTCATTGCTTGTCATGCTGAAAAAAATTAACGTGTGCTAAGTTTCATGTTATTTGTATTGTCATAGATGGATGAATTGGCAAGAAAACGAATGCAACTAATTGTGAGAGGAGCCGGTCTAGTGGCTGGATTGTATGCTTACATGATGGTCATATTTAGAAGATCTAGGCAACAAACACCAAGGATAACCGTGGGTAGCATGGCCGATCGTGCCATATCTAGAGAGTCAAATTTGAGATACATTTATCACTCTAGTGACATAAATTGTTCAAATCAACTCAGAATGAGAAAAGCTCCATTTTTCCGTTTGTGTGCTATATTTAGAGAGAGAAATTTGTTGTTGGATAGCATCCATACTTCTATCGAGGAACAAGTTGCCATGTTTCTTTATGTAGTTGGCCATAACCAAAGGTATAGGACACTACAACCTATCTTCAGAAGATCTATCGAAGTCATTAGTAGGTATTTCAAGGCAGTGCTTTATGCTGTTGGGGAGTTGAGAGATGAGATGATTCGACCTCCCTCCAACCATTGCCATCGTAAAATACAAGAAAGCACCCGCTTCAATCCATATTTTAAGGTAAATGTTTTATTCAAACAAAGACAACCAATTGATGGGACTTATGAATAACAACCATTTGTCTTTATTAATTAGGATTGTGTTGGAGCAATAGATGGGACTCATGTGCTTGCTAGAGTCCCAAAAAGTATCTCAGCTGCCTTTAGGGGTAGAAAGGAGGGGACTACCCAAAATGTGATGGCCGCGGTAGACTTTGATCTAAAGTTTACCTATGTACTTGCGGGTTGGGACGGGTCAGCTCATGATGCCCTTATACTTGCAAATGCACTGGAGAGGGAAGATGGGTTGAAAGTTCCTACAGGTAATAAATTAGAGCCTACTACCTAAGTATATTAATATTTCTACCCATAGCTAATAGTTGCTTGTTCATAGGAAAATTCTTCCTTGTTGATGCGGGGTATGCTGTGAGGCCGGGTTTTCTTCCACCATACCGTGGCACGAGGTACCACTTGAAAGAGTATGGTCGAGGGAATCATCCTCAAAATGCCAAAGAGTTGTTCAACTTAAGACACTCTTCTTTGAGGACATCGGTTGAGAGGGCTTTTGCCGCGTACAAAAACCGTTGGAAGTTTGTCTACAATAAACCATTCCATGGTTACAAGACCCAAGTAAAAGTAGTGCTAGCTTGTGCAATTCTTCACAATTGGGTACTTCAATATGGTGAGGATGAATATTTCCCGCCCGAGGAAACATGGGATCCGGAACCCAATGATGAAGATCCCAATGATATTGTCCATGACAATAATTCTTGGGCTCAAAAGCGAGATGAATTTGCAAATCATATGTGGGCGAATAGAGGGCCAGCAAACATTTGATGTATCGTGTGTCTTGGTGTTGTAAAACAATTGATGTGTGACTTGGTGTTGTATTTATGATGTACTGTTTTATTTATGTGCTGGAATTCATTTTTAGGTGCTAGACCGTCATTTATAGGTGTTGGAATGTCATTTTTAGGTGCTGGAATCTGTTTTTTATGTGCTGAAATACATTTTTGAGCTGCTAAAATATGTTTTTGAGCTGCTGTAATATCATTTTTATGTGCTGGGATGTGTTATTAACTTCTGAAATTTTTATGTTGTAGATGGATGATGAGGTGCTGGAGGTTCCTCATGTTGGTGCTCTGCCCAAGAAGGCCCCCAAGGTCATGAATTGGACTCCGCCCATGTCGGCAATGATGTTGAAAGGTCTTTCAGAGGTGGCAGCAAGAGGTGCCAAGACTGATAAAGGATTCAAAGAGGCTGCAAAATTGAAAGTTGCAAAGTCTATATCTGCTTTGGTTGGTTATGACGTGTCTATTACTCAAGTGCACAATCATATCCGCAAGTAGCGGAATAGGTGGACAAGGATTGTTTATTTGAAGAGTTTAAGTGGGGCACTTTGGGATGATGACAAGAAGATGGTACTTCTAGAAGAACAACACTATTTGGGCCACACTCAGGTATGCATGCTATCAACCCCGTTTACCTGCTGAAATGAGTTGTCTTATTGCTGAAACGATGTTGAAATGAGTTAGTTTTGCGAAAATGAATAGATTTTATAGTTGAAATGATGTTGTAGGATGTCTTTGTTAATTACTTATGTTCAAACAATGGTGTTGTAGGATCATCCAACAGATGCTAAACTTCTTAATTCCCCACTTGAGAACTACAACTATATGGAAAATTGCTTTGCTAATAAGCAAGCCACCGGGAATTATGCAATGGCCACCGGTGTGCCATTGGGAACGCCTATTGTTGTGGAAGACAAAGATAAACCCAATGTTATGGAGGGGCATGGAACAACTGATGAGGTATTGCAACACCTTCCTGGGTCTAACTCTGCACTTCCAACTGCTAGTGCCACTCAGGACCCTTCACCTACTTCAAATAAGAAGAGAAAGAGGGCATCAGGTTTGACTGAGGAGGACACAATCCAGTGCAGCAACATGACTGATGCTATGCGTGAGATTGCAAGTGCTATCAACAACACTTGCCATGCTGAAACACACCCTGACTTGTACAAGGCTGTCATGGACCTTATTATGTTTGAGCAAAATGATCGCTTGGCTGTTCTAGATTATCTCACAGAACATAAGGCAAAAGGCCTCAACTTTGTGAAGATGAATGATGAAGTCCGTCAAGCATCGTTCAAACGTATCTTGAAAGCCAATCCTGATCTTCTTTGAGTTCGTGTTAGTCGGTGCTTGTTGAGACTACCCCTTTTGTAATGACTATTATAAAGTTTATGTCGAATGAGGTTATGTACTATGAATCTACTGATGCATTACTAGAAATTATGGTTATTATGTCTAATGTAATATGAACATGCACTGCTACAATTCATGGTCATTATGTCTTATGTTAATTGTTGAATTTTTTTCTTCACATTATCATCATTCAGATTATGTTGGCATGGTAATGTTTTATTGCTTGAATTGTTTAAATTATCTCGTCGATCATATGGCAAAATATCCGTTCATGCACCCTACCTCATGCAGTCTGCCAAACACCGTCTCAGCACACCATGTCTTCTCTGATGCAGGCTACCAAACAGAGTCTCAGCTCAGCATGCATCAATACATACATTGCTACCAAACAGCTGCAGTTGCATGTACTCAGCATGTCTAGACTAAGCATGTCTCAAAGGGGAACAACTATGCTAGGGTGGGAATAGCTACCAAACACACCCTTACAGTGTGCGCGGGGCTGCGGGGCAGTGTGGCACAGTAGGTGTTGGGCCTTTTCTTCTTCTTCTTCCTTTTTTGTTCTTTTCTGTTTCTTTTATTTTTTTTCTTTATTTTAGCCTTACAAAATATAGGTTTGATTTCTAAATTATTATTATCATTTAAATCACTGCCACAAAAGGTTTTACTCCAAAATTAAATATTTTAATATTTTATAAGATACAAAAGGCATTTAATTAAATATTATAGCCACTATTTTAATTAGTTTTGTGCATTTAATTATTTTATAAAAATGTGGTTTCTTCACTATTATTACTTATCAGTAATTTGTCACATCCAAAACATTTTAGTTTTAATTATTTGAAAACTTTTATAGTTTGACTTGATTTTGATTTTGAATATGAACGAGATTTGAATCATCGTGAAACTAACATTTGTAATCGTGGTGATGTGGCATCATTAGTAGAGGGTTACTGTAGCTTAATTATCCGGGCGTTACAGTTCCGCAAGGGACTTAGCCTCGAGCTTCGCCGCGATCTTTGTCTGCATGATTGCACCTCCTTTCAGAAGCTGGTCAATAAGGCCATCAGTGCTGAGACAGGTCAGAGTGACTATGACGCCTCCCGCAAGCACTCCCGTGATTTTGGTTCTTCTTCCGGCTTTGGATCTCAGAAGCGTCGGGTGTGGATTCCAAACACCGCGCTGCCACCCAGGTTCACCCCGAGGCCATCCTTTGAGGTGCCTCGCCCCAACCAACAGTTTGCACTGCCTAAGACCTATGGTGGCCCCGCTGCTAATGCTGCTCCACGCTCCAATGTTGTGACATGTTTCAAGTGTGGAGAGCCGGGTCACTACAGTCGAGAGTGTCCCTAGAACAACAACCCCAACCAGTCTGGAAAGTCCGTTGGCCGTGGTAAGCTAGCGAGAAAGACATTCTACGCCAAGCCAGCCACCACTGCATGTGGCCATGTCAACTATGTCTCAGCTGAGGAGACTCGTGATGATCCTAACGTCGTTCTTGGTACGCTCCTTGTTAATTGCCATCCGGCATCTGTTCTTTTTGGTACTGGAGCATCTCATTCATTCATATCTAAGAGCTATGCTCGATTGCATAACACGACATTCTGTGACATGCCCACTTCCATGGAAATTCAAACCCGTGGCTCTAGATGGCAAACTTCTAGAGTAAGCCATGGGAATGAAATTCTTGTCAATAGACTTGTCTTCCTTGCATCACTAATAGCTCTCAAGTCCTCGGACATAAACATCATCTTGGGTATGGACTGGATGTCAGCCCATTATGCTAAGATTGATTGCTCTACTAGAACTCTTCAACTCACCCACCCATCGGGCAAGACAGTCAATGTCTTAACTCGAGTGGCCAAGCGCCAGCTTTACTCCCTAAATGCCAACCCCCTTCCAGACCTTGAAGATATTCCGATAGTCCGAGACTTCTCGGATGTCTTTCCAGAAGAACTGCCAGGTGTTCCACCTGACAGGGATGTCGAGTTCATGATAGACCTTGTTCCAGGAACCGTTTCGATCCCTAGAAGACCCTATAAGATGGCACCCCTAGAACTAGCTGAGCTTAAGAAACAACTCGATGAGTCCTTGAAAAAGGGTTTCATCTGTCCTAGTTCTTTTCCTTGGGCTTGCCCAGTCCTCTTCGTCAAGAAGAAGGATGGAACGGATCAGATGGTTGTAGATTACCGACCTGTCAACTTGGTCACTATCAGGAACAAGTATCCGCTCCCCAGGATCAATGATCTGTATGATCAGCTCGCTGGATCCTCAGTCTTTTCGAAAATGGATTTGAGGTTGGGCTACCATCAAATCAAAATAAAAAACGGGGACATTCCTAAAACGACCTTTGTTACTCGTTATGGCCAATACGAGTACATCATCATGTCCTTCGGTTTAACCAATGCCCCAGCCACCTTCTCTCGGTTAATGAACTCGATCTTCATGGAGTATTTGGATAAATTCATCATGGTATACCTCGATGATATACTCATCTACTCCAAGAATGAGGAAGAACATGCCGAACATCTAAGGCTGGAATTTACGAAACTTCGAGAGCATCGCCTTTATGCCAAATTCTCCAAATGTGAATTTTGGTTGCCAGAAGTGACCTACCTAGGCCATGTAATCTCTGGTAAGGGTATTGCTTTCAATCCCGAGCGAGTTCAAGCCGTCCTTGATTGGACTCCACCTAAAACGGTCAAGCAAGTCCGGAGCTTCCTTGGCTTAGCGAGCTATTGTCGCCGCTTCGTCTAGAATTTCTCCAAGGTTGCTAAACCTCTAACTGAACTCCTCAAGAAAGATAAAAAGTTCGAGTGGACCCCACAGTGCGAGTTTAGCTTTCAGGAACTGAAAAGATGCCTGGCATCTGCTCCCGTACTGGTACCACCAGATTTCTCCAATGACTTTATTGTCTATTGCGACGCCTGGTGACAAGGACTAGGTTGCATACTCATGCAAGATCGTCAGGTAATTGCCTATGCTTCATGTCAATTACACCCACACGAGGAAAACTATCCCACACATGATCTAGAGCTTGTAGCTGTAGTTCATGCACTTAAAACTTGGCGACATTACCTTCTGGTAATCGTTGCGAGATCTTCACTAATCACCAAAGTCTGAAATATATCTTCACCCAGCCGGATTTGAATCTCAGGCACAGACGTTGGGTTGAGTTGATCTCAGATTACGACTTAGGGATAACTTACACCCCGGGAAAAGCCAATGTTATGGCTGATGCACTAAGTCGTAAATCCTACGGTGACAACCTAATGTTACAACAAGGTCAACCACTTCTCCATGAGGAATTTCGGAAGCTTAATCTTCACATTGTTCCCCAGGGATTCCTATCTACCTTGATGGTGAAACCGACCCTTATGGATCAGATCATAACCACCCAGCATTATGACAAGGGGATATCTCGGATCAAGGAGAACATTGCTAGCGGAGCTGCTAAATGTTTCTCTGTGAACGATCAAGGTGTTGTCTTCTTTGAGAACCGCCTAGTGGTTCCCAAGAAACAGCAACTACAGCAATTGATCCTTAAGGAAGCTCATGAATCCCCTCTCACCATTCATCCTGGTAGTACTAAAATGTATCAAGACCTACACCAGAGGTTTTGGTGGACTAGGATGAAGAGAGAAATTGCTCAATACATTGCTAATTGCGACGCCTGTCGTCGTGTTAAAGCAGAGCATCAACGGCCTGCTGGCACCCTTCAACCTTTGGCTATTCCTGAATGGAAATGGGAAAAAATCAGTATGGATTTCATTACCGGGTTTCCCAGGACCAAGAAGGGGAATAATGCTATCTTCGTCGTTGTCGATCGTCTTTCCAAAGTAGCCCACTTCCTACCTGTTCGTGAGAGTATAACCGCTAGCCAGCTAGCTGACTTGTACATCTCCCGAATAGTGTTTCTTCATGGTGTCCCATTGGAAATTAACTCATATCGTGGAAGTCTCTTCACCTCTCGATTTTGGGGAAGTTTCCAAAATGCCATGGGAACTCATCTCTCCTTTAGCACCGCCTTCCACCCCCAATCAAGTGGTCAAGTAGAATGAGTTAATCAAATTCTGGAGGATATGCTCCGAGCTTCGGTCATCTCTTTCGGTATGGATTGGGAGAAATGCCTTCCATTCGCGGAGTTCGCTTATAAAAATAGTTATCAAGCTAGCTTGGGAAAAGCTCCTTTCGAAGTTCTCTATGGACGAAAATGACGAACACCTCTTAACTGGTCAGAAACCGGAGAAAGACAACTCTTTGGCCCGGATATGATTCAGGAAGCAGAAGAGCAGGTTCGCGTTATCCGTGAGAAATTGAAAACAGCCCAATCTCGTCAAAAGAGCCAATATGACTGCAAACATAAGCTCATGACTTATGAAGTCGGTGAGAAGGCTTACCTTCCGGTTACTCCTTTGAAGGGAACCCATCATTTCGGTATCAAAGGCAAATTGGCTCCTCATTACATTGGACCCTTTCGCATTCTTGCCAAACGAGGAGAAGTTGCCTACCAATTGGAACTATCTCCGCATCTTTCCAGAATTCACAATGTCTTCCATGTTTCTCAACTCAGGCATTGCTTCGCGGATCCTATCCGTGGAGTGGACCACGAAACGCTTGATCTCTAAGATAATCTCACATATTGGGAATATCCCGTTCGTATCCTTGATCAAGCCGAGCGTACCACTCGACGCCATAACATCAAGTTTCTCAAGGTTCAATGGTCACACCATTCCGAGAAAGAAGCCACTTGGGAAAGGGAGGATCGTCTTCGACTTGAGTACCCCACCTTCTTGCCAACGGATCCTAAATCTCGGGACGAGATTCTTTTGAGTGGGGGTGAGTTGTCACACCCTAGCTAGTTCATGCATTAGAGTGTTGCATCATGTCTACTTTTCCAAAAAATTGAAATGGGGATGACAGAACCCCCAGCACCCCCTAGAAACAACTAGGGTTTACTAAAATCTTTTTCAATGAATCTGAAATGCCCTTCTAAAAAGTCCACCCTTTTTGTCTTGGGTTAGAACCTCTGACAAAATGGGTTCACATTTTTCTATGACACATAAGGTTATTGGATTAACTATTTATCTATTTCCATTTGGGCATTTAAATGCTATAAAATAATTTAAATGCCCAAATAATTATGGAAATAGGTGTGGGCTGTTGGAAATAATTCAAACAGAGCCCCTGATTATTTTCAGGATTTTTGGAAGTGCCTAACTATTTTAAATAAAGCCACACAGTTACAAAAAAATAGAAAACAGAAATTAAAAGAGAGTGAGGGAACTTACCTGGCCACAGCCCACCAGCCGGCCCACCTCGCGGCCCAGCGCTGTGCTAGCCCATGCCAGCCAGCTGCTTCGTCCTCGCCAGGCAGGCAGAGAGGTGACGCCGGCGAGCACGAGCTCGCCACGGTGCCACCTACTTGCCGCCCACGCCCCTGGACACCTGGGCGAGCCCCACGTCGCCGTCCCGACCCCGCGGACACCTCACTTGCCCCCTACCTCTCTCCCTCGCTCTCCTGCACCATGGCCAATGCAGCCACGCCCGCGCCACCATGAAACTCGCGTCCGCCGTCGTCCCCGTGCCGTGCTGCCATGTCCAACATCTTTGCCGTCGTCGTCTCCGTCGAGCAGCCCGAGCCCCGAGCGCTCGCGCGCCCTGCTTCGTCCTCTTCGAGCTCGACTTCACCGAGCACCGCCACAGATCCCCTCCAACGTCACCGCCGCAACAGTTCGTCCCCGGCCCCGCCGTCTGCTCCTACGTGATCGCCGTGAGCTCCTGCACCACCCCATCATGTCCGTTCTCTCTCTCGAGCACCATAGCGACTACACGAAGCATCACCGCACGCGCCGCCGCCGAGCTCGTCGCCGATGTGACTCCGGCCACCCACCGTGACCAACACTCTCACCGCATCGCGAGGAGTCTGTAGCACCACTCCACGCGCCTCACCGTGCCCCGTAGCCTCGGGTTCGACTTCACCCGACTCCGGCGACCGCCAAGGTCATCAGCGGTGACGTTCCCGGCCACCCCGAGCTCCACCACTGCCACCAAACGATGTGGCTCGCTCCCCGTGTCCCGTAGATGCCCTCCGCCGTCCATTTGGTCGCCGGAGCACGAAACCCGCACTACCCCACCGCGTCTGGCCTTGCTGGTAGCTAAATGCCGACGGGTTTGACCCCGTTGACCATTGACTGGGTGGGCCTAGGTTGACTCCCCCCTGAGTCCATGACAGGTGGGGCCCGTTTGCTAATTAAGCTAGGTTTAGTGCTAACTAAAAATTAGTTAGGTTAGTTACACTGACACGGGGGTCCCACTGGTCAGGTTTGACCTGGACCGGCTCTGTTGACCGCTGACGTCACCATGACGCACTGCTGACGCAACAACTATTTTCTGGAATTACTTTTACATAGGAAATTCCAGAAAATACTACAAACTTCAAAAATTCATAACTTTTAATCTGTAACTCCAAATGCAAAGATTTATATATGAAATTTGATCAGAAAAATTCAATCTTTCCATCTGTAATGGTTTCATGCATGACAGAACACTTTAACCTTGCTGTTTAGGTGAAACAAGCTAATGCACTTATATGACTTAATAACATAAGCTTCCATTTGAACCTTTGATTCAAATAGACTCAAACCAACATGTTTTACAATGCATTAGCCACGACACATCATATTGCCTTGTCATAGCATGCATCATATTGTTGCATATTGCCATGTGATGATTGTGTTCTGTGGTGTCTTTCGTGGTAGGTTCTGCCTCCGAGGATACCTTCGATTATCCAACTGAAGGGCAGTACCCTACTACTACTCCATCAGGCAAGTAGCCCCATTAATCATATCGATACAATCCCATGTTCTTGCTCCTGCTCTCATTTACTGCATTAATACAACAATGTTTCAAACTGCTATGTGCTGCGGTAGTTGAACCCTTATCCTCTGCATGACCTGACATTGCCACAGTAACTAGATGAAACCTACTAGCATGTGTAGGAGTTGATTGAGCCATGTATGTGTTTCCTACCTTGCTATGCATGCTATGCTTAGAGTTGTGTCAGGTCTGGTTCATCTGGGTGATGGGCTAGAGTGAAATGCTTAAGTCAGTAATGTGAGGGATGTATTGAACATGATTTGGTAAAGGTATCGATGAGAGGCCATGTAGGAGTACATGGTGGGTTGTTTCATTGAGGCCGTCCTTAAGAACTGAGATCTGTATGTGTGATTTAAGAATCAATTACTACCATGCATTGGGATCCTTAATTGACCCTCTCGGCTTCTTAACCACCCTAGTCCTCTGTCCAGGAGTTGCAACTAGTTTCTGGTGTTTATAGGTTATGTGTTAGCGGCCGTGCGTCGCGCTGACCCTAGGGGTGGGCTGTGATGCGGTAGATACACCGTGGCCGGGTATGTCGGGCGCCCGTTTGGCGTCTCGGGACCCTGTACACATCATTTGGGGTCGTATGTGGAAACCTCGGCCGGACTCCCTGCGGATGGAACCTGGATAGGCGATAAACCTGGACTAGAGACTTGAGTGTTTAGGTAGGCCGTGGCCGACACCCTCGTTGGGCTTCCGCTTGAAGGTTGCCGAGTACATGTCGTGTAAACGATGATAAGTGGTGAGAGAGTGTATGAAGAAGTACACCCCTGCAGGGTTAACATCATCTATTCGAATAGCCGCGTCCGCGGTAAAGGACTACTTGGTTGCCTATATAGTACATAGACAAGTTAATGGTTACTACTAAAAGACTCAAGATAAGTGTGAGTACCGAGGATGGCCCTCTCATAGGATGACGAGGGAGGATCCACGGTGGAGTATTGTGTTGGTGATTAGTGGACTCGTGTGCGAAAACTATTTTACAAGTGGTGTCTCGTAGGATAGCTTAGCCAAGAGTCAAAGCTGGCTTGCTGCAATAACCCCACCACCTTCTTGAGAATGAGCATGTATAGTAGGATCTGTTGTAAGTCTTGCTGAGTACCTTTGTACTCATGTTGCTTGAATTACTGTTTTCAGATGACAACACCGCCGCTTCCGACAGGTTTTACGTAGACCTCGACGTCGATGAGTGACTTGCCACCTAGGTGGTGATTCCGAGCCATGGAGGGACCTATGTAGATAGATAGGCTTCGTCAAGCCTTCTTTCTTTCCGGTGTCCATACTCAGACTAGTTTGCTTCCGCATGTGCTTGTATGCTTGTATGACTTGAGTGTCGGGTCATGTGACCCCTACCTATATGAACATGTTAAGTATGGCCCCTTGGGGCCTTTAAATAAAGTACTTGAGTTGTAGAGTTTTGTTGTGATGCCATGTTGTATTTACACATATCGAGCATATTGTGTGTATGATTGAAATGCTTGGTATGTGTGGGATCCGGCAATCTAGTTGTTTATCCTTGGCAGCCTCTCTTATGGGGAAATGTAGTCTAGTGCTTCATGAGCCATAGTAGTCTGCTACAGCTCGGTTCACCGGAGTCCTGCTAGCCCAGCACTACTGCTCAAGCACTTGACTGGCCGGCATGTGTTTCACTTTGTTCATGTGTCTATCCCTTCGGGGAAATGTCACGCGGTGACATCCGGAGTCCTGCCTAGGCTGCTACAGCCCGGGTTCCCGGAGTCCTGTTGGCCCAGTCCTACAGCCCGGATTCACGCGCTGCTGACCGACATGCTCTATGTGATTCATGTATGCCTATCCCCATAGGTTAGTGCCGCTTTGGGTTCACGACTAGCCATGTCGGCCCGGGTTCTCTATCATATGGATGCTAGCGACACTATCATATACGTGAGCCAAAAGGCGCAAACAGTCCTGGGCCATGGTAAGGCGACACCCGTGGGAATACCGTGCATGAGGCCGCAAAGTGATATGAGGTGTTACCAGCTAGATCGATGTGACTTGGAATCGGGGTCCTGACACTTGCATTCCAAACTTCTTCAGGCAATCTTTGAGGTATTTCTCTTGAGATATGAAGATGTCGTTTCGTTGCTGCCGTATTTGAAGACCAAGGAAGAACTTCAGCTCAACCATCATGGACATCTGATATTGCTCTTGCATCATGTATCCAAACTCATCACTGTATTTCTGATTAGTGCAGCCGAAGATAATGTCATCCACATATATTTGGCACACAAACAGTTCACCATCATATGTCTTCGTGAAGAGTGTGGGATCCAGGGAACCAGGTTTGAAGCCTTTGCTCTTCAGGAAGTCTTTGAGTGTGTCATACCAAGCACGAGGGGCTTGTTTGAGGCCATACAGTGCCTTGTTGAGCTTGTAAACCATGTCAGGATGTTTTGGATCTTCAAAACTAGGCGGTTGTGCAACATACACTTCTTCTTCAATCTTGCCATTGAGAAAGGCGCTCTTCACATCCATTTGATACAGAAGGATGTTATGATGATTTGCATAGGCTAGCAGTATGCGTATGGCTTCAAGTCTAGCCACAGGAGAAAATGTTTCATCGAAGGTAATTCCTTCAACTTGAGTGTACCCTTGAGCAACGAGACGAGCCTTGTTTCTGACAACTTGACCATGCTCATCTTGCTTGTTGCGATATATCCATTTAGTGCCTATGATATTGTGTTTACGAGGATCAGGACGCTTGACCAGTTCCCATACATTATTCAGCTTGAACTGTTGAAGCTCTTCTTGCATAGCTTGAATCCATTTAGGTTCCATGAAGGCTTCATCAACTTTCTTGGGTTCAGATATTGAGACGAATGCAAAGTGCCCACAGAAATTTGCTAGTTGTGTTGCCCTTGAACGAGTGAGTGGACCAGGTGCATTGATGCTATCAATTATCTTCTCAATCTGTACTTCATTTGCAACACGAGGATGAACTGGACGAAGATTTTGCTCTTGCTGATCATTATCATTGTTTGAAGAATTGTCTTCAGGCTGAGCATTGTCTTTAGGTTGATTAGGTGCAGAGATTACAAGTTCCTCTTCAGGCTGTACTTCAGACGGTATGATTTCTCCAGTTCCCATAAGCTTGATGGATTCACTGGGTGGAATTTCATCTAGCACATTTGGCAGGTGCTCTCTTTGCGAGCCATTAGTCTCATCGAATCGCACATCCACAGTTTCAACCACTTTATAGTGAAAGAGGTTGAATACTCTGTAGGAGTGCGAATCCTTTCCGTAACCAAGCATAAAACCTTCATGTGCTTTCGGTGCAAATTTTGAAGTGTGATGTGGATCCTTGATCCAGCACCTAGCACCAAATACTCTGAAGTAACTGACATTTGGCTTCTTACCAGTGAGGAGTTCATAGGATGTTTTCTTCAGAAGCTTGTGAAGATAAACATGGTTGATGACATGGCATGCAGTATCAATAGCTTCAGGCCAGAACTTTCTTGGTGTCTTGTATTCATCGAGCATCGTCCGAGCCATCTCAATGAGTGTTCTGTTCTTGCGTTCCACGATGCCATTCTGCTGCGGCGTGTACGGAGCTGAGAACTCATGAGTGATGCCCAATGTATTGGGGTAAGTGTCGAGGTCGGTGTTCTTGAATTCAGTGCCATTGTCACTTCTGATGTGCTTGATCTTGACACCATAGTTGTTCATGGCTCGATTGGCAAAGCGTTTGAAGACATCCTGCACTTCATCTTGTAGAGGATTATATGCACCCATGTATATCTTGAATAATCATCAACAATGACGAAGCCATAGAGACAAGCAGTAGTAGTAAGGTAGAGTAGTGAGTAGGGCCGAAGAGGTCCATGTGTAGTAGTTCGAAGGGTTGAGTCGTTGTCATGATTGTCTTCGAGGGATGCTTGGCCCTCATCATCTTTCCAGCTTCGCAGGCACCGCATAAGTGATCCTTCTTGAACTTCGACGCCCTCGATGCCTATGACGTGCTTCTTCTTTGCAAGAGTATGCAAGTTCCTCATGCAAGCATGCCCTAGCCTTTGATGCGAGAGCCAGCATTCTGAAGCTTTTGCAAGAAGACATACAACAACCTGTGGTCCTGCTGAGAAATCTACCATGTACAAATCATCTTTCTGATACCCTTCAAAGACTAGAGACTTGTCAGATTCCATTAGAACAAGGCAACGATATTTTCCAAATATCACAATCATGTTCAAATCGCAAAGCATTGAGACAGACATTAAGTTGAAACCAAGGGATTCAACAAGCATCACTTTATCCATGTGCTGATCCTTTGAGATTATAACTCTAGCTAGACCCAATACCTTGCCTTTACCAGTATCAGCAAATGTGATGTGACTTTTGTCAGATGGACGTAGGGTTGAGTCCATGAGAAGATTTCGTTTGCCAGTCATGTGATTAGTACATCCACTATCAATAATCCATTCTGAAGCAGCTGGTGTCATACCCTATAGTGCAGTTAGGGGGATAGGCTTCACGAAGAGCATTGTGAAGCATAAACATTTGACGAGCAAGAGGATTATTAAAGCTTAGATCGAGGTTAGGACTGATAGGAAAAGTAGCAAGCGACTCAGGAACAAAATACATAATAATACCATTTGGGCATTTGATCTTGCGCCCTACAAGATGTTTTAGGTCCCCAGCAATAGCTTCAGACGCATTTAATTTTCGGCTGGAGACCTTTCCCTGCAAAAGAGAGTTAAGCTTTCTTAGCCACCCATATCTTCAAGGGTGGCTTCAAAGCAATGAGTCTAAGTGAAGCATCTGAGAACTTTGGCTTTGGAGCCCTAGCAAATAGTTTTGCAGGTGGAGAATAGTACTCATAAGAATAAGCAGAGTAGTTCTGGGTCTTATGAACATGGCGGTTTGATGAAATACGCTCATATTCATAGGCCTGAGTATGGTTTCCCTACAAAACATTTGTGTTAGTGCAACTCAGGTGAGTCCTCTATCTGTATGAAGCCTTTGGACCATATGAAGCCTGTGGTCTGGGGTTTGTCTTCTTCCCTTATGGTGTCATGACGACATTCACAGGAAGATTCTCCAGACATCTTTTCGGCACCCAGACTTTCTTCATAGGTGGCCCATTCCTGTAGTTAGTACCAATATACCTGGCAAACACTTCACCATTCTGATTCTTAAACAGTTTATAGTTTGCATCAAAGGATTCATCAATGACGATGGGATTAGCACAAGTGAAGCCAGATAGGGTGGATGGATCCACTGAAGGTTCCTTTGCAGCAACTCATGTGGTTTTGGGGTACTGCTCAGGTTTCCAGTAAGAGCCATCAACATTCATTTTCCTTTCGAACCCAACACCCTCTTTCCTAGGGTTTCGGTTCAGAATCTGCCTTTTGAGGACATCACATAGTGTCTGATGCCCTTTGAGACTTTTGTACATCCCTTTTTCAGAAATACCAGTGGCATCCTTAGCAGAGGGTTAGTTTCCACATCAATAGTTGAAGATATTGCAATAGTAGCAACAGTAGAACATTCAGCAACAGAAGTAGCGTTATCACGCTCAAGGCATTTAAGACATGGTGGTTGAAATCCTTCCTGAGCGGGACTGATCTGTTGCGCGAAGTGACTCGTTTTCCTTTTGAAGATCTTCATGAGCCGCTCTCAATTTCTCAAGTTCTTGCTTCCTTTGAACATAATCATAGGAAAGTTTTTCATGAGTTATTGAGAGCGTTTCATGATGACTTTCAAGTTCCTCATACTTAACATGAAGATTTTTTATGTCTTCAATTAAGGACTGAGATCGAGTCATTTTAGCGTCCAACAGGTCATCGCTTTTGTCTAACAGTTTTTGAATATGTTCCATAGCTTTCTGTTGTTCAGTTGCAATTTTGGCAAGTGTTTTGTAGATGGGTTTGGAATTACAATCAGAGTCATCTTCACTGGATGTTTGATAGTGAGTATTGCGTGAGTTTACCTTGGCACCGCGTGCCATGAAGCAATAGGTGGGAGCGGATTTGTCTTTGTCATTAGCATCGGCGTCGGTGACGAAGTCATTGTCTTCAGTGTTGAAGATGGACTTGGCAACGTAGGCTGTAGCCAGACTTGCAACACCAGAATCGGACTCCTCCTCAGACTCCACCTCTGCCTCCTCAGAAGCAGACTCCTCCTTTGAATCCATTTCCTTGGAAACAAACGCACGAGCCTTGCCAGATGAGCTCTTCTTGTGTGATGAAGACTTTGGGGAAGACTTGGAAGAAGACTTTGAGTATTTCTTCTTCTTCTTGTCGTCAAAATCATATTCCTTGCTCTTCTTCTTCTTCTTGTTCTCATTGTCCCACTGCGGACACTCAGAGATGTAGTGACCAGGATTCTTGCACTTGTGGCATGTTCTCTTCTTGTAGTCATGAGCAGAAGCTTCATCATTCCTTGAGCTGGATCGTGAAGACTTTCTGAAGCCTTTCTTCTTGGTGAATTTTTGGAACTTCTTCACAAGCATAGCAAGCTCCCTTCCAATGTCTTCAGGGTCATCAGAACTGCAGTCAGATTCTTCTTCAGATGAGGAAACAACTTTTGCCTTCAAGGCACGAGTTCGGCCATAATTGGGACCGTAGATATCTCTTTTCTCAGAAAGCTGAAACTCATGTCTGTTGACCCTTTCAAGTATGTTAGACGGATCGAGTCTCTTGAAGTCAGGGCGTTCTTGAATCATCAGGGCTAGGGTGTCAAACGAGCTGTCAAGTGATCTCAGGAGTGTCTTGATGATTTCATGCTTGGTGATCTCAGTAGCGCCGAGAGCTTGGAGCTCATTTGTGATGTCAGTGAGGCGATCAAACGTGAGCTGAACATTCTCATTGTCGTTTCTCTTGAAGCAGTTGAAGAGGTTGCGAGACACTGATCCTTTGATCTCTCTGGGTTGAGACACCTTCGTTGACCTTGGAGAGCCAGTTCCAGACTAGCTTAGATGTTTCCAGAGCACTCACACGGACATACTGCCCTTTGGTCAGATGACCACAGATGATGTTCTTGGTAGTGGAATCCAGTTGAACAAACTTCTTGACATCAGCAGCGGTGACACCTTCACCAGCCTTGGGGACGCCATTCTTGACGACATACCAGAGGTCGACATCAATGGCTTCAAGATGCATGCGCATCTTAATCTTCCAGTAGAGATATTCAGTTCCATCAAAGATGGGGCACACAACGGAGACTTTGATTATCCCTGCAGTCGACATAGCTAAAACTCTAGGTGGTTAAACCGAATCACACAGAACAAGAGAGTACCTTGCTTTGATACCAATTGAAAGTGCTAGTGATCGACTAGAGGGGGGTGAATATGCGATTTTTATGAAAGTCTTCAAAACATGGAAGTTTCGAAGACAATAGATAGAAATGAACCTATTAACATGCAGTGGAAGGTAGACTACACTAGGCAAGCCATAGTCAAGTATTCAATGAAGTGAAAGCACAAAGACTAATAGCAGCTAGGTAGTATGGATCAGGATGGAAGACAGTATGAAGCCAATCAGAACAAGCAGTCACACAGTGAAGACAAATAGATAATGCAAACAGGCAATGACTTCACAAGGACCAACTGTAAATAAAGAGATGGGAAGTATAGAACTAGTTGCTCGTTGAAGACAATGATTTGTTGGACCAGTTCCAGTTGTTGTGACAATTGTACGTCTTGTTAGGGAGGCTAAGATTTAACTCAGAAGACCATATCTTCACCTTATTCCCCTTGAACTAAGGACACCCAGTCCTCGCCCAATCACTCTGGTAAGTCTTCAAGGTATACTTCCAAACCTTCACAGACTTCATTCACCGGCGATCCACAATGACTCTTGGATGCTCAGAACACGACGCCTAACCGGCTGGAGGATTCACAGTCCTCAAGTGTAACAAGTCTTCAGATCACATAGACAGGAAGACTTCAGTGATGCCTAACACTCTTTGGCTCTGGGTGTTTAGGGCTTTGTCCTCGCAAGGATTTCTCTCTCAAAGGCTTCGAGGTGGGTTGCTCTCAAACGACAAAAGCCGTGCACTAACTCTGAGCAGCCAACCAATTTATGTTGTAGGGGGTGGGCTATTTATAGCCACTAGGCAACCCGAACTGATTTGTCTGAAATGACCCTGGGTCACTAAGGAACTGACACGTGTTCCAACGGTCAGATTTCAGACACATGCGGCAACTTTACTTGGGCTACAAGTAAAGCTGACTTATCCATCTCTAGATAAGATTTGCTCACATTGTCTTCGCTCGAAGACATAGGATTGTGGTTAAGCATCACTTCAGTCACTCTGACTTTGTTCACTGGGACCCCACTTTACAGTACGGTGGTTCCTATGACTCAACAAAGAAGAAAAGGAAACAACGAAACAACTAAGTCTTCGCGCTCCATAGTCTTCACGCGATGTCTTCTCTTGTCATAGTCTTCAATGTGAATATCTTCACATACCACCTTTGTCTTCAATGTCTTTATACATTTTTAGGGGTCATCTCCGGTAGGAAAACCAAATCAACGAGGGACTACTACCTGTGTTATCCTGCAATTCTCACAAACACATTAGTCCCTCAACCAGGTTTGTCGTCAATACTCCAAAACCAACTAGGGGTGGCACTAGATGCACTTACAGAAAACCACCAAGTCTGCCGATTTAAACATTGATGATGATGATAACAATCATGAGTCAGAGGTAGAACTTGATTCAGTTGGCTCCTTTTTCATACATCTTATTGACAGTAACTATTATCAGGAGGACGCAGAGGCTAGCCAGGCTGGTGATGCTGAGGTAACTATTCTTTCCTTTGGCTCAGAATCTCTGCCAACACAGAAAGCCCGTCAAGCAAGCTGGAAAGTAAGATTTTCTCACCCTCTAGCTTACTTGGATCCAAACTTTCTTTTGAAGAAACAACAACATGAAGTCTGCCGCACGACCCGGCATAGCGGCAATGCGATCACTTCTTCCGGCTTACGAGACGTCCTGCCTCGCAAATGCCGTCCAAAGGTCTCATATCTTTCTGACATACTTTACCCAAGGCGGGTTATTTTCGACAACCTCTTAACCCGTCTGATTCAAACTATCAGGGGACTTCCTGTTCCTCTTCTGGCGAGTCAACAGGAACACAGATTCCTGCTTTCAAAACTGTACCTGGGTAAGTTTGTTTCCAACTATTCCAACTGGCCTATTTGATCACCCTCTTGACTTTCATTCATTGTTTACTTTCCAGGGCCCAAGCTAAACCCATCAAGAAGGCCAAGTTAAATAAGTCGGTTGATGACTCCAATCCACCTGAGCCGGAGAAACAACAACAAGAGCTTTCTCAACCAATTTCTGACAACATTGTTGATGATTTGCCGCCACAGGATCAGAATGCTAATATTACCCTGATGAATGATAACCCGTCTGAGGCTAACCCTCCAAGTCCTGCTGAAACATCCAGTCCTGTTAAACTGGTGGAAGAAAAAGATGTTGATGTCATCATTACTGGCCATGGTTTCGCAACTCCGGGTCGTCCTACCACCTTATTCGGGCATGATGCCAAGGAAGAACTTAGCGCTGAAGATAAGGGCAAATGGAAAGTAGACTTGGAGATGTTAGGGAACGTAGCATAAATTCAAAATTTTCCTACGTGTCACCAAGATCTATCTATGGAGTCATCTAGCAACGAGGGAGGAGTGGATCTACATACCCTTGTAGATCGCGCGCGGAAGCGTTCAAGAGAATGGGGTTGATGGATTCGTACTCGTCGTGATCCAAATCACCGATGATCCTAGCGCCGAACGGACGGCACCTCCGCGTTCAACACACGTACGGAGCATCGATGTCTCCTCCTTCTTGATCCAGCAAGGGGGAAGGAGAGATTGATGGAGATGGCTCCAGCAGCAGCACGACGGCGTGGTGGTGATGGAGTTGCAGTACTCCGACAGGGCTTCGCTAAGCTCTATGGAGGAGGAGGAGGTGTTGGAGAGGGAGAGGGAGGCACCAAGGCATAGGTTGAGAGGCCCTCCTTTCCCCACTATATATAGGGAGCCTAGGGGGGCACCGGCCCTAGGAGATCCAATCTCCTAGGGGGGCGGCGGCCAAGGGAGGAGTCCCTCCCCCCCAAGGCACCTAGGAGGTGCCTTCCCCTCTTAGGACTCTTCCTTCCTTATCTCTAGGAGCATGGGACTCTTGGGGCTGGTACCCTTGGCCCATGTAGGCCAAGGTGCACACCCCTACAGCCCATGTGGCCCCCCGGGACAGGTGGCCCCACCCGGTGGACCCCCGGGACCCTTTCGATGGTCCCGGTACAATACCGGTGACCCCGAAACTTGTCCCGATGGCCGAAATAGCACTTCCTATATATAATTCTTTACCTCTGGACCATTCTGGAACTCCTCGTGACGTCTGGGATCTCATCCGGGACTCCGAACAACATTCGGGTTACTGCATATACATATCCCTACAACCCTAGCGTCACCGAACCTTAAGTGTGTAGACCCTACGGGTTCGGGAGACATGCAGACATGACCGAGATGACTCTCCGATCAATAACCAACAGCGGGATCTAGATATCCATGTTGGTTCCCACATGTTCCACGATGATCTCATCGGATGAACCATGATGTCGAGGATTCGATCAATCCCGTATACAATTCCCTTTGTCTAGCGGTATGATACTTGCCCGAGATTCGATCGTTGGTATCCCGATATCTTGTTCAATCTTGTAACTGGCAAGTCTCTTTACTCGTACCGTAACACATCATCCCGTGATCAACTCCTTGATCACATTGTGCACATTATGATGATGTCCTACCGAGTGGGCCCAGAGATACCTCTCCATTTACACGGAGTGACAAATCCCAGTCTCGATTCGTGCCAACCCAACAGACACTTTCGGAGATACCTATAGTGTACCTTTATAGCCACCCAGTTACGTTGTGATGTTTGGCACACCCAAAGTATTCCTACGGTATCCGGGAGTTGCACAATCTCATGGTCTAAGGAAATGATACTTGACATTAGAAAAGCTTTAGCATACGAACTACACGATCTTTGTGCTAGGCTTAGGATTGGGTCTTGTCCATCACATCATTCTCCCAATGATGTGATCCCGTTATCAACGACATCCAATGTCCATGGTCAGGAAACCGTAACCATCTATTGATCAACAAGCTAGTCAACTAGAGGCTTACTAGGGACATGGTGTTGTCTATGTATCCACACATCTATCTGAGTTTCCTATCAATACAATTCTAGCGTGGATAATAAACGATTATCATGAACAAGGAAATATAATAATAACCAATTTATTATTGCCTCTAGGGCATATTTCCAACAGTCTCCCACTTGCACTAGAGTCAATAATCCAGTTCACATCGCTATGTGAGTAACACTCAAGGTCACATCCCCATGTGACTAACACCCAAAGAGTTTACTAGAGTCAATAATCTAGTTCACATTACCATGTGATTAACACTCGATGAGTTCTGGGTTTGATCATGTTATGCTTGTGAGAGATGTTATAGTCAACGGGTCTGAATCTTTCAGATCAGTATGTACTTCGCAAATTTCTATGTCATCTTGTAGATGCAACTACTACGCTACATTTGGAGCTATTCAAAATAACTGTTCTACTATACGAATCCAGTTTACTACTCAGAATAATCTGGATTAGTGTCAAAGTTTGCATCGGCGTAACCCTTTACGACGAACTCTTTTACCACCTCCATAATCGAGAAAATTCCTTAGTCCACTAGTTACTAAGGATAACTTTGACCGTTGTCTTGTGATCCATTCTTGGATCACTCTTGTACCCCTTGACTGACTCATGGCAAGGCACATTTCAGGTGCGGTACATAGCATGGCATACCGTATAGAGCCTATGACAAAAGCATAGGGGATGACCTTCTTCCTTCCTCTTTCTTCTGCCGTGGTCGAGCTTTAAGTCTTAACTTCATACCTTACAACTCAGGCAAGAACTCCTTCTTTGACTGGTCCATCTTGAACACCTTCAAGATCATGTCAAGGTATGTGCTCATTTGAAAGTACCATTAAGCGTTTTGATCTATCCTTATAGATCTTGATGCTCAATGTTCAAGTAGCTTAATCCAGGCTTTCCATTGAAAAACACTTTCCAAATAACCCTATATGCTTTCCAGAAATTCTACGTCATTTCTGATCAACAATATGTCAACAACATATATTCATCAGAAATTCTATAGTGCTCCCACTCACTTCTTTGGAAATACAAGTTTCTCATAAACTTTGTATACACCCAAAATCTTTGATCATCTCATCAAAGCATACATTCCAACTCCGAGATGCTTACTCCAGTCCTCAGAAGGATTGCTGGAGCTTTGCATACTTATTAGCATCTTTCAGGATTGACAAAACCTTCCGGTTGTATCACATACAACCTTTCCTCAAGAAAATCGTCAAGGAAACAATGTTTTGACATCCTATCTGCAATATTTCATAAATAATGTAGTAATCACTAATATAATTCCAACAGACTCTTAGCATCGCTACGAGTGAGAAAGTCTCACCGTAGTCAACTCCTTGAACTTGTCGGGAAACTTCTTAACGACAAGTCGAGCTTTCTTAATGGTGACATTTACCATCATTGTCCGTCTTCCTTTTAAAATCCATCTGCACTAAATAGCCTTACGACCATCGAGCTGTTCTGCCAAAGTCTACACTTTGTTTTCATACATGGATCCTCTCTCGGATTTTATGGCCTCGAGCCATTTATCGGAATCCGGGCCCACCATCACTTCTCCATAGCTCGTAGGTTCATTGTTGTCTAGCAACATGACTTCCAAGACAGGATTACGTACCACTCTGAAGTAGTACGCATCCTTGTCATCCCACGAGGTTTGGTAGTGACTTGATCTGAAGTTTCATGATCACTATCATAAGCTTCCACTTCAAATGGTGTAGGTGCCACAGGAACAACTCCCTGTGCCCTGTCACACACTAGTTGAAGAGACAGTTCAATAACCTCATCAAGTCTCCACCATCCTCCCACTCAATTCTTTCGAGAGAAACTTTTCCTCGAGAAAGGACCCGATTCTAGAAACATTCCCTTATTGCTTTCGGATCTGAGACAGGAGGTATACCCAACTGTTTTGGGTGTCCTATGAAGATGCATTTATCCGCTTTGGGTTCGAGCTTATCAGCCTGAAACTTTTTCACATAAGCGTCGCAGCCCCAAACTTTTAAGAAATGACAGCTTAGGTTTATCTAAACCATAGTTCATACGGTGTCATCTCATCGGAATTACGTGGTGCCCTATTTAAAGTGAATGCGGTTGTCTCTAATGCCTAACCCATAAACTATTGTGGTAATTCGATAAGAGACATCATGGTATGCATCATATCCAATAGGGTGCAGTTATGATGTTCGGACACACCATCACACTATGGTGTTCCATGCTGTATTAGTTGTGAAACAATTTCCACAATGTCTTAATTCTGTGCCAAACTCGTAATTCAGATATTCATCTCTATGATCATATCATAGATATTTTATCCTCTTGTCACGACGATCTTTCAACTTCACCCTGAAATTACTTGAACCTTTCAATAATTCAGACTCATGATTCATCAAGTAAATATACTCAACATCTACTCAAATCATCTGTGAAGCAAGAACATAACGATATCCACTACATGCCTCAGCACTCATTGGACTGCACACATCAAAATGTATTACTTCCAACAAGTTGCTTTCTAGTTCCATTTAAAAAACGAGGCTTTCAGTCATCTTGCCCATGTGGTATGATTTGCATGTCTCAAGTGATTCAAAATCAAGTGAGTCCAAACGGTCCATTTGCATGGAGTTTCTTCATGCATATACACCAATAGACATGGTTCGCATGCCTCAAACTTTTCAAAAACGAGTGAGCCCAAAGATCCATCAACATGGAGCTTCTTCATGCATTTTATACCGATATGACTTACGTGGCAGTGCCACAAGTAGGTGGTACTATCATTACTATCTTATATCTTTTGGCATGAACATGTGTATCACTATGATCGAGATTCAATGAACCATTCATTTTAGGTGCAAGACCATTGAAGGTATTATTCAAATAAATAGAGTAACCGTTATTCTCCTTAAATGAATAACTATATCACGATAGACATAATCCAATCATGTCTATGCTCAACGCAAACACCAAATAACAATTATTTAGGTTTTAATACCAATCTCGATGGTAGAGGGAGCGTGCGATGCTTGATCATATCAACCTTGGAAACACTTCCAACACATATCGTCAGCTCACCTTTAGCTAGTCTCCGTTTATTCCGTAGCTTTTATTTCGAGTTACTAACACTTAGCAACCGAACCGGTATCTAATACCCTGGTGCTACTAGGAGTACTGGTAAAGTACACATCAACACAATGTATATCCAATATACTTCTATCGACCTTGCCAGCCTTCTCATCTACCAAGTATCTAGGGTAATTCTGCTCCAGTGGCTGTTCCCCTTATTACAGAAGCACTTAGTCTCGGGTTTGGGTTCAACCTTGGGTTTCTTCACTAGAGCAGCAACTGAATTGCCGTTTCATGAAGTATCCCTTCATGCCCTTGCCCTTCTTGAAACTAGTGGTTTCACCAACCATCAACAATTGATGCTCCTTCTTGATTTCTATTTTTGTGGTGTCAAACATCGCGAATATCTCAAGGATCATCATATATGTCCCTGATATATTATAGTTCATCACGAAGCTCTAGCAGCTTGGTGGTGATGACTTCGGAGAAACATCACTATCTCATCTGGAAGATCAACTCCCACTCGATTCAAATGATTGTTGTACTCAGACAATCTGAGCACAAGCTCAACAATTGAGCTTTTCTCCCTTAGTCTGCAGGCTAAGAAAATCGTCGGAGGTCTTATACCTCTTGACGTGGGCACGAGCCTGAAATCCCAATTTCAGCCCTCGAAACATCTCATATGTTTCGCGACGTTTCAAAACGTCTTTGGTGCCTCAACTCTAAACCGTTTAACTGAACTATCACGTAGTTATCAAAATGTGTATGTCAGATGTTCGCAACATCCACAGACAATGTTCGAGGTTCAGCACATTGAGCGGTGCATTAAGGACATAAGCCTTCTATGAAGCAATGAGGACAATCCTCAGTTTACGGACCTAGTCTGCATAATTGCTACTATCAACTTTCAACTAAATTTTCTCTAGGAACATAACTAAACAGTAGAACTGAAGCGCGAGCTACGACATAATTTGCGAAGACCTTTTGACTATGTTCAGGATAATTAAGTTCATCTTATGAACTCCCACTCAGATAGACATCCCTCTAGTCATCTAAGTGATTACATGATCCGAGTCAACTAGGCCGTGTCCGATCATCACGTGAGACGGACTAGTCAACATCGGTGAACATCTTCATGTTGATCGTATCTTCTATACGACTCATGTTGGACCTTTCGGTCTTCTGTGTTCCGAGGCCATGTCTGTACATGCTAGGCTTGTCAAGTCAACCTAAGTGTTTGCATGTGTTCCGAGGCCATGTCTGTACATGCTAGGCTCGTCAACACCCGTTGTATTCGAACGCAAGAATCTATCACACCCGATCATCACGTGGTGCTTCGAAACAACGAACTTCCGCAACGGTGCACAGTTAGGGGGAACACTTTCTTGAAATTTAATGAGGGATCATCTTATTTACTACCGTCGTTCTAAGTAAACAAGATGCATAAACATGATAAACATCACATGCAATCAAATAGTGACATGATATGTCCATCATCACTTTGCTCCTCTTGATCTCCATCTTCGGGGCTCCATGATCATCATCGTCACCGGCATGACACCATGATCTCCATCATCATGATCTCTATCATCGTGTCTTCATGAAGTTGTCTCATCAACTATTACTTCTACTACTACAACTAACGGTTAGCAATAAAGTAAAGTAATTACATGACGTTTATGTTGACACGCAGGTCATAAATAAATTAAGACAACTCCTATGGCTCCTGCCGGTTGTCATACTCATCGACATGCAAGTCGTGATTCCTATTACAAGAACATGATCAATCTCATACATCACATATATCATTCATCACATCCTTTTGGCCATATCACATCACATAGCATACCCTGCAAAAACAAGTTAGACGTCCTCTAATTGTTGTTTGCATGTTTTACGTGGCTGCTATGGGTTTCTAGCAAGAACGTTTCTTACCTTCGCAAAAACCACAACGTGATATGCCAATTGCTATTTACCCTTCATAAGGACCCTTTTCATTGAATCCGATCCGACTAAAGTGGGAGAGACAGACACCCGCTAGCCACCTTATGCAACTAGTGCATGTCAGTCGGTGGAACCAGTCTTACGTAAGAGTACGTGTAAGGTCGGTCCGGGCCGCTTCATCCCACAATGCCACCGAATCAAGATTGGACTAGTAACGGTAAGCATATTGAACAAAATCAACGCCCACAACTACTTTGTGTTCTACTCGTGCATAGAAACTACGCATAAACCTGGCTCTGATACCACTGTTGGGGAACGTAGCATAAATTCAAAATTTGCCTACGTGTCACCAAGATCTATCTATGGAGTCATCTAGAAACGAGGGAGGAGTGGATCTACATACCCTTGTAGATCGCGCGCGGAAGCGTTCAAGAGAACGGGGTTGATGGATTCGTACTCGTCGTGATCCAAATCACCGATGATCCTAGCGCCGAACGGACGGCACCTCCGCGTTCAACACACGTACGGAGCAGCGACGTCTCCTCCTTCTTGATCCAGCAAGGGGGAAGGAGAGGTTGATGGAGATGGCTCCAGCAGCAGCACGACGGCGTGGTGGTGATGGAGTTGCAGTACTCCGGCAGGGCTTCGCTAAGCTCTATGGAGGAGGAGGAGGAGGTGTTGGAGAGGGAGAGGGAGGCACCAAGGCGTAGGTTGAGAGGCCCTCCTTTCCCCACTATATATAGGGAGCCTAGGGGGGCGCCGGCCCTAGGAGATCCAATCTCCTAGGGGGGCGGCGGCCAAGGGAGGAGTCCCTCCCCCCCAAGGCACCTAGGAGGTGCCTTCCCCTCTTAGGACTCTTCCTTCCTTATCTCTAGGCGCATGGGCCTCTTGGGGCTGGTGCCCTTGGCCCATGTAGGCCAAGGTGCACACCCCTACAGCCCATGTGGCCCCCTGG
This sequence comes from Triticum dicoccoides, assembly GCF_002162155.2. Lineage (NCBI taxonomy): Eukaryota > Viridiplantae > Streptophyta > Magnoliopsida > Poales > Poaceae > Triticum > Triticum dicoccoides. The sequence continues at coordinate 394,985,189 of NC_041380.1, forward strand.
GACAGGTGGCCCCACCCGGTGGACCCCCGGGACCCTTCCGGTGGTCCCGGTACAATACCGGTGACCTCGAAACTTGTCCCGATGGCCGAAATAGCACTTCCTATATATAATTCTTTACCTCCGGACCATTTCGGAACTCCTCGTGACGTCTGGGATCTCATCCAGGGCTCCGAACAACATTCGGGTTACTGCATATACATATCCCTACAACCCTAGCGTCACCGAACCTTAAGTGTGTAGACCCTACGGGTTCGGGAGACATGCAGACATGACCGAGATGACTCTCCGGTCAATAACCAATAGCGGGATCTGGATATCCATATTGGTTCCCACATGTTCCACGATGATCTCATCGGATGAACCACGATGTCGAGGATTCGATCAATCCCGTATACAATTCCCTTTGTCTAGCGGTATGATACTTGCCCGAGATTCGATCATTGGTATCCCGATATCTTGTTCAATCTTGTTACCGGCAAGTCTCTTTACTCGTACCGTAACACATCATCCCGTGATCAACTCCTTGATCACATTGTGCACATTATGATGATGTCCTACCGAGTGGGCCCAGAGATACCTCTCCATTTACACGGAGTGACAAATCCCAGTCTCGATTCGTGCCAACCCAACAGACACTTTCGGAGATACCTGTAGTGTACCTTTATAGCCACCCAGTTACGTTGTGACGTTTGGCACACCCAAAGTATTCCTATGGTATCCGGGAGTTGCACAATCTCATGGTCTAAGGAAATGATACTTGACATTAGAAAAGCTTTAGCATACGAACTACACGATCTTTGTGCTAGGCTTAGGATTGGGTCTTGTCCATCACATCATTCTCCCAATGATGTGATCCCATTATCAACGACATCCAATGTCCATGGTCAGGAAACCGTAACCATCTATTGATCAACGAGCTAGTCAACTAGAGGCTTACTAGGGACATGGTGTTGTCTATGTATCCACACATGTATCTGAGTTTCCTATCAATACAATTCTAGCATGGATAATAAACGATTATCATGAACAAGGAAATATAATAATAACCAATTTATTATTGCCTCTAGGGCATATTTCCAACAGGAGAGCTATACTCATTTCAATGCTTAGGACCTCCATTCAAGCTATTTGAATCGCCTATATACCAGCCATGACTTCGAGGCCGGCTTAGTAAACTTAATGAAGGAGCGCTATGAGGTAAACATTGCAATACCTTTCACATAAGTATATTTCCCTCAGCCGCCAAGTTTATTGGACATGACAGATCAGAATGTGCGGTAAACTTTAATAGTTGTATAAATAAACTCAATAGCCAAACTGATGATTATAATACTTTAACTCTGCATATGTAGCCCCCAAGGGTCGACTTAACAATTATGTTAAGCTGGGACTTCTGAATAGTAGAGATAAACATTGCATCTGTAGCCTCCAAGGGTCGGCTTAACAATTATGTTAAGTCAATACTTATCGCTTGTTGAAAAGCAACAACCCAATCTGCAAGCTTTATAGGCCGGCTGATATTACTTATCCGGGTCATAAATATGGCTGAAAACAAAGCAATATGCATTAGCCCCCAAGTGCCAAGGATAATACTTGTATTATGCTTGGGACTTTGTAGTATTTGAAGAAGTGATAGACATTAGCCCCCAAGTGCCAAGTATAATACTTGTTATTATGTTTGGGACTTCGTACAAATTCATTGCTTTCTCACAAATTGTTTACCTCTTGCAGGCTGATCTTAGCAGTAAAGAATCCCAAGTCACTGACCTTCGGGAAAATATCAAATCTCAACAAGCAGAGACCTCCAAAGCCAAAGATGAACTGACCAATGCATTAGCAACAACAACAACAAAGCCTTTAGTCCCAAACAAGTTGGGGTAGGCTAGAGGTGAAACCCATAAGATCTCGCAACCAACTCATGGCTCTGGCACATGGATAGCAAGCTTCCACGCACCCCTGTCCATAGCTAGCTCTTTGGTGATACTCCAATCCTTCAGGTCTCTCTTAACGGACTCCTCCCATGTCAAATTTGGTCTACCCCGCCCTCTCTTGACATTCTCCGCACGCTTTAGCCGTCCGCTATGCACTAGAGCTTCTGGAGGCCTGTGCTGAATATGCCCAAACCATCTCAGACGATGTTGGGCAAGCTTCTCCTCAATTGGTGCTACCCCAACTCTATCTCATTCCGTACTCGGTCCTTCCTCGTGTGGCCACACATCCATCTCAACATACGCATCTCCGCCACACCTAACTGTTGAACATGTTGCCTTTTAGTCGGCCAACACTCCGCGCCATACAACATTGCGGGTCGAACCGCTGTCCTGTAGAACTTGCCTTTTAGCTTTTGTGGCACTCTCTTGTCATAGAGAATGCCAGAAGCTTGGCGCCACTTCATCCATCCGGCTTCGATTCGATGGTTCACATCTTCATCAATACCCCCATCCTCCTGCAACATTGACCCCAAATACCGAAAGGTGTCCTTCCGAGGTACCACCTGGCCATCAAGGCTAACCTCCTCCTTCTCACACCTAGTAGTACTGAAATCGCACATCATGTACTCGGTTTTAGTTCTACTAAGCCTAAACCCTTTCGATTCCAAGGTTTGTCTCCATAACTCTAACTTCCTATTTACCCCCGTCCGACTATTGTCAACTAGCACCACATCATCCGCAAAGAGCATACACCATGGGATATCTCCTTGTATATCCCTTGTGACCTCATCCATCACCAATGCAAAAAGATAAGGGCTTAAAGCTAACCCCTGATGCAGTCCTATCTTAATCGGGAAGTCATCGGTGTCGACATCACTTGTTCGAACACTTGTCACAACATTATCGTACATGTCCTTGATGAGGGTAATGTACTTTGTTGGGACTTTGTGTTTCTCCAAGGCCCACCACATGACATTCCGCGGTATCTTATCATATGCCTTCTCCAAGTCAATGAACACCATATGCAAGTCCTTCTTTTGCTCCCTATATCTCTCCATAAGTTGTCGTACCAAGAAAATGGCTTCCATGGTCGACCTCCCAGGCATGAAACCAAACTGATTTTTGGTCACGCTTGTCATTCTTCTTAAGCGGTGCTCAATGACTCTCTCCCATAGCTTCATTGTATGGCTCATCAGCTTAATTCCACGGTAATTAGTACAACTCTGAACATCCCCCTTGTTCTTGAAGATTGGTACTAATATACTCCGTCTCCATTCTTCTGGCATCTTGTTTGCCCGAAAAATGAGGTTGAAAAGCTTGGTTAGCCATACTATTGCTATGTCCCAGAGACCTTTCCACACCTCAATGGGGATACAATCAGGGCCCATCGCCTTGCCTCCTTTCATCCTTTTTAAAGCCTCCTTCACCTCAGACTCCTGGATTTGCCGCACAAAACGCATGCTGGTCTCATTAAAGGAGTCACCTACTTCAATGGTAGAACTCTCATTCTCCCCATTGAACAGCTTGTCGAAGTACTCCCGCCATCTATGCTTACTCTCCTCGTCCTTCACCAAGAGTTGACCTACTCCGTCCTTGATGCATTTGACTTGGCCAATGTCCCTCGTCTTCCTCTCTCGGATCTTGGCCATCTTATAGATGTCCCTTTCACCTTCCTTCATGCCTAACCGTTGGTAGAGGTCCTCATATGCCTGGCCCCTTGCTTCACCAATAGCTCGCTTTGCGGCCTTCTTTGCCATCTTGTACTTCTCTATGTTGTCTGCACTCCTATCCAGGTATAGGCGTCTGAAGCAATTTTCTTCTCTTTAATCGCCTTCTGGACGTCATCATTCCACCACCAGGTATCCTTATCTTCGCTTCTCCTTCCCCTGGACACTCCAAACTCTTTCGAGGCCACCTTACGAATGCAAGTCGCCATCTTCATCCACACATTGTCCACATCCCCTCCTTCCTCCCAAGGGCCCTCCTTAATGACCCTCTCCTTGAACACCTGAGCTACCTCACCCTTGAGCTTCCACCACTTCGTTCTAGCGACTTTGGCACACTTATCCCGCTGGACACGAATCCGAAAGCGGAAGTCAGCAACCACCAGCTTATGCTGGGGTACAACACTCTCTCCAGGTATCACCTTATAGTCTAGGCACCCACGCCTATCTTCTCTTCTCAAGAGGATGAAATCAATCTGGCTAGAGTGTTGGCCACTACTAAAAGTCACCAGATGTGATTCTCTCTTTCTAAAGAGGGTGTTAGCTACAATCATGTTGTAGGCTAGAGCAAAGCTTAAGGCATATTCTCCTTCTTGATTCCTGATGCCATGGCCAAAGCCCCCATGCGCCCCTTCAAAACCTGTGTTAGATGTACGCACGTGGCCATTGAGGTCTCCTCCTATGAAGAGCTTCTCACCAATCGGTACACTCCTAACCATGTCTTCCAGGCCTTCCCAGAACTCCCTCTTGGTGTTCTCATTGTGGCCTACTTGCGGGGCATACGCGCTTATAACATTGAGAACCAAGTCCTCAACTACCAGCTTGACCAAGATAATCCGGTCCCCACGTCTCTTGACGTCTACCACTCCATACTTGAGGCTCTTGTTGATCAAGATGCCTACGCCATTTCTGTTTGCAGCCGTCCCCGTGTACCACAGCTCGAAGCCGGTATCCTCCACCTCCTTCGCCTTCTGTCCTCTCCATTTGGTTTCTTAGACGCAAAGGATATCAACACCTCTCCTCACCGCTGCATCAACTAGCTCCCGAAGCTTCCCTATCAGAGACCCTACGTTCCAGCTACCTAAGCGAATCCTCCTAGGCTCGGCTAGCTTCCTTACCCTTCGCACCCATCGAGTCAAATGCGAAGACCCTTGCTCATTTTCCACTACACCCGGGCGCCGATGTAGCGCGCCACTAAGGATGCGACGACCCAATCCTCGCTCACTTGCCACCGTATCCGGATCAAGATACGGCGCGCCACTTGGGGGGTGACGGCCCGGCCCTTGCCCACTTTCCACCACACCCGGGTTCCGATGTGGCGCGTCGCTAAGAGGGTTTCATCTCCATAAGAGTGGCTGAGTTTTTACGTTGGCTCGCCAAGCTATCACAACCCTCCTCCTTTACCCGGGCTTGGGACCGGCTATGCTGAGACAACTTAGGCGGAGTTGACCAATGCATTAGCAGCCATGGAAAAATTGAAGGAAAGCTTTAAGGCTAAAGAAGCAGGTTGGGATATAGATAGGTCAGCCCTGCTGAAGAGAACTGAGGATGCTGAGGCTACGCTTAAGCCGGTAACTGAGGAGTTATCCGGTTTAAAGCAGCAGATTAACCTTATGTCAGCAGCCATCTTTGGTAAGAACAGACTCCCCTTGTACTTGTAAGAATCATATTAAAAGCTACTGCCAGCTTACTCATAACGTCATTTATGCAGGTTCTCGGAGCACGAAGTTGGGCTCAGATATGCGCATCCGGCTTAAAGCTGTCTACACTCTTGTAGAGCAGCTATATACTGGTGCCCAACGAACCATTGCTGCGACAATGCATAAGAAGTCTCCTTCAACACTTATCCAATACACTCTGAATCAACTATCAATGCTGCCTAGAAGGATTGATGACTTAAAACGGGGAGCTGCTAGGGCTGGTGCTTTAACTGCTTTAAGCCGGGCCAAAGCATGGCAAGCCGATCTTGACCCGGAAGATTTGGCTAACAGCTGCCCCAGTGTCAAGGAAGATGGATCTGATTTCAGTGTTGATGACTTTACAGAAATAGCAAGAGCTATGCGCCCATTAGCAAGTAAGCTAGCTGATGAAACCAGTTTATCCCCAAACCAGGTGGTTTATGACGCTGACAACAAGAAGATTGGTGCGCAGGTTCATGAACCAACAGATCTTATTCATCCGACTCGTAAGCACACCTTTGCCCCTGACATTGACCCATCAAATCTTATTGATGATGAAGTTGTGTTTAGAGTGTTGACTAGTATCAACTAGGCTACGCCTAACTTCCAGCTGATGGATAAGCAAGGAGGTGAAGATGAGGAAGAGGTGCCAGAAGATCCCAAGCCTTCAACCCACCAGCCATAAGCCAGTGTACTTATCAGAAGAATTTGTTGTATTGATAACTTTGATGACCACTTAATCTGGTTGGGCCATCAGATGCCTTGTAGTAGGCTAGCTTAAACTCTTGATCTGCTATGCCATCGCGCATATTTTGCTTTGCATGACACTGTTGATCTGCCAATTGAAGGTCTGCCACTTGTGCTTATAATATCAGCAATTTGAATATGTTCCTGTATACAAACAAATCACAAGTGTCCTGACGGTTTACCGCAGGACGGGTCATAATGCCCAATATATAATCACTGGAAACTAACATAGTTTATAACCAGGGTTGGCCTTAATTATAACCATATATAATTTACAATATATCATACCTTTGGTATTTGATTATGCTGCCAGCTTATCATACCAATGCAGTAAGGGTAATAACCCAAAAATTTGAACACGCAATGTTCTTTCTCCATTGTTATATATGGTCGGCTTATAATATCATAAACCGGAAGAGGTAATATCCCAAACCTTATAGCATAATGTTTCTAAGGAATTTTAACATCATGATGTGCTGGCGACTTATAGTGCAAAGCCAGGCCGGATTAATAAACACCAGATATTTTCTTATCATATATTGGTCGACTTATAGTCAAAAACTAGGCCGGGTTAATAAACACCGGTGAATTGTAATCCTAAAGCATTATAAGCATCATTAGATAAACCTCAAAAAATCTGTTGAAATAAAACCAAACGAGAAAACAAGGCTTTCATAGGCTGCCGAGCCTAAATCTCAAGTGCTTTCACGGGACGCACAACCACCGAGTTAAACCTTTATACAAACCTTATAAACCGGACCTCACATAACCAATCATCGTTTTAACTTTGATAAGTTCAAGGTCTGTATGAGATTGACTTGTCAAAAGTACGGCGGGTCATTCCAGGATTACCTGGGCGGAGTGGCAGACTTAAAAGGGCATGATAACCCGGGGTTTTAGGTGAATACACCTGGCTTCCAAGCCTGGCTTTTAAGCCTATTACAAGGGTCATAAAAACTCTTGTCCTTTAGAACAAAGAGCCCCCAAGCAATATTTTTGACATGTGCTTAATGGGCACCTATCTTTGAGTTGTGCTTTTGCAACAGACTCTCTTTGGTCCCTTTAACCTGGGTAGCAAGCCCCCAAGTTTATATATATATATATATATATATATATATATATATATATATATATATATATATATATATATATAGGATAACACTATTCTAATGCTGGGATTAGAATAGTTATTTGGATCACAGAGCCATATATAGGGAGCGAGGAGATGTTCCCGAATGCTTTGGAGATATCTAACTTCAGTAGCATGCTGGCTCACTTAGGGCATGTGGAAGTGTGTCTCTAGAAGATCTTGAAGGATTGCATCGGTGGTGGACTTTGGTGGATCTGCTCGGATCCGGTCTTCATTCATCTACATTTCGTGTGTCTTTAGGTTAGATCCTTCCGATCTAGGCTTCTCTTCATTGCTGATGGTTGTTGTTCAGCTGCGCTAGTCCTATAGGGCATTGGCACAATGACTTCCCGACTATCTACCACAACAAGTTTTGCCCGGCTCTAGTGAGGGAGTGTCGGGGAAAATGCATGGGGGTATGCATTTTCCCCTGACTCATGCACGGACAAGCCAAGACCTGGCCAGAGTGCAAGGAATCAAAAGATTCGAAAAACCAACATGCAGCTCAAAGAGACTAAGGCCAAGCCAGAGAAGCAAAATATCGCCAAGAGAAGGGCCTCCCTTGCTGGACAGGCGAACCCGGCAAGGGGCAAGTCCACCCCTAGAAGCAGACGACCAAGACACCCCGGCAGGGCCTTGCCGAGGCTCGCAGAGGCAAAACCGCCTCACCAACCACTCCAGCACGACCCACGTCATCCATCAGTGCGGTGTCAAGTCACAAGGTGATTAAGTGGCAGTCATTCGCCACATGGCAGCCATTTCCTACAGAAGGAACCCACAGATGACACCCATCCTGCATGTGTCAAGAGAACATGCGCGGAGCTGGCAAGATAGCTCGGCAAGCCTTTCCGAGCAACCAGTGATGTGACACTAAGCGGCGCATTTAATGCGCCATATCAGCCCGCAGAGTTAGGTATGATAGCACTATTTACTATTATATCAGTGCATAATGACTACTTTGCCATTGTGGTGACCCCTTGATCTATAAAAGGAGGCCCATGACAATCGTAGAAAGGGTTGGAAAGTTGATGAACCCACACCCCCATACGCGCGTAGTCGCAACTGCCCATAGGCAACACCTGCCGGGCAAGTGCACTATACTTCACCACCTCCATTCCACCATCAATCTACCAAAGCAGGAGTAGGGTTTTACGCCTCGCGGCGGCCCAAACCTGGGTAAATTGCTTGTGTGCTCTCCGTCATGCTGCCGTGCGCTGGTCTGCTCTTTGGGCAACGCGACGTCCCCCTGCCGAACTGGCAAGGGGCCTCCCGGTCCCATAGGTGGCCACGGATATCCCGTGACATCATTGGCATGCCAGGTAGGAGGGTCACTTGCGCGAACCTGAAATCATGCGTAGCGCGTCATCTTCCTCACCATCTTCGTCTTCGACGGTGCCATCAACCGTGGCGCCCATGAAGACGCAGAAGCAAAGCGGGGGGGGGGGGCACCCCTGCACCATTTTATCGCTCTCCAAGCCTCGTCGTGGCGACAACTACAGAAAAGATTGCTGCTGATGGCAATACGCCTGTCACGGCGACCCGTACGACGTACACATTGTTAGGGCGCCGTTCGGAGAAGGGGCGCAAGGCGTGCGAGCATGGGCTCCCTCCTCGCCATCCTTTTCCTTTGTCAGCAGTTGAATTGCTTTAGCCTCTGCATCATCGATGTTGACGATTACCGCACAACACTCGGGCCAGTATTTCTCCTATTAGGGGTAATCCTAGGCGAAGCACTAGTATGAGTCCGTCAATAGATACCCCGGTAAGAATATTTTGGCAAGGTTGCCTCCATTGGCATGGTACACGCAATGGCAGCCACTGGACTGACTTAAAAGGAAAGGGGAGAAAGGGGAAGAGGACTAGAGGAGCCCGGCGCTGTGCCCCGACGCCCGCCAGCCGCAAGGAATACGTGTCGGTCCCTGCCGGGAACGAAGAGAACACCTGATTAGCTTCTGCTCCTCCAAGTGTCGTGGGCGTGCCTAGGAGTGCGGGACAGTAGAAGAAAAGGGGGGCTCGAAACGAAAGCTAAGTTTGCATTATCACCTCTTATTGACGCATTCCAAGTCTTGGCAGTCGTTTATACCTTAAACCCTAGTGAGCATTTGTATAGTGAAACCCCTCATTCGATGGAACCTTGGTTAGTTTCTTTGATTGCACCATCGTCCTGTCCAGAGCCATGCTCGCAGGTCGCGAGGCCTCATCGAGGGCTACCTAGGAAAAACTTGCCAAGACGCATCCACACCAAGATGAATGTTAAGGGTCGGACCCTTATGAAAATCACGGCAATATGATATTGGCAGGCATCCAGAGCATACACAGGAATTGATCATACGAACGCAAGCATATAGGGCTCAAAGGGATAAACTCGCATTTAAAGATCCAACTAAAAATATCTGTTCCGCATGAATAGTAGAGATAGAATAACTAAACACGAAATATTTATCATGTTCCATTACAGGGCCTAGTAGAAATGACAGTGGCCCGGTACTTGGTCCGGTGGCCAGAAGGAATAGCTTAAATGCGAAGAACCCTGTTGGCGGGGGGAGCGGCTTTCTTCTTGGTGGCTGCGACGTCAGCACCGGCTAGCGACTTCTTGAATCCGTCGACAAGATCGAGCTCTGGGTGGTGGCAGGCAATATTGCTCAAGACCATGAAGAGGGTGTTGCGAGCAAGCTTCCGGGACTCGGTCGCGAAGCGCTCAACCCTCCCCTCTTCATGCACCTTCAGCTTGTCGATCAGCTCGTTGAAGAAGAGCCCCGGCTTGACACTCGGGACCTCCTGCTCGCTGGCTGAGTAAACTAGGCCGTCCATGCCCATCATCACCGCTTGAGCGCCAAGGCAATTGGCGATGTCGATCAGGCTCTTGATCCAGAGGTTGCTCATGTTGACCTGGTTCTTCAGCTTATCCTCTACATCCTTCCGAAGACGTTTGGCGGTGTCCAGATCTTTGGACAACAGCTGCTGACGGGACTCGATGGACTCTGTCACCCTCTCCAAGGTGCCGATCCTAGCCTTCAGGTCTGTGATGGTGGCGTTGGCTGCATCCAGGCTCTGGGTCTTGGAAGAGAGTTGCGACTGCACATCAGCCAGGAGGGTCTTCGCCTGCCGTCCTTCTTCCTTGAGCTTCTCCACCTCTTTGACATTCCCGGCAAGGTCCTCGTTCAGCTTGGCCACGTGCCTATCGAGGTCAGTCTTGGCAGTAGACACGACAACCAAATCTTCGGTAAGCTTCTTCAGTTCAGAAGCAGAATCGGCGGCAAGGGTGTCCAAGGCGGCTCCGTCCTTGTCTTCCAGTTCTTTGGTGCGTTGCCGCGCTAGAGCTTCTAAACTTTCGTCCTTGGCCCGGAGGGCGGCTTCGAGTTTCTCCTAACGGAGGGAGATCTCTCGTTCTCTGGTGTCTAGATGCCTTGTGGTTCACCAGGCGTGCCTCCCGAGCCATGATGTCCTCCCTCGTCATCAGGAGCGTCTCTTGATGCCTCAGGAGCTTGAATTGCTTGCCATGCCATTCGCGCAGCTCCAAGCACTTGTCTTTCAGCTTCTGGTCCACCTTGCCAGCGGACTCACGCCGTTCCTTGAGCTCCTAGCACTTCTGACTATGTCGGTCCTGCATTTCCTTCATGCCTACTTCCATGGACTCCATGAAGGACAAATCCATTGTGATACAACCCAAGTCATGGGCCTCTCCGCCCCCTGGTAGAGCAAAGCCAGGAGGCGTTGGAGTTCTTCATCGAGCTCTGCATCCATGGTGAGGGACAGGCCGGGGGCTCCAGCTTTAGGTGGCAACAACACCATGGCGAGCATGTCCGAGGAGGACGGCGGGGCCTCAGCAACGGTCCCGGAGGAGGGGAGTGGGCCCATGGTTTGGAGTGGGATCTTCATCTCGATGGCCACTTCCCCTACCGGGGCATCCTCCGAAGAACGCTCCATCACCGCCAAGGAATCCTGAACATCCCTGGTAGTGAGATCCTGCCCCTCAGCAGCTACGAGCTCCATGGCTTCATCCACGGCAGCCCTCCCTATGTCAGCCACCACCTCCAACAAATCTGGTTCTTCAGTTTGAGGGGCTACTTACGAAAGGGCCAGTGAATAACGAAGGAATGGAAGTCTCGAAGCGAATGGAGAAACCAGTGGAAGCGATCAGAGCATGAAAGAAAAGAGGAATTGTTAAGAAAGATACCTGGGGAGGTCTGCCTTGCAGGGGTCCCTGTTTCCCTGGCAACAACTGTTGTCGGGTCATGAGCCTCGTCCTCTGCCGGGGTAGACTCAGCAGCCTTCCATGCAGTTTCAGCCGCGAAAGGCTCCACGACGGTTTCTTCGGCTTGAGCGGTAGAGGAAGCATGCCCTTCAAGGAGGGGCTCGCCATGCGTCGTCTCGCCTCCTCCTCCGCTTGGGGGCGGAGAGGCCGTCTCCATCATCTCCTGCGGGCGGGGCCAAGTCTCCGCTCCCAGGCCGAGGGCTAGACTGGGGGCTCGGCATGGGGTCTTCTGCATCCATCCCCACTAAAGCCGAGCTCTCCACGCCCTCCAGCGACCGTAGGAATTGGAGCCTCTTCCGGGAATGATGGATGAGGGTCTCCGTGTCCTCCTCCACCTCCTTGACCGGCAACAACAAACAAAGAACAAGAGGTCAGTCAACAAAAGTAATTGGACATGCACAAGTTATCCATGAAAGGAAAATTCCTCCTTACTCTTCCGCGAGGAGCATGGAGTTCAAGTTGAACTCCATGGGAGGTGGAGACTCTCGTTTTCTCTTTTGAGGCAGGGGAACCAAACTCCCCGGTAGCTTCAGTGCCTTCCGTGACATCAAGAGCTCCGAGGAAGACGAGCTCTGCGAGGAGCTCGAGCTGGAGCGAGGGCTGGACTCCGCCTTCGTGGCCGTAGGCCTGGGTGAAAGGAGCCTTGGCCTGAGCAAGGCAAGGGGATTGGCGACAAGCCACCTCAGCCTTGGTAGACTTGGTGAAGGTCTTTGAGGGAGTCCTAGATTAAGGGGTCTCCGGACAGCCGGACTATATCCTTTGGTCGGACTGTTGGACTATGAAGATACAAGATTGAAGACTTCGTCTCGTGTCCGGATGGGACTCTACTTGGCGTAGAAGGCAAGCTAGGCAATACGGATATGTATATCTCCTACTTTGTAACCAACCCTGTGTAACCCTAGCCCTCTCCAATGTCTATATAAACCGGAGGGTTTTAGTCCGTAGGACAACATACAATAATACCATAGGCTAGCTTCTAGGGTTTAGCCTCTCTGATCTCGTGGTAGATCTACTCTTGTACTACCCATATCATCAATATTAATCAAGCAGGACGTAGGGTTTTACCTCCATCACGAGGGCCCGAACCCGGGTAAAACATCGTGTCCCCTGCCTCCTGTTACCATCCGCCTTAGACACACAGTTCGGGACCCCCTACCCGAGATCCGCCAGTTTTGACACCGACATTGGTGCTTTCATTGAGAGTTCTGTTGTGCCGTCGTCATCAGGAAGGATGCCTCATCCCATCTTTAAAGACGGCACTGTTGCTAAGGGAGCTTTGGCTGTCGGCCAAACTCTCCGGCTAGGTGGTTTTCTTATGACCGCCTGTTCGGCCGTTGCGCCGACGATGACTTCTCGGGTCATCAAAAGCAATCTTCACGTCAACTTGGAACTCGCCGAGCAGTTAGATCCAATGGAGCTTTCTTCCCTAAATGAGCTCTTGGATCGCATCGCCGCCCTGGCAGTCGCTACAGACTACGATCAGATTGGGCCTAAACCCGATTTGAGAGAGATCAACTCTCCCCAGGTCACCCATCATATTGAAGTGGTGGAGGAACAATGCGGCGACCTTTCCTCTATCCTAAGGACCAAATATGTCCGGATTCCCGAGCTCTCCGAGCCGGATGCCCGTTCGCGGGAGTATAACATCCAATCCCTGAACTTAGAGTCATGCAGCGGGCCAGGATTATCGGGTCACACCCCGGAACCGGAACTTTCAAAATTGGAAATTCCTCGGCTCCTGGATCCCAGATCAGGTGAGGGTTCGGATCCAATTCCACCCACCCACCCAAACATAAGTGATCTTTCCCACATCAGGCAAGAGCCCCAGGAAACAGTACATCACTATTGGGATAGATTCCTCCTTGCGATGAACAAAGTTAAGGACTGTCGCGAGGAAGACGCAATCCTATTTTTCTGCAATAATTGCACGGACAAGGGAGTCCTTAACGCCATAAGTCGCCGTGAGATAACACGCTTCGCTGACTTGGCGTCCATAGTACGAAAATACTATGCGATGGAAAGTGCCTAGAAAACCGAAGTAAACTTTTGGGATAATTTGGCCATGAATACAAACCCAGTCCGAAATAAAAGGGTGCATTATCACAATACACCCGGGTTAACTACCAAAAAGCAAAAACCCTCTACGAGGCAAGGAACCGTACTGGAGGGACGACCCAACGGACACTGCAAAATTCATAGTACAATGGATACAATACCAACACACAGCCTTAGAGCATGTTGGATACTCCGGCAGGTGGCCAAAAGTGGTGAGGATCTACTTCTCCCAAATACCACAGAGCACCATCCCGTGGACAAAAATACGGTGTTAACAGTGTTCGAGACCTTTGTGTCAAATAATAGGCGCAAGCAAACACTCCGCAGCATGGCCAAAATCTGCCACGTAGCAGCAACAAATCCATGGAGTGACACGGCTATTACCTTCAATGCCAGTGATGAACCCAAATTCTGAACAGCCCGAGCACTAGCCGCACTGGTCCTCAGTCCAATCGTGGACGGCTTTCGACTCACCAAAGTACTCATGGACGGCGGCAGCAGACTAAACCTCATCTATGAGGAAACTCTTCAAAAGATGGAAATAGACTGGAACCGCATTGAGCGAAGCAGCACAACCTTTAGAGGAATCATCCCCAGTCGGGAAGCACGTTGTGCTGGGAAAATCACACTAGATGTGGTATTTGGCACGCCAGATAATTACAGGTCCGAAGAAATTACATTCCAAGTGGCCCCGTTCAGTTGTGGTTATCACGCTCTTTTAGGACGGGAGGCATTCACAATCTTCCAAGCCATACCCCATTACGGGTACATGAAGCTCAAAATGCCCGGGCCCAACGGAATCATCACTCTCGCCAGCGATCCGGACACAACACTCCGTGCCGAAAACAAAACAGTCGCATTGGCCCTCGAGGCATTATCCGAAGCCCTCTCGGCCGAGGAATTGAGTACGCTGCGATCCACAGTGGACAGGACCGACGTGATACTCGATAAGAGATCCAAGTCCACCTCTTTTAAACCAGCGGACGAAATAGTCAAATTCCAAGTCCACCCAATGGACCCTACAAAAACACCCTCTATCGGGGCACATCTAAGCCCCGCTATGGACGCCGCACTACGAGAGTTCCTGCCCGAAAACTGGGACATATTCGCCTGGCATCCCTCAGACATGCCAGGAATCCCTCGCAGGCTGGCCGAGCATAGCCTCAATATCCTAAAGGGATTCAAGCCGGTCAAGCAAGCTCTTCGGCGTTTCTCCGAACCTAAGAGACAGGCCATGGGAGAGGAACTAGCTAAGTTATTGGAGGCCGAATTTATCAAAGAAATAAAACACCCGGACTGGCTAGCAAACCTGGTGATGGTACCAAAGAAGGACAAATCCTGACGCCTTTGTGTCGACTTCAAAGACCTCAATAAAGCTTGCCCAAAGGATCCCTTCCCCCTCCCACGCATTGATCAAATCATTGATGCTACTGCAGGACACGAGTCATTGTGTTTCCTCGACACATACTCCGGTTACCACCAAATCAAGATGGCGGAGTCCGACCAAGCCGCAACGGCATTCATCACACCATACGGTCCCTTTTGTTTTAACACAATGCCTTTTGGGCTCAAAAACGCGGGCGCAACATATCAGCGCATGATTCAGACATGTCTGGAGAAACAAATTGGCAAAACAGTAGAGGCATACGTAGACGATGTGGTTGTCAAAACCAAACACGTCGACTCTTTGATAGACGACTTGAGGCTCACATTCAACAACCTCCGAACATATGACATCAAGCTCAATCCGGAAAAATGCGTTTTCGGCGTGCCAGCCGGAAAGCTCCTGGGATTCATTGTCTCCAGTAGAGGTATTGAAGCTAATTCGGCCAAAATCCGAGCGTTCTCACAGTTGGCTACCCCAACAGACCTCAAACAAATCCAGAAGCTAACTGGATGTGTGGCGGCTCTAAGCCGCTTTATCTCCCGGTTAGGAGAAAAGGCTTTACCCCTTTATCGCCTCCTTTGGCACACCTAACACTTCGAGTGGACGGACGCGGCCACAGCCGGATTGGAAGAAATAAAGGCCATTCTGGCAACCAACCCGATCCTGGCCGCACCAAACATCGGCGAACCAATGATGTTGTACATCGCGGCAACTCATCAAGTTGTAAGCGCGGTGCTCGTTGTCGAACGGGAAGCGGACGGACACAAATTCCCTCTTTAGAAGCCGGTATATTATGTATCCACCGTCCTCACTCCATGAAATCACGGTACCCGCATTACCAAAAAATAGCATATGCGATATTCATGGCATCGCGGAAACTGCGACACTACTTTCCAGAGTGTTCGATTACAGTAGCCTCGGAAGTGCCACTTAATGATATTATCAACAACCGCGATGCTACGGGCCGGATTGCCAAATGGGCCATTGAGCTCCTCCCATTCGACATAACATACAAACCTCGCCGAGCCATTAAATCGCAAGTACTGGCCGACTTCGTCGCCAAATGGACGGAGGCCGAACTCCCTAAAGAGTACGGTGCATACTCCAATTGGATCATGCACTTCGACGGTTCTAAAATGCTGGCCGGTCTAGGGGCTGGCGTCGTCCTGACGTCCCCAACCGGAGATACTGTTCGGTACATACTGAAAATATTGTATTTAGATTCCAACAATGCAGCCAAATACGAAGCTCTGTTGCATGGTCTTTGGATGGCAGTCTCCATGGGCATTCAACGCCTGGAGGTGCGTGGGGATTCAAACCTCGCAATATCCCAAATATACGGAGATTTCGACGCCAAGGATACGAAAATGGCGGCTTATCGAAATGTCGTCCTAAAAATGTCAGCTCGGTTCGAGGGACTCGAATTTCACCATGTGGCTCGGGAAAACAATCAGGCGGCGGATATCCTCGCCCGCATCGGTGCAAAATGCAACGCGGTCCCCCCCAACATATTTCTGGAAAGGCTCTTCAAGCCATCCGTAGCATGGGAAGGGGACACCGGTAACAACAGCCCGGAACCGGCCAAAATACCCGATACCGAACTCTCTGACACAATCGGAGGCTCCGCCACCGAAATAACACCTTCAGCCCACGAAATAATGGCCATTATTGCCCCGTGGACAGAACCATTCCTGGCCTACCTAACTAGACAAGAACTTCCGGAGGACCAAAATGAGGCACGCTACATAGTGCGGCGATCCAAGGCCTACAGGGTCCATGAGGAAGAATTGTACAAGAAAAGCACCACCTGAGTCCTTCAAAGGTGCATCTCCAAAGAGGAAGGGCGGAATCTTTTGGCAGAAATTCACGCCGGACTCGGCGACCATCATGCCGCAGCCCAGGATCTTGTAAGAAAGGCCTTCCGTACAGGATTCTATTGGCCAACGGCCCGGGCAGATGCACAGGACTTGGTCCAACGTTGCGCCGGTTGCCAGCTCTTTGCAAACCAAAGCCACATGCCACCCACCGCCCTCCAAACAATCCCCATTACATGGCCCTTTGTGGTCTGGGGGCTTGACATGGTTGGACCCCTCAAAGGGGGAACCCACAAGAAAAAATACTTATTGGTCATGGTAGGCAAATTCACCAAATGGATAGAGGCCAAACCGGTTAAAACAGCCAAATCCGGACCGGTGATAGATTTCATATCCGGGGTTGTACACCGTTACGGCGTCCCCCACAGCATCATCACTGATAACGGCACGAACTTCACGGTCGACGAGGTAAAACTCTGGTGCAGCAAAATGGGCATCAAGCTCGATTATGCTTCAGTCTATCACCCACAAACCAACGGTCAAGTCGAGCGAGCAAACGGTCTTATAATGAGAAGCATTAAACCCAGATCAGTACGTTCCTTAACGGAGTCTGACACGCACTGGGTAGAGGAGCTCGACTCCGTACTCTGGGGGCTGTGGACCACGCCGAATCGTAGTACCAGATATACACCGTTTTTTATGGTGTACGGCGCAGAGGCAGTCTTGCCCTGTGACATCATTCATGACTCACCTCGAGTGCGCATGTACGAAAAAAGAGAAGCCGAGCTCGATCGGCAGGACAATCTGGACACCGAGGAGGAGGAGCGTGACGTAGCCAAAGCCCGTTCCGCATTTTACCAGCAACAGGCTCGCAGATACCAAAGCAGAGAAGTACGGGCCAAAACTTATAACATTGGCGAACTAGTTCTACGCCTGCCGGATAAGAAAAAGAACAAGCTCGAGCCCAAATGGGAAGGTCCCTTCGTTATTGCCCAAGTTCTGACCGGTGGAGCGTACCGACTGCGGGATGCATCGACTAGTCGACTCGAGCCGAACCCATGGAATGCGGCCAGGCTCCCAAGATTCTACGCCTAGCACCGGACTCTATGTTAGTCACCTCCCTTTGTCCATTCTCTGCATATGCATCATCTATCTTGTTTCCCTTTCTTTCTTTCTCTTATCATTTCACTAGGCCTTCAAGGGTTACCTTGCGCCTCACTTGTACATTATAGATGCGCTAGCCGCACTATCCATACCTGGGGGCTTCTTTCATAGAAGCTTAAATTATTTACCTGGGCCTCACGCCCAACACATGTGTTACACTTCCGCATGTACCTTTTTTCACCATTATTTGCATCGATATGACTTAAGTTTTGGCCAAGCTGGGTTGCCTGGCTCTTGTATTTATTCCCTACGTTCCCGTTAATTCGGCTAGGGCATAAGGGGAGCACGTCTGCGATTGTTACTGCCAGGTCAGCCAGATGTGTACCTCAGACTGGGTGAAGCCGAAAGCTAGCATTCTTAAGGGAATATTCGGTCGGTGAACAAAAGATTACTTTTATTTATTATCCATATCTTCCCCCAGATGTTTTTTCTGCGTTTCTTATCGCAGTCCAGACATGCACTTTAGGGCATGCTTACCCAGGGAAAGGAACCCTAAACGGAACTATTCTCCCTGGAAGATGTTTCTTACTACCCATGTAATATAACATAACTAGTTGGGCACTTGTATGATAAAGCACTAATGACCCCTATGCCTGGTCTCCACGCATACCCCAGTTCTTATATAACTGAGCGGGTATTCGGATTCACTCCGGACTATCGGGCCCGGAGGTTGAAGCGAAAAGGTCCGCAACGACAAATGATCTACAATCCGGCTAGAAGGCATTATACATGTCACTTTAATTACATAGTCATGCAGACCGACTAAACTCCTCTTCTATACCATCCAACAGGCGGTCTAGCTTACAATCCTGTTGGGAATACTTTGCGGCTAATTCTACTTTCCCATAAACTAAGCTAACGGGGATCTCTTTTCCGTCGGGCCTCACAGGTCCGACCTCGGCCATGTGATTTGGGTCTGCCTTGGTATACCGAGTCTTCACCATGGCCCAGGCCTCTCTGGCACCCTGTCGGCAGGCCGATATCTTCCATAATCAGAGGCGTTGCCGTGCTCCATTGAGCTTCTTCGTAAGCTCTGCAGCGCCCTCTGGAAAGGAGGCAGATGGCCACAAAGCCTGGGCAACACCTTGCATCACCTGCCGAACTTGTTCGTGCAGATGTGACAGCTCGGACAGAAGATCACCCGCAGACCCGGGAATTTCCTCCGCGGGACGACCCGTCAGCATACCTAAAGACATAACGTTGTTAGTCGACTTCTTCGCCGAACTCCTTTAGTAGGATTCGTTCAAGCACTTACTAAAAATGCCGCGCCAAAGCCGCTTATTCTCCTTCTCGGAGTCCGCAAGCTGGCACCGAACGTCTTTTAGTTCAACGTTCAGCTTAACATTGGCATCTTGGAGACTGTTTTTCTCCAGCACAACCTTACTCAGCACGCGTTTGCCAGCCTCTAGCTGTCACATAACATGCTGGTCCCCCGGACTTTCTCCGGACTCATCTGCAAAATCAATTGTTAGATCTGCAGACACGCCGCACACTATATGGTAACCACCATTCTTTAAAGTAAATGTTACCTGCGGGAGGCTTTTTCTATTCCTGCAATGCAGCAAGAGCGGCCCCCAGTTGGGTCTTGCATTCCTCCAGCTCCTGGGACAGCCTAGTATTCTTCTCTGTAAGAACCTGCACATTATAGATGATCCTTAAATCAGTTCTGCTAACTGTTTCAAGTCTCAGGGGCTACTGATACAATAAATCGTCAGATTTACTCACCCGTACATCCTTTACATACTGATCTGTGGCTCTGGCTAGACCATCTTGAGCAGCACGGAGGTACGCCTCTCCAAAATTGAAGGCATCGAACGCCTCTGGTGAGAAACAAGCGTTGCGGAGTACGGCCCGGCGGCGCCTATGATTTATGGCGCTTTCCACTTCTGAGTTTGTGCCGGACAATCTATCTACATCCTCTGTCGGGGGATTATCCGGCGCCTGCCCCATATCGCCTTCCGCCTCTATGTCCGGTCCTGGCACCCGACTGGTGGAAGCTTGATTGGCAGCATCACCGGACATATTTCGGTGAGCGTTCTTTCTATTAAAGAAACGCGGGCGTCATTACATTTTGAGAAAGACGACAACCACGGAGCAGGGTTTTTCCTATACCTTTGCGCCAGCGCAGGCGTCCTGAACGCCTTCCTTTTTGGCCTACCCGGCCTCAGCACCTCTTGTTGATGAGTTGCCGCGGGTTCGGCAGGGCGTCCCGAATGCCTTCCCTATAAAAGATGCCATGTATATATGGCGGGTGAAGAGCCTAAAAGGGGATCCTAGTTTTGGAGTTGGGACGTTTTGATTTTTCTTACTTGCAATGCAGGGAGCAGTCCGGGATAGTCGGCTGTAATGGCCACCGGGGCATCGTCGCAGCTTAATTGATAGAACTGTCGTCTATCAGTTCCACGGAGATAACCGGATCTTCTTCGAGTCCGGAGTCGATGGCCCGGTCTGGGTCCTCTGGTTGTGGAGAAGGGCTGCTGACCTTCTTTATGGCTTTTCGCAGTTCCTGCTGCAAGGTGGCAAGGTGAATACTTATGACTAAGAATGCGGGAAAATGGGAGCAGGGAAATATAACTTACCCAGCTTGGAGGATTGTACATAGAGAATCCATCTTGTGGCTTGATACGGGTGAACTCCTCTTCCTCGCCCTTGAACAGTTCGGACAGAATCTTCGCTAGAGCGGCAGCATTGTCCGGACCCTTATGCCCGCAGCGGGTGGCGTCATCCGCCCCGTTATAACACCACAAGGGGTGCCCACGATATTGGAGTGGCTGCACTCCTCGCATTATGCAAACCGACATAACTTCAATTATTGTCAATCCGGATCGAGCTAGTGCTTTGATCCGGTTCATCAGATAGAGGACTTCACCGTTGTCTTCCGCCTGGGGGCTCCGTGGGTGCCAACTTCGGCGCTTCTTCAGAGGAGCATTGTTGCCCCGTCGAACAGGGTCCGGAAGAGGGACGTCCTCCATATAAAACCATTCCGAAGGCCAGTCTTTGGACGACTTCTTCGGGGTACCGGACAGGTATCCGGTATCGGCGATGCGCCATATTTCGGCTCAACCCACTTGATAAAGTGATTCCCTCTGTGTGCGAGGGACAAGGCAGAATAGCCTTTTCCACAGATTGAAGTGAGCCTCGCAGCCCAGGAACAACTCGCGGAGAGCAACATAGCCGGCGATGTGGAGGATGGAGGCAGGGGTGAGGTTGTGTAGTTGGAGGCCGTAGAACTCCAGGAGCCCACGGAGGAACGGATGGATTGGAAATCCGAGTCCCCTTAGTAAGTAAGGAACAAGGCAAACCCGTTCCCCCATGGAGGGACAGGGAAAGTTCTCCGCTTGCTCCCCGCCATTGTAGGTGGCGAGCCCGGCTCGAACGGGCACCATGTACGCCGGAGGGAGAAATCCCTTAGTCTGCAGCTCGACTAATCGAATGTGTGGGACTGAACACCTCTCCAAATCACCGGGCTTAGGGCTACGGGGGCGGGAGGAGGAGCTACGGAGGTCGGCCATGCTGGAATGGATCTTTCCAAAGCACGCTCTAATGAATTCTCGCTGGGGGAGGATGATACGGATTGGATCTAAGAATCCCCATCCCTTTAATAGACAATTATTTATCTGGCTAGGGGGGCGAATGTAAAAACGCCCTGGCGCCTTGTATTCATTCGATGCGTGGGAGATAACCCTTATTGGGCACAGAAGCCAAGAGGTTCAACATTTATGGAGCTGGACACTGCTTACGAACACTTGAAAGTTGGAGAAGAACCCGCCCTGCAATGCCGAAGACAACACTGCGCGTCGGACTCATCGTCATTGAAGCCTGGTTCGGGGGCTACTGAGGGAGTCCTGGATTAGGGGGTCTCTGGACAGCTGGACTATATCCTTTGGCCGGACTGTTGGACTATGAAGATACAAGATTGAAGACTTCGTCTCATGTCCGGATGGGACTCTACTTGGCGTAGAAGGCAAGCTAGGCAATATGGATATGTATATCTCCTCCTTTGTAACCGACCTTGTGTAACCCTAGCCCTCTCCGGTGTCTATATAAACCGGAGGGTTTTAGTCCGTAGGACAACATACAATCATACCATAGGCTAGCTCCTAGGGTTTAGCCTCTCTGATCTCGTGGTAGATCTACTCTTGTACTACCCATATCATCAATATTAATCAAGCAGGATGTAGGGTTTTACCTCCATCATGAGGGCCCGAACCTGGGTAAAACATCGTGTTCCCTGCCTCCTATTACCATCCGCCTTAGACGCACAGTTCGGGACCCCCTACCCGAGATCCGCCGGTTTTGACACCGACAGTCTTCTTCACCCTCTTGGTGGCTGGCGCTGGGTTGGAGGTCGCCGCTCCTCGGGCAGTGGTGTCCCTGCGGGTGCGCTGGTCTGCGTCTGGTGCAGGGGCTTGCGGTCTAGCCGCAAGCCATTCATCTTCAGGGGCTGTTGTCGTGTCCTCCTCCCCCTCCTCCTCCTATCCTTCTTGGAGCTCTATTGCTATCGTGGCTAGGGCGTCCAGCCCGGTGAAGTCGACCTCGGCAAGCTCTTCCCCTGCAGCGTCTTCCGCGGCTTGCGCCATGCTGCCGCCTTGGGAAGAGCTTCTGTCCCCAGCCTTCCCTTTGCCTTTCCCGGCCTTCGCGGCCTTCTCCATCTCTGCGTGGTGAGCTGCCTTATCCTGCTCGACCCTCTTCAGAATATACGCCACCTCCGCGGCAGAGGTGCGTTTATACATCGCACCCTCGATCCTGGTGGCCCTCTCCACCAGGCTGCTCGACCACTGGAGCTCTTCATCAAGAGTGGGGAGCTTCCAAGAGCCTGATACCTTTTCAGCATTGCAATACGGCATCCACTTCAGTATATGGTCCCGGGCAGAGTCGATGTTTAGGGGGATGATGGTTGCCGGAAGCTTGAACAACTCAAAGCGGCCAAACAATTGGTCGCACAACCAGCCGTGTCTATAAACTGACAAGTTGTTAGCCAGCCCCGGCAGCAACCTCATCATGTCTACCGTGTCTCCATATAGCCATGCAGGCCTGTCCCTTTCTTGTAGCAGTGAGATGCGACAGAGAAGAAAGCCTGCCCCCACATGCTCAATAGTTAACCTGGCAGCCGCCAGACGGGTAATCCTATTAATTGTCGGGCGCAACCTATCCTCAGTAAGGCCCTTGGCACTCCAACCCTTGTCGCGCTCGACGCACTCCTACCGTGCTTCGCAGAAATCGGGGGCTTCCTTGTCCTGGATCCAACACTAGTCCCCCCTCCATTCATCCCACCTCTCGTGCTGGTACCCAGGGAGGTAATCCCAGATCTTCCTTTCCACGCGCGGCATCCAGCTGATAATTCCAAAGTGGTTAACTCTGCTCTCCACTCGTGGGACGAAGTAATGTCGGAATAGATCCACATTGGGCTTCACTCCGACGAAATTCTCACACAAATGCGCGAAGATGGCCATGGTTGCCATTGCATTTGGTGTGAAATCGAGGAGGTGGAATCCATAGATGTTCATGATTGCTTCAAAGAACTCAGAAAAGGGAGGGCACAGACCGCATATGAAGTAAGCAGCAAAGAACCGATAAGAATTCGGTGGATCTTTCTCTCCCGCTGCATAAACTACCGGCGCTCCGTGCCCTTTCTCAACGGGCCTCCCCCACAGATACCCATACTTCGCGTGAAGAACAGGGCCGCTCAAGGAAGATGGGACGAAGACAACGTCTTCACTTCATTTCTTGTTTAGCTCCGCCGACCTATTGCTTCCCTCGGCGGCGGCCTCCTTTGCCACGGCCGCAAGCTTTTTCTTCTTTGCAGGTTTCTTCCCCATTCCTGCAGCGACGCGGAGGGGGGGATTCGATGGAGAGGGCGGTGGCGGAAGGAGGAGTGAGGAGAGGAATGGTTGCCTGGCTTGTGGAGGAATAAGGTGGGGGAGCGGAGAAAGAGACAGATGAATCATACTGCTCCGATTTTTCCTGCTCTTAAGGCAAAAAAGCGGGGCAGAGGCACGACGCTTCAGAAAGTTACCGTTTTACCATAACTGCAATAGTGCCATGACCCCATGACACGCAGTAATTGCGCAAAATGGACGTTGGATTGACTGGTCGCCATGGCGAAACGGCGCGCACAACCCTCTCCTGCCACGTGTCCGCGCACTATTTGGGGCCTAACCCAACGTGCGACGCGACACGTATGGCTTAGGCCCGGGGGGTTATGTCGGGGGAAATATATGGGGGTATGCATTTTCCCGGTTTCCCCTGACTTGTGGACAGACAAGCCAAGACTAGACCAGAGTGCAAGGAATCAAGAGATTCGAAAAACCAGCATTCAACTCAGAGAAACGAAGGCCAAGCCAGAGAAGCAAAATATAGCCAAGAGAAGGGCCTCCCTTGCCGGACAGGCAAACACGGCAAGGGGCAAGGCCACCCCCAGAAGTAGACGGCCAAGACACCCCGGCAGGGCCCTGCCGGGGCTCGTGGAGGCAAAACCGCCTCATCAACCACTCCAGCACGACCCACGTCGTCCATCGGTGTAGTGTCAAGTCGCAAGGTGATTAAGTGGAAGCCATTTGCCACATGGCAGCCATTTCCTACAGAAGGAACCCACAGATGACACCCGTCCTACGACGTGTCAAGAGAACATGCGCGGAGCTGGCAAGATAGCCCGGCAAGCCTTGTCGGGCAACCGGTGATGTGACACTAAGCGGCGCATTTAATGCGCCCTGTCAACCCACAGAGTTAGGTCTGATAGCACTGTTTGCTATCATATCAGTGCATAATGACTACTTTGCCATTGTGGTGACCCCTTGATCTATAAAAGGAGGCCCATGGCAACTATAGAAAGGGTTGGAAAGTTGATGAACCCACACCCCCATACGTGCATAGTCGCAACTGCCCATAGGAAACCCCTGCCGGGCAAGTGTACTATGCTTTAGCACCTCCATTCCACCATCAATCCACCAAAGCAAGAGTAGGGTTTTATGCCTCACGGCGGCCCGAACCTGGGTAAATTGCTTGTGTGCTCTCTGTCGTGCTGCTGTGCGCTGGTCTGCTCTTTGTGCAACATGACGTTCCCCTGCCGAACCAGCAAGGGGCCTCCCGGTCCCATTGGTAGCTGCGGATATCTCGCGACAGGGAGGGGCGATGACAGTAGCGTGCCTCCGGCTCGCTTCAGTGATGACGTCGCTAGGTGGTCTACAGATCTGGATGTAATTTTTTTATTTCTGATGTTTGTTTTTTTGCGGGTTGAAAGAAAGTATTCCACAGTTATAGAGTTACAGCGCACATGTGAGAATTCCTCGGTATATGGAGGCCCTCTGTGTAGCCAAACAACAATGCTACATCGAGTACAACTACCTCACTAAACAATCTGCCACTCTACTCTAAGAACGATAAGCTTTGAGGAATAAACTCCTGAACCTCTTGTAAGGCTGGAATCTCCAACGCGTGATGTCCATATGGAGACCGAACTAGTGACCCATCACTGAAGATAGTTAGGACCGTGGACGAGTCCGACTACATAATGACCAGAAGTTCTGTTTGTTGCAAGCCTAGCGACATGCCCTGCATCATAGCATGAATCTCTGCTTCCATCGTGTCATTGAAGTCGAACAAATACCTGTAGGCCATGAAGATGAATAGATCAGAAGATTTTCCGCAAAAAAAGACATTGAATTTTTTTTCATTTTGTTTGTAAATTAATATTTTTATTAATCGTTGTGACAAAATATATACATGTTGTGCACACTTTCATTCCTTTTCTAGATATTTTTACGAGTTAGGTGAATGTTTTAGGCTTGAGAGATCACATACAAGAGCATGTGATACTTTCTTGTTTCTCGTGGAGTTATAATTCGCGAGAACACGTACTAGAGATGGTGTCATAAATTTTATTGTGGAGCTATAGATTGTTGGCTTTTCTCAAGTGAGATGATTGATGGGTTGAAATATAGAGAAAAAAAATAGGTGTTTGTTTTTTTCTTAGCAAAGAGACAATCACTTCAAATGAGGAAAACTAAGTGAGTTCTCTCAATAGTATTATTACTCCATCTGTCTCATAACATAAGAGTTTTTTCTTGACCCTACACTAATGTAAAAAATGCTCTTATATTATGCGACGGGGGAGTATATGACATCCTTTCATCATATAGTATTGTTTTACTAACTAATTTTAATTGTCACATATCTTTGTAATGCTTTGTATACACACAAATATTTAAAAAGAACGGAGTGGTAGTAAGCAACTTGTTGACGCAAATTAAGTTATGATGTATAGCTTGTATTAGCTCTAAAGTGAGTGTTAGAGTATATAGGCATATCTTTGTATATGGTAGACTATGATTTGTAATCATCTCCTGCCTTATCTCTAGGAGAGGCTTCTTGCCCTCCAAGCCTTGTACTCTATATAAACCGCCTGAGAGGCTCAATAAAACATTCATCATATTCCGCAACAATCCCTCTCTCTACCTTCTAACATGGTATCACCCTAATCAATCCAACCCAAGTCGGCGCCCAACGCTTCCGCTCCGCACGTTGTCCTCGGGGCGGTCGGCCTCCATGACCGCCGCCGGGGGCCGCGCCGCCTGTGTTGGGGAACGTAGTATTTCAAAATTTTCCTATGATCATGCAAGATCTATCTAGGAGAAGCATAGAAACGAGTGGGGAGAGTGTGTCCACATACCCTCGTAGACCGAAAGCGTAAGCATTTAGTAACACGGTTGATGTAGTCGAACGTCTTCGGGATCCAACCGATCCAAGTACCGAACGTACGGCACCTCTGGGTTCAACACACGTTCAGCTCAATGACGTCCCTCGAGCTCTTGATCCAGTTGAGGCCGAGGGAGAGTTTCGTCAGCACGACGGTGTGGTGATGGTGATGATGAATTTACTGGCGCAGGGCTTCGCCTAAGCACTACAACGATATGACTGAGGTGTGTAACTATGGAGGGGGGCACCACACACGGCTAAGAGAAACTTGTGTGTCCTTTGGAGTGCTCCCCTCCCATGTATATAAAGGGGGGAGGAGGAGGAGGCTGGCCTAGAGGGGGCGTGCGCCATGGGGAGTCCAACTAGGATTTCGAATCCTAGCTAGAGTCCCCTTCCATCGAAGAGAGTGAGAAGGAGGGAAGGAGGAAGAGGGGAGAAGGAAAGAGGGGGCGCCGCCCCCCTCCCTAGTCCAATTTAGACTGGCCATGGGGGGCGCGGCCTCCCTTGTGGCCCTCCTCTCCTTTCCACTAGGGCCA
>NC_041380.1:395012671-395028008 GCF_002162155.2 Triticum dicoccoides
GGTAACCCCCGGTACTCCAAAACTTACCCGAAACGACCCGAACCATTCTGGTGTCCGAATGTAACCTTCCAATATATGAATCTTTATGTCTCGACCATTTTGAGACTCCTCATCATGTCCGTGATCTCATCTGGGACTCCAAACAAACTTCGGTTCATCAAAACACGAAACTCATAATACAAATCAGCATTGAACGTTAAGCGTGCGGACCCTACGGGTTTGAGAACTATGTATACATGACCGAGACATATCTCCAGTCAAGAACCAATAGTGGAACCTGGATGCTCATATTGGTTCCTACATATTCTATGAAGATCTTTGTTGGTTAAACTACACAACAACATACGTTGTTCCCTTTGTCATCAGTATGTTACTTGCCCGAGATTCGATCGTCGGTATCATCATACCTAGTTCAATCTCGTCACTGTCAAGTCTCTTTACTTGTTCCGTAATGCATAATTCCATGACTAACTCATTAGTCACATTGCTTGCAAGGCTCATAGTGATGTGCATTACCGAGAGGGCCCAGAGATACCTCTCCGGTACACAGAGTGACAAATCCTAATCTCGATCTATGCCAACTCAACAAACACCATTGCAGACACCTGTAGAGCATCTTTATAATCACCCAGATACGTTGTGACATTTGATAGCACACAAGGTGTTCCTCCTTATTCGGGAGTTGCATAATCTCATAGTCAGAGGAACATGTATTAGTCATGAAGAAAGCAATAGCAAAAAAACTAAACGTTCATTATGCTAAGCTAACGGATGGGTCTTGTCCATCACATCATTCTCTAATGATGTGATTCCGTTCTTCAAATGACAACACATGTTTATGGCTAGGAAACTTAACCTTCTTTGATTAACGAGCTAGTTAAGTAGAGGCGTACAAGGGACACTCTGTTTGTCTATGTATCCACACATGTACTAAGTTTCCGGTTAATACAATTCTAGCATGAATAATAAACATTTATCATGATATAAGGAAATATAAATAACAAATTTATTATTGCCTCTAGGGCATATTTCCTTTAGTATCCCACTTGCACTAGAGTCAATAATCTAGATTACATAGTAATGATTCTAACACCCATAGAGTCTTGGTGATGATCATGTTTTGCTCGTAAGAGAGGCTTAGTCAACGGGTCTGCAACTTTCAGATCCATATGTATCTTGCAAATCTCTATGTCTCCCTCCTTGACTTGATCGCGGATGGAATTGAAGCGTCTCTTGATGTGCTTGGTTCTCTTGTGAAATCTCGATTCCTTTGCCAAGGCAATTGCACCAGTATTGTCACAAAAGATTTTCATTGGACCCGATTGATTCGACACAAGGGGAGCCAAAGAATATTCTCAAGTATTAGCAGCTGAGTTGTCAATTCAACCACACCTGGAAACTTAATATCTGCAGCAAAGTGTTTAGTAGCAAAGTAATATGATAGTAGAGATACCGGTAACAAAAGGTAACCGTAGTAAAAGCCCTATTTTTGGTATTTTGTAGTGATGATAGCAATAGCAACGGGAAAGTAAATAAGCGAAGAACAATATATGGAAAACTCGTAGGCAATGGATCAGTGATGGAGAATTATGCCGGATGTGGTTCATCATGTAACAGTCACAACCTAGGGTGACACAGAACTAGCTCCAGTTCATTGATATAATGTAGGCATGTATTCCGAACATAGTCATACGTGCTTATGGAAAAGAACTTGCATGACATATTTTGTCCTACCCTCCCGTGGCAGCGGGGTCCTTACGGAAACTAAGGGATATTAAGGCCTCCTTTTAATAGAGAACTGGAACAAAGCATTAACACATAGTGAATACATGAACTCCTCAAACTACAGTCATCACCGGTAAGTATCCTGATTATTGTCACTTCGGGGTTAACGGATCATAACAGATAATAGGTGACTATAGACTTGCAAGATAGGATCAATAACACTCATATATTGATGAAAACATAATAGGTTCAGATCTGGAATCATGGCACTCGGGCCCTAGTGACAAGCATTAAGCATAGCAAAGTCATAGCAACATCAATCTCAGAACATAGTGGATACTAGGGATCAAACCCTAACAAAACTAACTCCCATCCAACCCATCACCGTCCAGCAAGCCTACAATGGAATTACTCACGCACGGCGGTGAGAATCATGAAATTGGTGATGGGGGATGGTTGATGATGACGATGGCGACAGATTCCTCTCTCTGGAGCCCCAAACAGACTCCAGATCAGCCCTCCCGAGAGGTTTTAGGGCTTGGCGGCAGCTTCGTATTGTAAAACGTGATGATTTCTTCTCTCTGATTTTTTTTCTCCCCGAAACTCAATATATAGAGTTGGAGTTGGAGACGCAACAGGGGGCCCACGAGGTAGGGGGAGCGCCCCCCCACCCTCGTGTCAAGGTGGTGGCCCCCCTGGCCTTCATCTTTTGCAGGTATTTTTCTTATTTTCTGAAAAGTGACTCCGTGAAGTTTCAGATCATTCCGAGAACGTTTGCTCCTGCACATAAATAACACCATGGTAATTCTGCTGAAAACAGCGTTAGTCCGGGTTAGTTCCATTCAAATCATGCAAGTTAGAGTCCAAAACAAGGGCAAAAGTGTTTGGAAAAGTAGATACGTTGGAGACGTATCAACTCCCCCAAGCTTAAACCTTTGCTTGTCCTCAAGCAATTCAGTTGACAAACTGAAAGTGATAAAGAAAAACTTATACAAACTCTGTTTGCTCTTGTTGTTGTAAATATGTAAAGCCAGCATTCAAGTTTTCAGCAAAGATTATAACTAACCACATTCGTAATAACGCATAGGTCTCAAGTTTACTCATATCAATAGCATAATCAACTAGCGAGCCATAATAATAAATCTCGGATGACAACACTTTCTCAAAACAATCATAATATGATATAACAAGATGGTATCTCGCTAGCCCTTTCTGAGACCGCAAAACTTAAATGTAGAGCACCTTTAAAGACCAAGGACTGACTAGACATTGCAATTCATGGTAAAAGAGATCCAGTCAAGTCATACTCAATGTAAACTAACAGTAATGAATGCAAATGACAACAGTGCTCTCCAACTGGTGCTTTTTAATAAGAGGATGATGATTCAGCATAAAAGTAAATAGATAGGCCCTTCGTAGAGGGAAGCAGGGATTAGTAGAGGTGCCAGAGCTCGGTTTACATAACAACCAAGAGATGGTGATATCTTCCATGCTACACACATTATAGGCGGTTCCCAAACAGAATGGTAAAGTTTATACTCCCCCTTCCACCAACAAGCATCAATCCATGGCTTGCTCGAAACAACGAGTGCCTCCAACTAATAAGAGTCCCAAGGGGAGTTTTGTTTCCAATTATTTTGATTTAGTTTGCATAAAGCATGGGACTGGGCATCCTGGTGACCAGCCATTTATCTCGTGAGTGAGGAGCGGAGTCCACTCCTCTTGAGAATAACCCGCCTACCATGGAAGATATGGACAGCCCTAGTTGATACATGAGCTATTCGAGCATACAAAATAGGATATTTATTTGAAGGTTTATAGTTTGGCACATACAAATTTACTTGGAATGGCAGGTGGATACCGTATATAGGTAGGTATAGTGGACTCATGTGGAATAACTTTGGGGTTTAAGGGATTGGATGCACAAGCAGTATTCCTGCTTAGTACAGGTGAAGGCTAGCAAAAGACTGGGAAGCGACCAGCTAGAGAGCGACAACAGTCATGAACATGCATTAATATTAATCAACACCGAATGCAAGCATGAGTAGGATATAATCCACCATGAACATAAATATCGTGAAGGCTATGTTGATTTTGTTTCAACTACATGCGTGAACATGCGCCAAGTCAAGTCACTTAAATCATTCATAGGAGGATACCACCCTATCATACCACATCATAACTATCTCAATAGCATGTTGGCACGCAAGGTAAACCATTATAACTCATAGCTAATCAAGCATGGCACAAGAAACTATGATCTCTAGTTGTCATTGCAAACATGTTTATTCATAATAGACTGAATCAGGAACGATGAACTAATCATATTTACAAAAACGGAAGAGGTCGAGTTCATACCAGCTTTTCTCATCTCAGTCAGTCCATCATATATCATCATAATTGCCTTTCACTTGCACGATCAAATGATGTGAACAATAATAATAATAGTGCACATGCATTGGACTAAGCTGGAATCTGCAAGCATTCAATAAACAGGAGAAGACAATGCAATATGGGCTCTTTTGTCAGATCAACAATAATGCATACAAGAGCCACTTCAGCAATTTAATTATGGTCTTCTCCTATCGACCCCCAAAGAAAAGAAAAGAAATAAAACTATTTACACGGGAAAGCTCCCAACAAGCAAAAGAAGAACGGAAATATTTTTGGGTTTTCTTTTTAATTACTACTACAAGCATGGAAATTAAACTGATTAAATGCTACAACTAAATTTTTTTGGTTTTTCTTAAGGTTTATTAAACACACAAGAAGAAAGCATAAAAAGGAAAATAAACTAGCATGGATGATACAATGAAAAAGTATGAGCACCGACATCTAGCAATGAGTGTGTGAACATAAATGTAATGTCGGTGGGAAATACATACTCCCCCAAGCTTAGGCTTTTGGCCTAAGTTGGTCTATGGCCACGGCTGGCCTGGCGGATATCCATAATAGTAGTTGGGGTCGTACTGTGATGCAGCAGCTATCGCCTGCTGAGCTGCAGCGTGGCGACGAGCGGCCTCCTCTCTCCTCTCATACTCATTTGCCTCCTCTCTGGTAATAGTATATCCTCCTCTTGCTTGATAATCAAAGAAGGCAGGAGCAGGGAGAGTAATACGGACAGCACGGCGTCTATCAAAGATTAGTCAATACTGGAGAGGTGATTCGTTCCTCTCAACAAACTGGTGGTGAACCATAGCATTAAAATCTAGATAAGCAGGTGGTAATTCAATATCATCTTCACGTATGTCTACACCAAGAAAATTAGCAATGCGGGTTGCATAAATTCCACCAAAGAAATCTCCATTAAATCTATTAAGGTGTAACCTACGTGCAACAATGGCTCCCAAATTATAAGATTGGTTTCCTAACACAGCACTCCTAAGAATACTGAGATCGGGGACACACATGTGACATGCCTCATCTTTACCATTGATGCATCTACCTATGAAGAGAGCAAAATAATGTATAGCAGGAAAGTGAATGCTCCCTATGGTAGCTTGTGTAATATCTCTAGATTCTCCCACAGTTATGCTAGCAAGAAAATCTCTAAATTCAGATTTGCGAGGATCCCTTATACTACTCCATTGTGGAAGTTTGCATGCAGTGGTAAAATCCTCTAAGTCCATAGTGTAAGAATTATCATAAAGATCAAACAGGACAGTTGGAGAATTACGTGAAGTTGAAAATTCAAACCTCCTCACAAAGGTACTGGTGAGGTTGTGATACTGGCTGCACTTCTCTTCCTTGAAGCTCACAAGATCAGCGTTACACAAATATGCGTTAAATTATTCTTTAATTCCTGCTCGATCCATAAAGTTCTCAGAAGGCCATTCACAAGGACGCACTGGAGCGTCTCTTGGTGGCTCGTCATCAGCATCACGCATTGCAAGCCTGGGTCCTTGCTTGCTTGAAGAACCACCTTGGAACATTTTCCTAAGCATATTTCTTCCTCTGAAAAATTCTGAAATTTTTTAGTAACTTCAAAATAAAAGTAAACCAAACTCAATAATATTGATAGCAACTACTCCTACAAGTTCCTAGGGCCTATATCATGCATCAAAACTACTTTTGACCATATAAATTTGACATGCAAGCTCAAGAACAGGGTCACCTAAGCAGTAAAAATTTGCAATGAATAAAGCACTAGAACAAAAACTAATTGGAGCAATGGAGGAGTCACATACCAAGGAACAATCTCCCCAAGTAGTTTTGTGAGAGGTGCTTTGAGCAAGGAGATCGAAAATGGCAGCAAAACGAGCTTGGACTCGGGTTTGAGCTGGTTATTCGTGTTTGTGGGAGGAAGATGAAGTGTATGGATGAAAGAATGAGTGGAGGAGAGCCACCATGGGCCCACGAGGCAGGGGGCGCACCCTCCACCCTCGTGGGCAGGTGGTTGACCCCCCTGTTGTGTTCTCAGTGCCAAATATTCTCAAATATTCTAGAAAAAATCATATTTAAATTTCAGGGCATTTGGAGAAATTTTATTTTCGGGGTATTTTTATATTGCACGAATAATCAGATAACAGACAGAAAAATATTTATTTTTATTTTATTTAATATAAATAACAAAAAGTAAAAGTGGGGTACAGAGGGTTGTGCCTTCTAGTTTCATCCATCTCATGATCATCAAAAGGAATCCTCTAACAAGGTTGATCAAGTCTTGTTAACGAACTTGTTCCGAATAACATGGAACCGGAGAAATTTCGAATAACACTATGTTACCTCAACAGGGATATGAACATCCCCAATAATAAGAATATCTTATTTCTTCTTGACAGTAGGAAGAGGAAATTCAAAACCTCCAAATATAATCGATGGAATTTTTCCAATAGAGTTGATACTATGAACTTGAGGTTGATTCCTCGGAAAGTGTACCGTATGCTCATTACCATTAACATGAAAAGTGACATTGCCTTTAGTGGAATCAATAACAGCCCCTGCAGTATTCAAAAAGGGTCTTCCAAGAATAGTAGACATACTATCATCCTCGGGAATATCAAGAATAACAAAGTCCATTAAAATATTAACATTTGCAACTACAACAGGCACATCCTCACAAATACCGACATGTATGGCAGTTGATTTATTAGCCATTTGCAAGGATATTTCAGTAGGTGTCAACTTATTCAAATCAAGTCTACGATATAAAGAGAGAGGCATAACACTAACACCGGCTCTAAGATCACATAAACCAGTTTTAACATAATTTCTTTTAATGGAGCATGGTATAGTTGGTACACCTGGATCTCCAAGTTTCTTAGGTATTCCACCTTTAAAAGTATAATTAGCAAGCATGGTGGAGATTTCAGCTTCCGGTATCTTTCTTTTATTCATAATAATATCTTTCATGTACTTAGCATAAGGATTGGTTTTGAGTATATCAGTTAATCACATACGCAAAAAGATAGGTCTAATCATTTCAGCAAAGCGCTCAAAATCCTCATCATCCTTTTTCTTGGATGGTTTGGGAGGAAAAGGCATGGGTTTCTGAATCCAAGGCTCTCTTTCTTTACCATGTTTCCTAGCAACAAAATCTTTCTTATCATAACGTTGATTCTTTGATTGTGGGTTATCAAGATCAACAGCAGGTTCAATTTCTATGTCATTATCGTTACTAGCTTGAGCATCATTATGAACATTATCATTAACATTTTCACTAGTTTTAGGTTCATTACCAGATTCAGTTTCAGCATCAGAAATAGAAATATCATTTGGATTCTCAGGTATTTCAGCAATAGGATCACTAGAAGCATGCAAATTCCTATCATTTTTCTTTTTCTTCTTTTTAGAAGAACTAGTTACATCTATATTATTTCTCTGAGAATCTTGCTCAATTCTCTTAGGGTGGCCTTCAGGATA
The DNA here is from genome assembly GCF_002162155.2 of Triticum dicoccoides. Lineage (NCBI taxonomy): Eukaryota > Viridiplantae > Streptophyta > Magnoliopsida > Poales > Poaceae > Triticum > Triticum dicoccoides. The sequence goes on from NC_041380.1 coordinate 395,020,259, forward strand.
CAAAGGTTCCTGAGTCATTCTACTAGTTCTAGTATCCACTCTAACAGCATTATCATTAACTTTACTATTCAATTCATTGAGCAAATCATTTTGAGCTTTAAGTACTTGTTCTACTTGAGTGGTAACCATAGAAGCATGTTTACTAATAAGTTTAAGTTCACCTTTGACATTAGCCATATAATCACTCAAGTGTTCAAGCATATTTGAATTGTATTTCAATTGTCTACCAAAATAAGCATTAAAGTCTTCTTGCTTAGCCATAAATTTATCAAACTCATCTAAGCATGGGCTAGCAAATTTAGTAAACGGGATTACAGCTTTATCATATCTATAGAGATAATTTACCTCTACTACCTATGTCGGGTTATCAAGACCATGAGTTTCTTCAATAAGTAAAGGATTAAGATTATATGTTTCTTCAACAGGCGGTAAATTAAGACCATGTATTTCTTCAATAGGAGGTAAATTCTTAACATCTTCAGCTTTAATACCTTTTTCTTTCATAGATTTCTTTGCCTCTTGCATATCTTCAGGACTGAGAAATAGAATACCCCTCTTCTTCGGAGTTGGTTTAGTAATATAGGCTCAGGAATTGGCTCCGGAGGTGTCCAATTATTTTCATTTGTCAACATGTTATTCAATAAAATTTCAGCTTCATCCGGTGTTTTTTCCCTAAAAACAGAACTAGCACAACTATCCAGGTAATCTCTGGAGGCATTGGTTAGTCCATTACAAAAGATATCAAGTATTTCATTTTTCTTAAGAGGATGATCAGGCAAAGCATTAAGTAATTGGAGAAGCCTCCCCCAAGCTTGTGGGAGACTCTCTTCTTCAATTTGCACAAAATTATATATATCCCTTAAAGCAGCTTGTTTCTTATGAGCAGGGAAATATTTAGCAGAGAAGTAATAAATCATATCCTGGGGACTACGCACACAACCAGGATCAAGAGAATTAAACCATATCTTAGCATCACCCTTTAATGAGAACGGAAATATTTTAAGGATATAAAAGTAATGAGTTCTCTCATCTTTAGTGAACAGGGTAGCTATATCATTCAATTTAGTAAGATGTGCCGCAACAGTTTCATATTCATAGCCATGAAAAGGATCAGATTCAACCAGAGTAATTATATCAGGATCAACAGAGAATTCATAATCCTTATTAGTAACAAAGATAGGTGAAGTAGCACAAGCAGGGTCAGGTTTCATTCTAGCACTTAGAGATTGCTTACTCCATTTAGCTAATAACCTTTTTAGTTCATTTCTATTTTTGCAAGCTAAAATAGCAAAAGAAGCTTCTTGATCAAAAACATAAACCTTAGGAATAACAAGTGATTCTTCATCATCACTTTCATCAGTACCATCAGATTCAATATTTTCAATTTCTCTAGCCCTATCAAGTTGTTCATCAAGAAAATCACTAAGTGGCATAGTAGTATCAGGCATAGAGGTAGTTTCATCATAAGTATCATGCATAAAAGAAGTGGCATCATCAATAACATGCGACATATCATAACGAATAGCAGAAGCAGGTGTAGGTGTCGCAAACTTACTCATAACAGAAGGTGAATCAAGTGCAAAGCTAGATGGCAGTACCTTACCTCCCCTCGTAGTTGAGGGATATATCTTGGTTTTTGGATCTCTCCAGTTCTTCATAATGATAAGCAGATATAAATCCCAAGTGACTCAAAGAATAGAGCTATGCTCCCCGGCAACGGCGCCAGAAAATAGTCTTGATAACCCACAAGTATAGGGGATCGCAACAGTTTTCGAGGGTAGAGTATTCAACCCAAATTTGTTGATTCGACACAAGGGGAGCCAAAGAATATTCTCAAGTATTAGCAGCTGAGTTGTCAATTCAACCACACCTGGAAACTTAATATCTGCAGCAAAGTGTTTAGTAGCAAAGTAATATGATAGTAGTGATAACGGTAACAAAAGGTAACAGTAGTAAAAGCAATGTTTTTGGTATTTTGTAGTGATGATAGCAATAGCAACGGGAGAGTAAATAAGCAAAGAACAATATATGGAAAACTTGTAGGCAATGGATCAGTGATGGAGAATTATGCCGGATGCGGTTCATCATGTAACAGTCATAACCTAGGGTGACACAGAACTAGCTCCAGTTCATTGATATAATGTAGGCATGTATTCCGAACATAGTCATACGTGCTTATGGAAAAGAACTTGCATGACATCTTTTGTCCTACCCTCCCATGGCAACGGGGTCCTTACGGAAACTAAGGGATATTAAGGCCTCCTTTTAATAGAGAACCGGAACAAAGCATCAACACATAGTGAATACATGAACTCCTCAAACTACGGTCATCACCGGTAAGTATCCCGATTATTGTCACTTCGGGGTTAACGGATCATAACACATAATAGGTGACTATAGACTTGCAAGATAGGATCAAGAACACTCATATATTGATGAAAACATAATAGGTTCAGATCTGAAATCATGGCACTCGGGCCCTAGTGAAAAGCATTAAGCATAGCAAAGTCATAGAAACATCAATCTCAGAACATAGTAGATACTAGGGATCAAACCCTAACAAAACTAACTCGATTACATGATAGATCCCATCCAACCCATCACCGTCCAGCAAGCCTATGATGGAACTACTCACGCACGGCGGTGAGCATCATGAAATTGGTGATGGAGGATGGTTGATGATGACGATGGCGACGGATTCCCCTCTCCGGAGCCCCGAACAGACTCCAGATCAACCCTCCCGAGAGGTTTTAGGGCTTGGCGGCGGCTCCGTATCATAAAACGTGATGATTTCTTCTCTCTGATTTTTTCTCCCCGAAACTCAATATATGGAGTTGGAGTCGGAGACGCAACAGGGGGCCCACGAGGTAGGGGGCGCGCCCTAGGGGGGCAGGAGCGCCCCCCACCCTCGTGGCAAGATGGTGGGCCACTGGCCTTCATCTTTTGCAGGTATTTTTCTTATTTTCTAAAAAGCGGCTCCGTGAAGTTTCAGGTCCTTTTGAGAACGTTTGCTCCTGCACATAAATAACACCATGGTAATTCTGCTGAAAACAGCATCAGTCCAGGTTAGTTCCATTCAAATCATGCAAGTTAGAGTCCAAAATAAGGGCAAAAGTGTTTGGAAAAGTAGATACGTTGGAGACGTATCACCAATGCACTAGATATTACACCTAGATCGGATATGAAATCCTTCATCCAGACTCCTTTATTTGCTGCTTCCGAAGCAGCGATGTTCTCCACTTCACACGTAGATCCCGCCATGACTCTCTGGTTGGAACTGCACCAATTGACAGCTCCACCATTTAATATAAATATGTATCCGGTTTGCGACTTAGAGTCATCCAGATCAGTGTCAAAGCTTGGATCGACGTAAGCGTTTACGACGAGCTCTTTGTCACCTCCATAAATGAGAAACTTATCCTTAGTCCTTTTCAGGTATTTCAGGATGTTCTTGACCGTTGTCCAATGATCCACTCCTGGATTACTTTGGTACCTCTCTGCTAAACTAATAGCAAGGCACACATCAGGTCTGGTACACAGCGTTGCATACATGATAAAACCTATGGTTGAGGCATAGGGAATGACTTTCATTTTCTCTCTATCTTCTGAAGTGGTCGGGCATTGAGTCTGACTCAACTTCACACCTTGTAACACATGCAAGAACCCTTTCTTTGACTGGTCCATTTTGAACTTCTTCACAACTTTATCAAGGTATGTGCTTCATGAAAGTCCAATCAAGCATCTTGATCTATCTCTATAGATCTTGATGCCCAATATATAAGCAGCTTCATCGAGGTCTTTCATTGAAAAAATCTTATTCAAGTATACTTTTATGCCATTCAGAAATTCAGTATCATTTTCGATCAACAATATGTCATCCACATATAATATCAGAAATGCTACAGAGCTCCCACTCACTTTCATGTAAATACAGGCTTCTCCAAAAGTCTATATAGAACCATATGCTTTGATCACACTATCAAAGCGTATATTCCAACTCTGGACAACTTGTGTTTCTTGCCAAACCACAGTTCATATGGTGTCATCTCAACGGATTTCGATGGTGCCCTACATAACGTGAATGCAGCCGTCTCTAAAGCATAACCCCAAAATGATAGCGGTAAATTAGTAAGAGACATCATAGATCGCACCATATCTAATAAAGTGTGGTTACGACGTTTGGACATACCATTATGATGTGGTGTTACAGGTGGCGTGAGTTGCGAAACTATTCCACATTGTTTCAAATGAAGATCAAACTCATAACTCAAATATTCACCTCCACCATCAGATCATAGAAACTTTATTTTCTTGTTACGATGATTTTCCACTTCACTCTGAAATTCTTTGAACTTTTCAAATGTTTCAGACTTATGCTTCATTAAGTAGATATACCTATATCTGCTCAAATCATCTATGAAGGTCAGAAAATAACGATACCCGCCGCGAGCGCATCAACACTCATCGGACCGCATACATCAGTATGTATTATTTCCAATAAGTCTATTGCTCACTCCATTGTTCCGGAGAACGGAGTATTTAGTCATCTTGCCCATGAGGCATGGTTCGCAAGCATCAAGTGATTCATAATCAAGTGATTCCAAAAGCCCATCGGCATGGAGTTTCTTCATGTGCTTTACACCAATATGACATAAATGGCAGCGCCACAAATAAGTTACACTATCATTATATAACACCCTCGATGCGACTATAGCTCCCACGTGTCGAGGCATGACTTAGAGACATAATCGCATTGAAGGCATATGTCGCAAGTTAGGCAATCTTCACAACATCCCATGTAATATAAATAATAAAGGGGAGATAACATAGTTGGCTTACACTCGCCACGTCAATCAAGTACATAAATAACATTACATCATCCAAACACTCATGGCCCGACTACGACGCCAAAATAAAAGAGAACCCAACATGCGACAACGGTCCCGTTCACCCCCAACCGGGCACCACTACTGATCATTGGGAAAGGAAACATAGAAACATTGGGAGTCTTCGTCAAACTCCCACTTGAGCTCATACGCGTCTCCTGGAGTGGAATCATCAGGCCCTGCATCTGGTGTAATAGTAATATGTGAGCCACAGGGACTCAGCAATCTCGCACCCTCGCGATCAAGACTATTTAAGCTTGTAGGTAAGGCAAGGTAAAATATAGGTGGAGCTGCAGCAAGCGACTAGCAAGTATGGTGGCTAACTTATCCGCAAAAGAGAGCGAGAAGAGGAGGCAAAGCGCGAGCGAGAAACTAGAGAGCAACCTGCGCAAACATTACTCCAACACCGTGTCCACTTCCCGGACTCCGCTGAGAAGAGGCCATCACGGTAACACACTCAGTTGGTTCATTTTAATTAAGTTAAGATTCAAGTTATCTACAACCGGACATTAACAAATTCCCATCTGCCCATAACCGCGGGCACGGCTTTCGAAAGTTCAATCCCTGTAGGGGAGTCCCAACTTAGCCCATGACAAGCTCTCATGGTCAACGAAGGAATAGACCTCCTCCCAAGATGTTCCGATCAAACTCGGTATCTCGGTAATTCAAGACACTTCGACAGGTTAAAACAAGACCAGCAACACCGCCCGAATGTGCCGACAAATCCCGATAGGAGCTGCACATATCTCTTTCTCAGGGCACACTCAGATGAGCTAGACGTCGGGTAGGCCAGCCTAGAGTTGCCCCTGGTAGCCCCGGACATCGCTCGGTGGGACCAACACTCAGAGGAGCACTGGCCCCGGGGGGTTAAAATAAGATGACCCTTGAGTTTGCAGAACCCAAGGGAAAGAAAAGGCTAGGTGGCGAATGGTAAGACCAATGTTGGGCATTACTAGAAAAGCTTTAATCAAGGCGAAATATCAAGGGGTTCCCATTATAACCCAACCGCGTAAGGAACGCAAAAATCCGGGAACATAACACCGATATGACGGAAACTAGGGCGTCAAAAATGGAACAAAACACTAGGTAGTGATTTCGAGGGTATGATCATCTTGCCTGCACAGTTGTCAGAGTTGACTGGATCCTCGAAAGCAAACTCAACGGGCTCCTCATTAGCAAACTTGTCTCCCGGCTCTACCCAAACAAGACAAACAAGCAACAAGGACACAATCAACCACGTGCAAACTCAAACAATACAATGCAAAGATGATATGCTATGCAGGATGCGATGCGGGATGCAAAATGCAAGATATGACAGGAAATGCATGAACCTGGCCTCAACATGGAAATACAAGTGTGCCACTGGAAAGATGAGATGAAATCGCTTGAAAACGATATAAAGAACGCCAGAATCGGAGTTACGGTTTGGAAATGGCAAGCGATTCAAAAATGACACCGGTCTGCGATTTACAGCAAGTAGGCATCTAAATGCAAAAAAATGAACATGCTACAACACTCAAACATGACAACAAAATACATGGCAGGGATGCACACAAGATGCTTAACAAAAGTCTAGCACTGAGCTACGGCCAATTCATCCATTAACAGGTTCAAACAAGCATGGCAAAAATGCATATGACAAACATATCTCAGACTTAGTGAAATCAACACTTGTCTGGAATTTCATATCAGGTAGCCCTCGTCGGAGCAACAAAACTACATGCTACAGGACCTGAACATGGCAAAGTAAAGCATGGCATGGAGCTACTCAAACATCTTAACAAAAGTCCCTTAGTGACCTTGAGCCAAAAGGGATCAGAAAATACAATTGCAAGCATGTGAACATAGCAAAAACATAATCAGTTTTCAGACTTAGTGAAAAACTGACACATGCTGAAATATAACTCAAGTAGGCATGTTTACGAGCTCGATGCACTCACTACGGTGCAAGTCATGGAAAGACAATCATACATCCATCAAGAAGGCAAAAATTTAAGCTAGACATGGCAAGAACAATAGCATAGCATGCACGGATCAACTACAACATCACCGGCAAAATTGCAAACAAGTTGACAATCTGCCCAGATTCACAAAGTAGCAAAAGTAGAGCTCGCTTGACTCAAGCTAGGGTGCTCCATAATTGCAAATAAAGACTTGGATGCATAAAGCACTACAAGATTAACAAAACTCCCTTACTGATTATCCTCAAAAGAGGCACGGATCACTAGGAAACAACAAGAACATATGGCATCATGAGATAAACAGCTCCAAGACTTAGTGAAATTGCTAAGTCCCTGAAAACAGAATTAGCAAGTGCACCACTTTGCAAGCTTGCACTAGACACCACACACATCCTAAAAATACATGGGTTGCACCTCTGTAAATATGACAAAACCCTTAACAAAACGTATGTAGAACTCACGGGCATATCATGCACACAATAATCATGGCAAAAATGACAAAAGTGCTAAACGGAGTAGCAGATCTGACAATTAACTCAAGTAGCCCTCTTCTAACAGCATTTCGGGCATCAAAATGAGCTCAAATGAAAATGATGCAATGGAATGAAATGATGTACTCTCTGAGATGAACATTTTGATATGCTATATGCATGAATCGGAGCTACGGATGCAAAGCTACGGAGCCTCGAACATGTGCACATGGACTGAAAATTTCAAGGACAGGAAAAAAACAACCTCCCAGATCTGGATCTAGGGTTGGTGGCACGCAAAACGAGGCAAACTCCGGCGAGCACTGTTCATGGCCGGAGCGAGACGTCGCCGGAGGAGGTCGGGGAGGCGGCTGCCGGGGCGGCTCCGGCCGGCGCGGGTCGCCGAAGCGACGAGGGCGGCTGGTGGTGGCAG
>NC_041380.1:395028419-395037913 GCF_002162155.2 Triticum dicoccoides
GGCGCGGGAGGAGGCAGGCGGCGGCGATGGGCTCGCGGGGGCCCCGAGCGGGCCTCACGGGCCGCGGCGGCGGCTGGCGGCAGAGTGCCACGTGGTGGCGCGCGACTAGTGCGGGGGCGGCGGCGCGGAGCGTCCGGTGCGGGCGGACAATGTCCGGCGCGTCGGAAGGGAAATTAGGGTTTTCGGGGGAGAGGAAGATCCGGATTTCGGGGGGTGTTTAAATAGGCATAGGGGGAGCTAGGAGAGTCCAAATGAGGTGCGGTTTTCGGCCACGCGATCGTGATCGAACGCTCTAGATGATGGAGCAGAGTTAGGTGGGTTTTGGGCCAAAATGGAGGGGTGTTAGGCTGCAACACACACGAGGCCTTTTCGGTCACTCGGTTAACCGTTGGAGTATCAAACGAAGTCCAAATGATACGAAACTTGACAAGCGGTCTACCGGTAGTAAACCAAGGCCGCTTGGCAAGTCTCGGTCCAATCCAGAAATGTTTAATCCCCACACACGAAAGAAAGCTAGAAATGGCCACCGGAGGAGAACGAAGCGCCGGAATGCAAAACGGACAACGGGGAAAATGCTCGAATGCATGAGATGAACACGTATGCAAATACAATGCACATGATGACATGATATGCATGAAAACGACAACAACACACGGAGACAAAAACCCGAACCCGAGGACATAAATATAATTTAACGCCGGAAACAGCAAGAGATGGAGTACAAATAGGGAAAGTTACATCCGGGGTGTTACAACACTCCAACACTAGGAAAGGATCTCGTCCCGAGATCTAGGACTGAAAGAACGCCAGGTACTCAGAACGAAGGTGATCCTCGTGTTCCTAGGTAGCTTCACAGTCGGAATGGTGTGACCACTTGAATTTGAGAAATTTGATCGACTTGTTGCGAGTCTTGCGTTCAGGCTCTTCAAGAATAGCAACTGGGTGCTCTCGATAGGAGAGATCTTCTTGGAGCTCAATGTCCTCGAAGTTGACGGTGCGGTCAGGAGTCTTGAAGCACTTTCGAAGCTGAGAGACATGGAACACGTCATGAACATTTGCAAAGTTTGAAGGAAGCTCGAGTTGATAGGCGAGGTCGCCTCTCTTGCTGACAATCTTGAAAGGTCCCACGTATCTAGGGGCAAGCTTCCCTTTGATACCGAAGCGACGAGTACCTTTCATAGGAGAGACACGGAGGTAAACATGATCTCCGATCTCGAAAGACAAATCACAGTGCTTACTATCATAGTAGCTCTTCTAGCGGGATTGGGCCGCTTTGAGGTTATCTCGAATGACTTTGCACATTTCTTCTGCCTCTGTGATTAAGTCATTACCCAAAAGCTGACGTTCACCGGTTTCAGACCAGTTGAGAGAGGTACGACACTTCCTGCCATACAGAATTTCAAATGGGGCCTTGCCCGAACTTGCTTGAAAACTGTTGTTGTAGGAGAATTTAGCATAAGGAAGACAATCCTCCCACTTCATGCCAAAGGAGATCACACAAGCCCTGAGCATATCTTCAAGAATCTGGTTGACACGCTCGACTTGACCGCTAGTTTGAGGATGGAAAGCTGTGCTGAAGCGGATGTTGGTGCCCATGGCCTTCTGAAAAGAATCCCAAAACTTCGAGGTAAAGATGCTGTCACGGTCTGAAGAGATCACTTGAGGAATACCATGCAGAGAGACAATCCGAGAGGTATAGAGTTCCGCCAATTGAGCTGCAGTGATCGACTCTTTGATAGACAGAAAATGAGCCACTTTGGTGAGTTTGTGGATGACAACGAATATAGCATCATTGCCACGCTTGGACTTTGGAAACCCAGTCATGAAGTCCGTTTCAATGTGGTCAAACTTCCATTCTAGAATGGCAAGAGGTTGGAGGAGACCAGCTGGCCTTTGGTGTTCTGCCTTCACTCTTCTGCAGACATCACATTCATTCACGAATTGAGCAATCTCGTGCTTCATTCAAGTCCACCAATAAGATTGCTTAAGGTCCTGATACATCTTCGTGCTCCCAGGGTGGATGGAGAGTAGAGAATTGTGAGCCTCGTTCATGATCACTTTACGGAGGTCACCTTTGGGCACAACAATACGATCCTCGAAGAAGAGAGTGTCCTTGTCATCAAGGCGGTAGCACTTGTACTTGGACTGGCTCTTGGCAATCCCAATCTTCACCTTTTTCACCATAGCATCAAGAAGCTGGGCTTGGCGAATCTGGTCTTCTAAGGTAGGAGAGACTTGAAGGTTGGCGAGGAAACCATGAGGAACAACTTGCGGGTTAAGTTTCCGGAAAGCTTCACAAGGCTCGGGTTGATAAGGCTTGAGAATCAGACTATTGCAGTAAGCTTTCCTGCTCAAAGTGTCAGCAATCACATTGGCCTTGCCTGGAGTATACTAATTACTCGGATTATACTCTTGAATCATTTCGACCCATCGAGTTTGTTTGAGGTTGAGATTAGGCTGAGTGAATATGTACTTGAGACTCTTGTGATCAGTGAAAATGTCCACTTTTCTTCCCAATAGAAGATGTCTCCAAGTCAAAAGAGCATGCACAACTGCCGCCAACTCGAGATCATGAGTGGGGTAGTTCTTCTCATTAGGATCCAACTGGCGAGATGTATAAGCAACAACTTTCTTCTCTTGCATCAATACCGCGCCAAGACCTTGGAGAGAGGCATCACAAAAGACCTCGTACGGCTTGGATTCATCAGGTGGATTCAGAACTGGAGCAGTGATCAATTTCTCTTTCAAAGTGTTGAAAGCAATGTCACACTCTGGAGACCAAACGTACTTGACGTGCTTCTGAAGAAGATTTGAGAGAGGCTTCGCGATCTTAGAAAAGTTTTCAACGAATCTTCGGCAATAGCTTGCGAGACCGAGGAAGCTATGGAGTTGCTTCACATTCTGAGGAGGTTTCCAATTCACAATTGCAGACACCTTCTCAGGATTCACGGCAATGCCCTTGGAAAAGATGATATGACCAAGATAAAGAACCTCATCGAGCCAAAACTCACACTTGGAGAACTTGGCGTAGAACTGATGTTCCCTGAGCTTATCAAGAACCAAACGCAAGTGCTTGGCATGATCTTCCTTGTTCTTGGAGAAAACCAGAATGTCGTCGAGATAGACCAAAACGAAGTCATTGGTGTAGGCATTGAAGATGAAGTTCATCATGCGAGAGAACGTCGGAGGAGCGTTGGCGAGACCAAAAGACATGACAGTGTATTCATATGAACCAAAGCTTGTCCTGAAAGCCGTCTTGGGAATATCTTGCTCACGAATGCGAATCTTGTGATAACCCATGCGGAGATCAAGCTTGGAGAATACTTAGACACCTTTGAGTTGTTCGAAGAGCTCGTTGATGTTGGGAAGTGGATATTTGTTCTTGATGGTCTTCTTGTTCACTGGACGGTAATCAACACAAAGTCAGTCTATTCCATCCTTCTTCTTCACAAAAAGAACACCACAACCCCACGGAGAAGAACTAGGCCGGATGAGACCCATTTTCTCTTGAATATCGAGTTGCTTCTTCAGCTCCTTCAACTCTTCTGGTCCGAGCTTGTAAGGACGTTTGCACACAGGTTCCGTGCCAGGCTCAAGATCAATAACAAATTCAACTGGCCGGTGCAGAGGCATTCCTGGAAGCTCTTCTGGAAAGACGTCTTGATATTCGCAAACGACTGGAATTTGCGAGATAGCATCCAATTCACCCTTCTCATTGAGAGAAAAACAGACGGATGGTATCGTCACGAGCGGCAAAGACAATTACATCCTCAAACGAATGAGTCAATTGAATCTGCCTGGCAGCACAATCAAGATGTGCCTTGTGCTTAGAAAGCCAATCCATTCCGAGAAAAAGATCAATATCCGAGTTACCAAGAACCACCGGAGAAGAGAGAAACTTGTAATCGCCCAAAGTGATAGAAACATCTGGGGCAATAGTGCTTGCATTCATGAATTTACCCGGAGAAACAACAGATAACTGTCTAGGCAAATCTTGTAAAGGCAACTCATGCTTAGAAACAAATGGCCTCGAGATGAAACAATGCGATGCACCCGTGTCAAAAAGAACTTTTGCAGGAATATCATTAACAGGAAGGTTACCCATGATCACGTCTGGTGATTCCTCTGCCTGAGCTGCATTCAGCAAGTTGACCTTGGCGGACTTGGGGTTATGCTTGACCACAGCTGTACTTGCCGATCTGACAGGAGGAGGAGGAGGAAGACGCCTCTGGTTGAAACACTTGTTGGCATAGTGACCCTTCTGTTGGCACTTGTTGCACGTGACCTCTGAAAGCGGATGGTGATACGGTGCACTCGATCTTGGAGCTTGAGACGAAGTCTTGTTCTGAAAGCCAGGGTTGTGTGGGTGGCAAGAACCACTGCCACCTTTCCTCTTCTGCTGATACGGCTGACGGAACGGAGGAGGAGGAAGCCAATACTTCTGCTGCTTGGCCACTTGAGTAGAGGAAGAAGGAGTAACATCTCTGACTCGCTTCTTGGAAGCATCACACCTCAACTGAGCAGCCTCTTGCTTCAGTGCCATGTTGTAGAACTCATCGTATCTCAAGGGCTCAAAGAGAACAAGGGCTAGCTGAATTTCTTCTCTGAGACCACCCCTGAATTGGTATATCATGCTCTTCTCATCAGGGACGTCCTGCTTGGCAAAGCGGGCGAGCTTCTGGAACAACTTGTTGTAGTCATAGACAGATAAAGAGCCTTGCTTCAGATTGCGGAATTCCTCACGATTGCTTTCAACAACGCTCTACGGAATATGATGAGCTCGGAAATCTCGACGGAAATCATCCCAAGTGATAACACGTCCACCTCTGGAGTCCTTGTACTGCTGGAACCATTCTGCAGCTTAATCTTTGAGTTGGAAGGAAGAGAACTTAACAAAGTCCTCAGGCCTGACGTTACTACACTCGAAATGCTTACACAGATCCACAAGCCAATCGTCAGCATCAGTTGCCTCAACACAATTGCTGAAAGTCTTTGGCCCATTAGCAAGGAACTGGTTGAGTGTAGCAAAGTGATTCTGATTGCTGCCTTGATTCCCTTGGTTGCCTTGATTGCGCTCTTGAATAATTTGCATGATCAACTGTGTGTTTGCATTGGTTGCGGCCATCACAGCTTGCCATGCCTCCGGAGGAGGTGGAGGTGGTGGCGGATCAGGATTCGGAGTCGTGCGCGTTGGAGGAGCCATCCTGAAGAGGTTGACCACCATTAGCACATTGATAGACAAATATTGAAGCTGAATCCAACGGAATGAAAATTGCAACATATAGTCTTCACATCCGAACAAAATGAACGAATGCATTCCTCTTGAAATGGTCACATATCCATAAATTGAGAAGCCACGTAGAATTAAGGTTGATAAGTAAATCAACAAGGTACGGATCAAGAATGAATAATCGGTAAGAAATCCCAATCTCAAACCAATATCCGTGGAAGAAAAACTAGAGCTACTAGAATTCCCACCTATGAAACTCCCGAACCTTTCCGGTTATGCAATCAGGTGTTGGAGATACAGGGGAAGCATAATATCTCACCCAAACTAGCTAATCCTACATCCAGCTGTATCCATCCTTCAACACATAACCAAGAAACCTTCGGAAACCATCTACCTCAACCTTCGAAAAGCATCCGTTATACAAGTTATGGCGATACTCCCGAACTCCCGCCCCAGTACTGGGTGGCGTCGAGGTTATCTCACCAACGAACTGCATAAAAGAGATTTTCGATGTCGGCGTACTAAACTCAGGTATTCCAGAACTGCAATGATAAAATTATGATGACAACACCTCAGAGCTCAACTCCCGGGGACACTTCCACTAAACCCCTGACAGGAGGCACCAAGACAATGTTCTCATCATAAAACCATCGGAACGATTCCAAGATACCCGCGTGATCGTAAAAAAAATTAGTGAAATTTGAGAAGAGAAAAGTCAAAACTCTACGTCAGGATGCCTTATCAGAGCGATGAGGAGACTGGGAAGTAAAAAGAATTCCTAATCTCTCCGATATATAATTCCTAAAAGACTCAAAACATTTTTCTAGACACAACTCGGCCGCTAAAAACGATCAAGCAATGGGGCTCCTAAGGTCGGGGAAGGCTCTGATTACCAACTTATAACACCCTCGATGCGACTATAGCTCCCACGTGTCGAGGCACGACTTAGAGACATAATCGCATTGAAGGCATATGTCGCAAGTTAGGCAATCTTCACAACATCCCATGTAATATAAATAATAAAGGGGAGATAACATAGTTGGCTTACACTCGCCACGTCAATCAAGTACATAAATAACATTACATCATCCAAACACTCATGGCCCGACTACGGCGCCAAAATAAAAGAGAACCCAACATGCGACAACGGTCCCGTTCACCCCCAACTGGGCACCACTACTGATCATCGGGAAAGGAAACATAGTAACGTTGAGAGTCTTCGTCGAACTCCCACTTGAGCTCATACGCGTCTCCTGGAGTGGAATCATCAGGCCCTGCATCTGGTGTAATAGTAATATGTGAGCCACAGGGACTCAGCAATCTCGCACCCTCGTGATCAAGACTATTTAAGCTTGTAGGTAAGGCAAGGTAAAATATAGGTGGAGCTGCAGCAAGCGACTAGCAAGTATGGTGGCTAACTTATCCGCCAAAGAGAACGAGCAGAGGAGGCAAAGCACGAGCGAGAAACTAGAGAGCAACCTGCGCAAACATTACTCCAACACCATGTCCACTTCCCGGACTCCGCCGAGAAGAGGCCATCACGGTAACACACTCAGTTGGTTCATTTTAATTAAGTTAAGGTTCAAGTTATCTACAACCGGACATTAACAAATTCCCATCTGCCCATAACCGCGGGCACGGCTTTCGAAAGTTCAATCCCTGCAGGGGAGTCCCAACTTAGCCCATGACAAGCTCTCACGGTCAACGAAGGAATAGACCTCCTCCCAAGACGTTCCGATCAGACTCGGTATCTCGCTAATTCAAGACACTTCGACAGGTTAAAACAAGACCAGCAACACCGCCCGAATGTGCTGACAAATCCCGATAGGAGCTGCACATATCTCTTTCTTAGGGCACACTCAGATGAGCCAGACGTTGGGTAGGCCAACCCAGAGTTGCCCCTGGTAGCCCCGGACATCGCTCGGTGGGACCAACACTCAGAGGAGCACTGGCCCGGGGGGGTTAAAATAAGATGACCCTTGAGTCTGTAGAACCCAAGGGAAAGAAAAGGCTAGGTGGCGAATGGTAAGACCAATGTTGGGCATTGCTGGAAAAGCTTTAATCAAGGCGAAATATCAAGGGGTTCCCATTATAACCCAACCGCGTAAGGAACGCAAAAATTCGGGAACATAACACCGATACGACGGAAACTAGGGCGGCAAGAGTAGAACAAAACACTAGGCGAGAGGCCGAGCCTTCCACCCTTTACCAAGTATATAGATGCATTAAGATAACATAGCAATATAATGATATCCCAAACAAGTAAATAAATGTTCCAACAAGGAACAACCTCCAATCTTCACCTGCAACTAGCAACGCTATAAGAGGGGCTGAGCAAAGCGGTAACATAGCCAATCAACGGTTTGCTAGGACATGGTGGGCTAGAGGTTTGACATGGAAATTGGGAGGATTGAAAGCAAGTGGTAGGCATCGTAGCAATGGCATAGCAAAAGAGCGACCAAAGTAGCATAGCAAAGATAGTAGTGATTTCGAGGGTATGATCATCTTGCCTGCACAGTTGTCAGAGTTGACTGGATCCTCGAAAGCAAACTCAACGGGCTCCTCGTTAGCGAACTCGTCTCCCGGCTCTACCCAAACAAGACAAACAAGCAACAAGGACACATTCAACCACATGCAAACTCAAACAACACAATGCAAAGATGATATGCTATGCGGGATGCGATGCAGGATGCAAAATGCAAGATATGACAGGAAATGCATGAACATGGCCTCAACATGGAAATCCAAGTGTGCCACTGGAAAGATGAGATGAAATCGCTTGAAAACAATGTAAAGAACGCCGGAATCGGAGTTATGGTTTGGAAATGGCAAGCGATTCAAAAATGACACCGGTCTGCGATTTACAGCAAGTAGGCATCTAAATGCAAAGAAATGAACATGCTACAGCACTCAAACATGACAACAAAATACATGGCAGGGATTCACACAAGATGCTTAACAAAAGTCTAGCACTGAGCTACGGCCAATTCATCCATTAACAGGTTCAAACAAGCATGGCAAAAATGCATATGACAAACATATCTCAGACTTAGTGAAATCAACACTTGTCTGGAATTTCAGATCACGTAGCCCTCTTCGGAGCAACAAAACTACATGCTACAGGACCTGAACATGGCAAAGTAAAGCATGGCATGGAGCTACTCAAATATCTTAACAAAAGTCCCTTAGTGACCTTGAGCCCAAAGGGATCAGAAAATATAATTGCAAGCATGTGAACATAGCAAAAACATAATCAGTTTTCAGACTTAGTGAAAAACTGACACAAGCTGAAATATAACTCAAGTAGGCATGTTTACGAGCTCGATACACTCACTACGGTGCAAGTCATGGCAAGACAAGCATACATACATCAAGAAGACACAAAATGCAAGCTAGACATGGCAAGAACAATAGCATAGCATGCACGGATCAACTACAACATCACCGGCAAAATTGCAAACAAGTTGACAATCTGCCCAGATTCACAAAGTAGTAAAAGTAGAGCTCGCTTGACTCAAGCTAGGGTGCTCCATAATTGCAAATAAAGACATGGATGGATAGAGCACTACAAGATTAACAAAACTCCCTTACTGATCATCCTCAAAATAGGCACGGATCACTAGGAAACAACAAGAACATATGGCATCATGAGATAAACAGCTCCAGGACTTAGTGAAATTGCTAAGTCCCTGAAAACAGAATTAGCAAGTGCACCACTTTGCAAGCTTGCACTAGACACCACACACAACCTAAAAATACATGGGTTGCACCTCTGGAAAGATGACAAAACCCTTAACAAAACGTATTTAGAACTCACGGGCATATCATGCACACAATAATCATGGCAAAAATGACAAAAGTGCTAAACAGAGTAGCAGATCTGACAATTAACTCAAGTAGCCCTCTTCTAACAGCATTTCGGGCATCAAGATGAGCTCAAATGAAAATGATGCAATGGAATGAAATGATGTACTCTCTGAGATGAACATTTTGATGTGCTATATGCATGAATCGGAGCTACGGATGCAAAGTTACGGAGTCGCGAACATGTGCACATGGACTGAAAAATTCAAGGACTTGGGAAAAAAACAACCTCCCAGACCTGGATCTAGGGTTGGTGGCACGCAAAACGAGGCAAACTCCGGCGAGCACTGTTCACGGCCGGAGCGGGATGTCGCCGGAGGAGGTCGGGGAGGCGGCTGCCAGGGCGGCTCCGGCCGGCGCGGGTCGCCGGAGCGACGAGGGCGGCTGGTGGTGGCGGCGC
>NC_041380.1:395038474-395048122 GCF_002162155.2 Triticum dicoccoides
GCCGCGGCGGCGGCTGGCGGCGGAGTGCCACATGGCGGCGCGCGACTGGTGCGGGGGCGGCGGTGCGGAGCGTCCGGCGCGGGCGGACAATGTCCGGCACGTCGGAGGGGAAATTAGGGTTTTCGGGGGAGAGGAAGATCCGGATTTCGGGGGGTGTTTAAATAGGCATAGGGGGAGCTAGGAGAGTCCAAATGAGGTGCGGTTTTCGGCCACGCGATCGTGATCGAATGCTCTAGATGATGGAGCGGAGTTAGGTGGCTTTTGGGCCAAATTGGAGGGGTGTTGGGCTGCAACACACACGAGGCCTTTTCGGTCCCTCGGTTAACCGTTGGAGTATCAAACGAAGTCCAAATGATACGAAACTTGACAGGCGGTCTACCGGTAGTAAACCAAGGCCGCTTGGCAAGTCTCGGTCCAATCCAGAAATGTTTAATCCCCACACACGAAAGAAAGCTAGAAATGGCCACCGGAGGAGAACGAAGCGCCGGAATGCAAAACGGACAACGGGGAAAATGCTCGAATGCATGAGATGAACACGTATGCAAATGCAATGCACATGATGACATGATATGAGATGCATGACAATGACAACAACACATGGAGACAAAAACCCGAACCCGAGGAAATAAATATAACTTAACGCCGGAAACGGAAAGAGTTGGAGTACAAATAGGGAAAGTTACATCCGGGGTGTTACAACACTCCACCACTATGAAAGGATCTCGTCCCGAGATCTAGGACTGAAAGAACGCCGGGTACTCAGAACGGAGGTGATCCTCGCGTTCCCAGGTAGCTTCACGGTCGAAATGGTGTGACCACTTGACTTTGAGAAATTTGATCGACTTGTTGCGAGTCTTGCGTTCAGTCTCTTCAAGAATAGCAACTGGGTGCTCACGATAGGAGAGATCTTCTTGGAGCTCAATGTCCTCGAAGTTGACGGTGCGGTCAGGAGTCTTGAAGCACTTTCGAAGCTGAGAGACATGGAACACGTCATGAACATTTGCAAAGTTTGAAGGAAGCTCGAGTTGATAGGTGAGGTCGCCTCTCTTGCTGACAATCTTGAAAGGTCCCACGTATCTAGGGGCAAGCTTCCCTTTGATACCGAAGCGACAAGTACCTTTCATCGGAGAGACACGGAGGTAAACATGATCCCCGATCTCGAAAGACAAATCATGGTGCTTACTATCATAGTAGCTCTTCTGGCGGGATTGGGCCGCTTTGAGGTTATCTCGAATGACTTTGCACATTTCTTCTGCCTCTGTGATTAAGTCATTACCCAAAAGCTGACGTTCACCGGTTTCAGACCAGTTGAGAGAGGTACGGCACTTCCTGCCATACAGAATTTCAAATGGGGCCTTGCCCAAACTTGCTTGAAAACTGTTGTTGTAGGAGAATTCAGCATAAGGAAGACAATCCTCCCACTTCATGCCAAAGGAGATCACACAAGCCCTGAGCATATCTTCAAGAATCTGGTTGACACGCTCGACTTGACCGCTAGTTTGAGGATGGAAAGTTGTGCTGAAGCGGATGTTGGTGCCCATGGCCTTCTGAAAAGAATCCCAAAACTTCAAGGTAAAGATGTTGCCACGGTCTAAAGAGATCACTTGAGGAATACCATGCACAGAGACAATCCGAGAGGTATGGAGTTCCGCCAATTGAGCTGCAGTGATCGACTCTTTGATAGACAGAAAATGAGCCACTTTGGTGAGTTTGTCGATGACAACGAATATAGCATCATTGCCACGCTTGGACTTTGGAAACCCAGTCACGAAGTCCGTTTCAATGTGGTCAAACTTCCATTCTGGAATGGCAAGAGGTTGGAGGAGACCAGCTGGCCTTTGGTGTTCTGCCTTCACTCTTCTGCAGACATCACATTCATTCATGAATTAAGCGATCTCGCGCTTCATTCAAGTCCACCAATAAGCTTGCTTAAGGTCCTAATACATCTTCGTGCTCCCAGGGTGGATGGAGAGTAGAGAATTGTGAGCCTCTTTCAAGATCACTTTACGGAGATCACCTTTGGGCACAACAATACGATCCTCGAAGAAGAGAGTGTCCTTGTCATCAAGGCGGTAGCACTTGTACTTGGACTGGCTCTTGGCAATCCCAATCTTCACCTTTTTCACCATAGCATCAAGAAGCTGGGCTTGGCGAATCTGGTCTTCTAAGGTAGGAGAGACTTGAAGGTTGGCGAGGAAACCATGAGGAACAACTTGCAGGTTAAGTTTCCGGAAAGCTTCACAAGGCTCGGGTTGATAAGGCTTGAGAATCAGACTGTTGCAGTAAGCTTTCCTGCTCAAAGTGTCAGCAATCACATTGGCCTTGCCTGGAGTATACTCAATACTCGGATTATACTCTTGAATCATTTCGACCCATCGAGTTTGTTTGAGGTTGAGATTAGGCTGAGTGAAGATGTACTCGAGACTCTTGTGATCAGTGAAAATGTCCACTTTTCTTCCCAATAGAAGATGTCTCCAAGTCAAAAGAGCATGCACAACTGCCGCCAACTCGAGATCATGAGTGGGGTAGTTCTTCTCATTAGGATCCAACTGGCGAGATGTATAAGCAACAACTTTCTTCTCTTGCATCAATACCGCGCCAAGACCTTGGAGAGAGGCATCACAAAAGACCTCGTACGGCTTGGATTCATCAGGTGGAGTCAGAACTGGAGCAGTGATCAATTTCTCTTTCAATGTGTTGAAAGCAATGTCACACTCCGGAGACCAAACGTACTTGACGTGCTTCTGAAGAAGATTTGAGACAGGCTACGCGATCTTAGAAAAGTTTTCAACGAATCTTCGGCAATAGCTTGCGAGACCGAGGAAGCTACGGAGTTGCTTCACGTTCTGAGGAGGTTTCCAATTCACAATTGCAGACACCTTCTCAGGATTCACGGCAATGCCCTTGGCAGAGATGATATGACCAAGATAAAGAACCTCATCGAGCCAAAACTCACACTTGGAGAACTTGGCGTAGAACTGATGTTCCCTGAGCTTATCAAGAACCAAACGCAAGTGCTTGGCATGATCTTCCTTGTTCTTGGAGAAAACCAGAATGTCGTCAAGATAGACCAAAACGAAGTCATTGGTGTAGGCGTTGAAGATGAAGTTCATCATGCGAGAGAACGCCGGAGGAGCGTTGGCGAGACCAAAAGACATGACAGTGTATTCATATGAACCAAAGCTTGTCCTGAGAGCCGTCTTGGGAATATCTTGCTCACGAATGCGAATCTTGTGATAACGCATGCGGAGATCAAGCTTGGAGAATACTTGGACACCTTTGAGTTGTTCGAAGAGCTCGTTGATGTTGGGAAGTGGATATTTGTTCTTGATGGTCTTCTTGTTCACTGGACGGTAATCAACACAAAGTCAGTCCGTTCCATCCTTCTTCTTCACAAAAAGAACACCACAACCCCACGGAGAAGAACTAGGCCGGATGAGACCCATTTTCTCTTGAATATCGAGTTGCTTCTTCAGCTCCTTCAACTCTTCTGGTCCGATCTTGTAAGGACGTTTGCACACAGGTTCCGTGCCAGGCTCAAGATCAATAACGAATTCAACTGGCCGGTGCGGAGGCATTCCTGGAAGCTCTTCTGGAAAGACGTCTTGATATTCGCAAACGACTGGAATTTGCGAGATAGCACCCAATTCACCCTTCTCATTGAGAGAAAACAGACGGATGGTATCGTCACGAGCGGCAAAGACAATTACATCCTCAAACGAATGAGTCAATTGAATCTGCCTGGCAGCACAATCAAGATGTGCCTTGTGCTTAGAAAGCCAATCCATTCCGAGAATAAGATCAATATCCGAGTTACCAAGAACCACCGGAGAAGAGAGAAACTTGTAATCGCCCAAAGTGATAGAAACATCTGGGGCAATAGCGCTTGCATTCATGAATTTACCCGGAAAAACAACAGATAACTGTCTAGGCAAATCTTGTAAAGGCAACTCATGCTTAGAAACAAATGGCCTCGAGATGAAACAATGCGATGCACCCATGTCAAAAAGAACTTTTGCAGGAATATCATTAACAGGAAGGTTACCCATGATCACATCTGGTGATTCCTCTGCCTGAGCTGCATTCAGCAAGTTGACCTTGGCGGACTTGGGGTTATGCTTGACCACAGCTGTACTTGCCGATCTGACAGGAGGAGGAGGAGGAAGACACCTCTGGTTGAAACAGTTGTTGGCATAGTGACCCTTCTGTTGGCACTTGTTGCATGTGACCTCTGAAAGCGGACGGTGATACGGAGCACTCGATCTTGGAGCTTGAGACGAAGTCTTGTTCTGAAAGCCAGGGTTGTGTGGGTGGGAAGAACCACTGCCACCTTTGCTCTTCTGCTGATACGGCTGACGGAACGGAGGAGGAGGAAGCCAATACTTCTGCTGCTTGGCCACTTGAGTAGAGGAAGAAGGAGTAACATCTCTGACTCGCTTCTTGGACGCATCACACCTCAACTGAGCAGCCTCTTGCTTCAGTGCCATGTTGTAGAACTCATCGTATCTCAAGGGCTCAAAGAGAACAAGGGCTAGCTGAATTTCTTCTCTGAGACCACCCCTGAATTGGTATATCATGCTCTTCTCATCAGGGACGTCCTGCTTGGCAAAGTGGGCGAGCTTCTGGAACAACTTGTTGTAGTCATAGACAAATAAAGAGCCTTGCTTCAGATTGCGGAATTCCTCATGCTTGCTTTCAACCACGCTCTGCGGAATATGATGAGCTCGGAAATCTCGACGGAAATCATCCCAAGTGATAACACGTCCACCTCTGGAGTCCTTGTACTGCTGGAACCATTCTGCAGCTTAATCTTTGAGTTGGAAGGAAGAGAACTTAACAAAGTCCTCAGGCCTGACGTTACTACACTCGAAATGCTTACACAGATCCACAAGCCAATCGTCAGCATCAGTTGCCTCAACACAATTGCTGAAAGTCTTTGGCCCATTAGCAAGGAACTGGTTGAGTGTAGCAAAGTGATTCTGATTGCTGCCTTGATTCCCTTGGTTGCCTTGATTGCGCTCTTGAATAATTTGCATGATCAACTGTGTGTTTGCATTGGTTGCGGCCATCACAGCTTGCCATGCCTCCGGAGGAGGTGGAGGTGGTGGCGGATCAGGATTCGGAGTCGTGCGCGTTGGAGGAGCCATCCTGAAGAGGTTGACCACCATTAGCACATTGATAGACAAATATTGAAGCTGAATCCAACGGAATGAAAATTGCAACATATAGTCTTCACATCCGAACAAAATGAACGAATGCATTCCTCTTGAAATGGTCACATATCCATAAATTGAGAAGCCACGTAGAATTAAGGTTGATAAGTAAATCAACAAGGTACGGATCAAGAATGAATAATCGGTAAGAAATCCCAATCTCAAACCAATATCCGTGGAAGAAAAACTAGAGCTACTAGAATTCCCACCTATGAAACTCCCGAACCTTTCCGGTTATGCAATCAGGTGTTGGAGATACAGGGGAAGCATAATATCTCACCCAAACTAGCTAATCCTACATCCAGCTGTATCCATCCTTCAACACATAACCAAGAAACCTTCGGAAACCATCTACCTCAACCTTCGAAAAGCATCCGTTATACAAGTTATGGCGATACTCCCGAACTCCCGCCCCAGTACTGGGTGGCGTCGAGGTTATCTCACCAACGAACTGCATAAAAGAGATTTTCGATGTCGGCGTACTAAACTCAGGTATTCCAGAACTGCAATGATAAAATTATGATGACAACACCTCAGAGCTCAACTCCCGGGGACACTTCCACTAAACCCCTGACAGGAGGCACCAAGACAATGTTCTCATCATAAAACCATCGGAACGATTCCAAGATACCCGCGTGATCGTAAAAAAAATTAGTGAAATTTGAGAAGAGAAAAGTCAAAACTCTACGTCAGGATGCCTTATCAGAGCGATGAGGAGACTGGGAAGTAAAAAGAATTCCTAATCTCTCCGATATATAATTCCTAAAAGACTCAAAACATTTTTCTAGACACAACTCGGCCGCTAAAAACGATCAAGCAATGGGGCTCCTAAGGTCGGGGAAGGCTCTGATTACCAACTTATAACACCCTCGATGCGACTATAGCTCCCACGTGTCGAGGCACGACTTAGAGACATAATCGCATTGAAGGCATATGTCGCAAGTTAGGCAATCTTCACAACATCCCATGTAATATAAATAATAAAGGGGAGATAACATAGTTGGCTTACACTCGCCACGTCAATCAAGTACATAAATAACATTACATCATCCAAACACTCATGGCCCGACTACGGCGCCAAAATAAAAGAGAACCCAACATGCGACAACGGTCCCGTTCACCCCCAACTGGGCACCACTACTGATCATCGGGAAAGGAAACATAGTAACGTTGAGAGTCTTCGTCGAACTCCCACTTGAGCTCATACGCGTCTCCTGGAGTGGAATCATCAGGCCCTGCATCTGGTGTAATAGTAATATGTGAGCCACAGGGACTCAGCAATCTCGCACCCTCGTGATCAAGACTATTTAAGCTTGTAGGTAAGGCAAGGTAAAATATAGGTGGAGCTGCAGCAAGCGACTAGCAAGTATGGTGGCTAACTTATCCGCAAAAGAGAACGAGCAGAGGAGGCAAAGCACGAGCGAGAAACTAGAGAGCAACCTGCGCAAACATTACTCCAACACCATGTCCACTTCCCGGACTCCGCCGAGAAGAGGCCATCACGGTAACACACTCAGTTGGTTCATTTTAATTAAGTTAAGGTTCAAGTTATCTACAACCGGACATTAACAAATTCCCATCTGCCCATAACCGCGGGCACGGATTTCGAAAGTTCAATCCCTGCAGGGGAGTCCCAACTTAGCCCATGACAAGCTCTCACGGTCAACGAAGGAATAGACCTCCTCCCAAGACGTTCCGATCAGACTCGGTATCTCGGTAATTCAAGACACTTCGACAGGTTAAAACAAGACCAGCAACACCGCCCGAATGTGCCGACAAATACCGATAGGAGCTGCACATATCTCTTTCTCAGGGCACACTCAGATGAGCCAGACGTCGGGTAGGACAGCCCAGAGTTGCCCCTGGTAGCCCCGGACATCGCTCGATGGGACCAACACTCAGAGGAGCACTGGCTCGGCGGGGCTAAAATAAGATGACCCTTGAGTCTGTAGAACCCAAGGGAAAGAAAAGGCTAGGTGGCGAATGGTAAGACCAATGTTGGGCATTGCTGGAAAAGCTTTAATCAAGGCGAAATATCAAGGGGTTCCCATTATAGCCCAACCGCGTAAGGAACGCAAAAATTCGGGAACATAACACCGATATGACGGAAACTAGGGCGGCAAGAGTAGAACAAAACACTAGGCGAGAGGCCGAGCCTTCCACCCTTTACCAAGTATATAGATGCATTAAGATAACATAGCAATATAATGATATCCCAAACAAGTAAATAAATGTTCCAACAAGGAACAGCCTCCAATCTTCACCTGCAGCTAGCAACGCTATAAGAGGGGCTGAGCAAAGCGGTAACATAGCCAATCAACGGTTTGCTAGGACATGGTGGGTTAGAGGTTTGACATGGCAATTGGGAGGCTTGAAAGCAAGTGGTAGGCATCGTAGCAATGGCATAGCAAAAGAGCGAGCAAACTAGCATAGCAAAGATAGTAGTGATTTCGAGGGTATGATCATCTTGCCTGCACAGTTGTCAGAGTTGACTAGATCCTCGAAAGCAAACTCAACGGGCTCCTCGTTAGCGAACTCGTCTCCCGGCTCTACCCAAACAAGACAAACAAGCAACAAGGACACAATCAACCACATGCAAACTCAAACAACACAATGCAAAGATGATATGCTATGCGGGATGCGATGCGGGATGCAAAATGCAAGATATGACAGGAAATGCATGAACTTGGCCTCAACATGGAAATCCAAGTGTGCCACTGGAAAGATGAGATGAAATCGCTTGAAAACGATGTAAAGAACGCCGGAATCGGAGTTGTGGTTTGGAAAAGGCAAGCGATTCAAAAATGACACCGGTCTGCGATTTCAGCAAGTAGGCATCTAAATGCAAAGAAATGAACATGCTACAGCACTCAAACATGACAACAAAATACATGGCAGGGATTCACACAAGATGCTTAACAAAAGTCTAGCACTGAGCTATGGCCAATTCATCCATTAACAGGTTCAAACAAGCATGGCAAAAATGCATATGACAAACATATCTCAGACTTAGTGAAATCAACACTTGTCTGGAATTTCAGATCTGGTAGCCCTCTTCGGAGCAACAAAACTACATGCTACAGGACCTGAACATGGCAAAGTAAAGCATGGCATGGAGCTACTCAAAGATCTTAACAAAAGTCCCTTAGTGACCTTGAGCCCAAAGGGATCAGAAAATATAATTGCAAGCATGTGAACATAGCAAAAACATAATCAGTTTTCAGACTTAGTGAAAAACTGACACAAGCTGAAGTATAACTCAAGTAGGCATGTTTACAAGCTCGATGCACTCACTACGGTGCAAGTCATGGCAAGACAAGCATACATCCATCAAGAAGACACAAAATGCAAGCTAGACATGGCAAGAACAATAGCATAGCATGCACGGATCAACTACAACATCACCGGCAAAATTGCAAACAAGTTGACAATCTGCCCAGATTCACAAAGTAGCAAAAGTAGAGCTCGCTTGACTCAAGCTAGGGTGCTCCATAATTGCAAAAAAAGACATGGATGGATAGAGCACTACAAGATTAACAAAACTCCCTTACTGATCATCCTCAAAAGAGGCACGGATCACTAGGAAACAACAAGAACATATGGCATCATGAGATAAACAGCTCCAGGACTTGGTGAAATTGCCAAGTCCCTGAAAACAGAATTAGCAAGTGCACCACTTTGCAAGCTTGCACTAGACACCACACACAACCTAAAAATACATGGGTTGCACCTCTGGAAAGATGACAAAACCCTTAACAAAACGCATGTAGAACTCACGGGCATATCATGCACACAATAATCATGGCAAAAATGACAAAAGTGCTAAATGGAGTAGCAGATCTGACAATTAACTCAAGTAGCCCTCTTCTAACAGCATTTCGGGCATCAAGATGAGCTCAAATGAAAATGATGCAATGGAATGAAATGATGTACTCTCTGAGATGAACATTTTGATATGCTATATGCATGAATCGGAGCTACGGATGCAAAGTTACGGAGCCGCGAACATGTGCACATGGACTGAAAATTTCAAGGACTTAGGAAAAAACAACCTCCCAGATCTGGATCTAGGGTTGGTGGCACGCAAAACGAGGCAAACTCCGGCGAGCACTGTTCACGGCCTAAGCGGGACGTCGCCGGAGGAGGTCGGGGAGGCGGCTGCCGGGGCGGCTCCGGCCGGCGCGGGTCGCCGGAGCGACGAGGGCGGCTGGTGGTGGCGGCGTGGCGCAGTGGTGGCGGCGGCACGCGGAGGCGGCGACGGCGGCGCGTGGAGGCGGCGGCGGCGGCGCGTGGAGGCGGCTGCGGCTCGGAGGAGAGGAAGGTGGCGGCGCGGCGCGGGAGGAGGCAGGCGGCGGCGATGGGCTCGCGGGGGCCCCGAGCGGGCCTCGCGGGCCGCGGCGGCGGCTGGCGGCGCGCGACTGGTGCGGGGGCGGCG
>NC_041380.1:395048624-395087426 GCF_002162155.2 Triticum dicoccoides
AGGCATAGAGGGAGCTAGGAGAGTCCAAATGAGGTGCGGTTTTCGGCCACGCGATCGTGATCGAACGCTCTAGATGATGGAGCAGAGTTAGGTGGGTTTTGGGCCAAATTGGAGGGGTGTTGGGCTGCAACACACACGAGGCCTTTTCGGTCCCTCGGTTAACCGTTGGAGTATCAAACGAAGTCCAAATGA
Source organism: Triticum dicoccoides (assembly GCF_002162155.2). Lineage (NCBI taxonomy): Eukaryota > Viridiplantae > Streptophyta > Magnoliopsida > Poales > Poaceae > Triticum > Triticum dicoccoides. Next base: position 395,048,817 of record NC_041380.1, read on the forward strand.
TACGAAACTTGACAAGCGGTCTACCGGTAGTAAACCAAGGCCGCTTGGCAAGTCTTGGTCCAATCTGGAAATGTTTAATCCCCACACACGAAAGAAAGCTAGAAATGGCCACCGGAGGAGAACGAAGCGCCGGAATGCAAAACGGACAACGGGGAAAATGCTCGAATGCATGAGATGAACACGTATGCAAATACAATGCACATGATGACATGATATGCATGACAACGACAACAACACACGGAGACAAAAACCCGAACCTGAGGACATAAATATAACTTAATGCCGGAAATGGCAAGAGTTGGAGTACAAATAGGGAAAGTTACATCCGGGGTGTTACACATTATTAATCTTGTATCTTTTGGCTTCAATACTATGAATATGAGTATCACTACTATCAAGATTCAATAAAAAAAGACCACTCATCAAGGGTGCATGACCATAAAAGATATTACTCATATAAATAGAACAACCATTATTCTCTGATTTAAATGAATAACCGCCTCGCATCAAACAAGATCCAGATATAATGTTCATGCTTAACGCTGGCACAAAATAACAATTATTCAGGTCTAAAACTAATCCCGAAGGTAGATGTAGAGGTAGCATGTAACGCCCAAGATGCGGCTATATCTCCCACGTGTCGAGGCACGACTTAGAGGCATAACCGCATTTTGGTTTTGTCGCAAGAAGGGTCATCTTCACACATTCCCACGTAATGAACAAGGAAGGGATAAATAGTTGGCTTACAATCGCCACGTCACACAATGATCAAATAATTCATACATCATTCAGAGTACACACATAGTCCGGCTACGGACGGATCCAAAAGAAAAGAAGACAACCCCAAATGCTAAATCCCGATCGTCCCAACTGGGCACCACTACTGATCATCTGGAAAAGACACGTAGTAACGGCCAAGGTCCTCGTCGAACTCCCACTTGAGTTCAGTAGCATCACCTGCACTGGTATCATCGGCACCTGCAACTGTTTCGGTAGTATATGTGAGTCACGAGGACTCAGCAATCTCAAAACCCACGAGATCAAGACTATTTAAGCTTATGGCTAGGATGTGGTTATGAGGTGGAGTTGCAGCAAGCGCTAAGCAAATATGGTGGCTAACATACGAGTACAAGAGTAAGATGAGAAACTACGCAACGGTCATAAGGCTAGAAGTGATCAAGAAGTGATCCTGAACTACTTACGTTCAAACATAACCCAACCGTGTTCACTTCCCAGACTCCGCCGAAAATAGACCATCACGGTTACACACGCGGTTGATGCATTTTAATTAAGGCAAGTGTCAAGTTCTCTACAACCAGATATTAAAAAGTTCCAATCTTCCACATAACCGCGGGCACGGCTCTCGAAAGTTTATACCCTGCAGAGGTCTCCCAACTTATCCCATCACAAGCTCTCATGATCAACGAAGGATATTCCTTCTCCCGGAAAGACCTGATCAGTCTCGAAATCCCGGTTACAAGACATTCCGGCAATGGTAAAACAAGACTAGCAAGACCGCCCGATGTGCCGACAAATCCCGATAGAGTCGCACGTATCTCGTTCTCAGGGCACACTGGATGGGCCAGGCATCGGGTTGGCTGAGACCCTGGTTGCCCAAGGGGGCACCGGACATCACCCAAGTTGGACCAGCACTCAAAGGAACACTGGCCCGGGGGTTGAATTAAGATCATCCTTGGGTTAATTACTCCCTAGGTAAATTTTAGTTGTTATTAGGCAAATGTTAAAACCAAAGTTGGGCCTTACTGGAGGAGTTTTATTCAAATAACCCCAACCGCCTAAGGAACGCAAAATCAAGGAACATAACATCGGTATGATGGAAACTAGGGCGACAAGAGTGGAACAAAACACCGAGCAAAAGGCCAAGCCTTCCACCCTTTGCCAAGTATATAGATGCATTAATTAAATAAGAGATATTGTGATATCCCAACATATCAATGTTCCAACATGGAACAACCTGCAAGGCACCTGCAACTAGCAACGCTATAAGAGAGGCTAAGCAAAAGCGGTAACATACCCAAACAACGGTTTGCTAGGAAGGTGGGTTAGAGGCTTGACCTGGCAATATGCGAGGCATGATAACCAAGTGGTAGGTAGCGTGACATAGTGATAGAGCGAACAACTAGCAAGCAAGGATAGAAGTGATATCGAGGGTAATGGTCGTCTTGCCTGCAAAGTTCTCAGGGTTGTCGGAATCTTGCTCCTCGTAAACATACTCAACAGGATCCTCGTTCACGAACTTGTCTCCTGACTCTACCAAAAGCAAGAACACAAGTAACAGAACAACAATCAATCACGGTGCAATGCACAAGCAACATGATGCAAGACATGACATGGAATGCAATATATGATGTGCAATGCATATGGGTACTCCAGAAGGAAAAATATGATCAAGGCATCAAATTGGCAAACCAAGCATGCCACTGCAAGATTGGGTGATTTCGGTCGAAATCGATATAAGGATCACCGGAAACGGATGCACGGTTTGCAAATGACGAGCAAAACAAGAATGATGCAATACTATGCTTAACAGCATCATAGCACTTAACATGCAAGAAGAAACTATGCTACATCACTCCAACATAGCAACAAAGCACATGGCAGTGAAGTACATATGAAGCTCTACAAATCATGAACACTGAGCTCCTGCTAGAACTCACTAGAACAAGCCTAAAATAGCATGGCAAAAATGCAAATGATAACAGCTTCACAGACTTAGTGAAAATACTAAACATGTCATAAACAGCATCAGCTAGCAATGTTTAGAGCTAGCAATCAAAATGCTACAGGAACATATCATGGCAAACAAAGGCATGGCATGCTACTACTGAAGGCAAAGAACAAAACTCCCTTACTGAACTTTAGCTAAAGATGCATAGAAAAGATGGTAGCCTCAATGCAAACATGGCAAGTGATATGATCAGTTCCAGACTTGGAAGAAAAACATGGCATGGCTGAAATAGATTCATGATAGCAACTTTGCAAGCTCATGCCACCCACCATAAAGCATTTCATGGCATCACAAGGTAACCAAAAGTAAGAATACACATTTATGAAGCTAAGCATGGCAATAGCAAGTTCATAGGGTGCATGGATCACTAGCAAAACACATGGCAAAAAATGAACTTCATGTTAACAATCTGCCAGCAACAATATTTAGCAAAAGTAGAGCATGGTAATGACAAACTCGAGTACTCCATAATTACAACTAGAGGCATTAATGGATAGCTCATCACCATATCTTCAAAACACCCTTACTTAACTACATCAAAATATGCATAGATCTACTTGTGGCAACAAGACAACGTAGCAACATAATGTAACAGGAAAAGACTTGGCAAAATTACTAAGTTTGTGAAATCAGCAACATCATGTGGCCTAATTTGCATGCTTGTGCTAGTCACCACAGAGCTCATAAAAATACAAGTCTTGCACCACTGTAAACATGGCATGGAGATGCTCCTAAAACATGTATACATGATGCTCAAAGGATGCACACACAAAATGCAATGAAAATGACAAATCAGCAAGTTATGATGGATTCCAGCAGACAACATCATATAGCACTTTTGCAACTAAGATTATGGCATCAATATGGAATGTAACATGCATGCAAATGACACTAACATGAAGAGCATCATGAGACGAACATTTTGGTATATCATATGTGCAAATCGGACCTATATGCATGGAGATATGACATAATGAAGGGGCACACATGGAATTACATCTCAGGGACTTAGTGATAAAAATTAACCTTGAGGATGTCCGGGTTAGAGCGGACATGTCCGGACACGGCGGTTGACCCAGAGAGGAAGTGGTCAGAGGTGCGAGGAGGTGGCCGGAGATGCGGATCCGGCTGGATCCTGGCGCGGGGAGGCGGTCGGCGGCGGCGGTGGCGACGACGAGCTTTGCAGCATGGGGCGACGAGCGGCAGAGCTGCGGGTGGCGGCGGCGCGGTGGAGGCGGGCGACGGTGGCGCAGTGGAAGGCGGCAGCGTCGGTGGTCGGCGGCGAAGCGGCCGGTGCGGAGGAGGCGCACTGCGGGCGGCTCGGGCCCGATCTGTCCCAGGGTGGGCCCGATCCGGGCCGCGTGGGCCTTGGCGACTGGGGGCGGCGCGGGGCCAGGTGGCGGACGCGGGTTGGGCGCGGAGCGGCGCGACTGACGTGGCGGCGGCGGCAAGCTCTCGTGGTGACAAGTGGCGGCGGAGGATGGGCCTGGCGTGGAAAACGAGGCAAGGTGAGGCTGGAGGTTAGGGAAGGCTAGGGTTTCCTCAGATTTCGGGAGTGGGGGTGTTTATATTGATAACTGGAGCTAGGTGAGGAGTTTTTCAGAGCGGTTTTCGCCCACACGATCATGATCCAACGATGGAGAGCATGGAGGGGGTTTAGATGGGCTAGAGGGATGTTTGAGGGGTGTTGGGCTGCAAAGAGAGAGGGGTTTTGTGGTTACCAGGTTAACCGTTGGGCATCAAACGACCTCCAAATGGAACAAAATTTGAGAGGCAGCCTACCGGTGATGTACCAAGGCCACTCGACAAATCTCGCCCCATTTCCGAGAAAGTTTTTCTCCCGCTCACGATACGAGATCTGGGAGGTGCAGCGGGTGCATGTGGGAGTGTCGGATTTCGAAACGGACAACGGGGAAAATGACCGGATGCATGATACGAACACGAATGCAAATGAGATTCACATGATGACATGAGATGAAATGCATGACATGAACAAAATGCAAAATGAAAGACAGAAACCCAACCACGAAGGATATAGCATATCACATAGCTGGAAATGGCAAGAGATGGAGTTACAATTATGGAATGTTACATCCGGGGCGTTACATGTCATGCTGACGGCGATCACATCGACTTTGGAACCATTTACCATGTGCATCGTCACCTTGTCCTTAGCCAATCTTCATTTAATTCGTAGCCCCTATTTCGAGTTGCAAATATGAGCAATAGAGCCAGTATCAAATACCCAGGCGCTACTACGAGCATTAGTAAGGTACACAACAATAACTTGTATATCAAATATACCTTTCACTTTACCATCCTTCATATCTGCCAAATACCTGGGGCAGTTCTACTTCCAGTGACCAGTCCTTTTGCAGTAGAAGCACTTAGTCTCAGGCTCGGGTCCAGACTTGGGCTTCTTCACTTGTGCAGCAACTTGCTTGTCGTTATTCTTGAAGTTCCCCTTCTTCCCTTTGCCCTTCTTCTTGAAGTTCCCCTTCTTCACAAATCTCGGCCCATTCCAAGAACGTTTTTCTCCCGCTCACGAAACGATATCTGAGAGGTGTAATAGGTGCATGTGGGAGTGTTAGATTCCGAAACGGACAACGGGGAAAATGACCGGATGCATGAGACGAACATGAATGCAAAAGAGATGCACATGATGACATGAGATGGAATGCATGACATGAACAAAATGCAAAACGAAAGACAAAAACCCAACCACGAAGGATATAGCATATCACATAGCCGGAAATGGCAAGAGATGGAGTTACAATTATGGAATGTTACATCCGGGGCGTGACAACTTTCCACCACTACAAGAGGATCTCGACCTGAGATATAGGATTGAAAGAACTCCGGATATTCCAAACGGAGGTGATCCTCTCGCTCCCAGGTGGCTTCTCGGTCGGAATGGTGAGACCACTTAACTTTCAGGAATTTGATTGATTTGTTGCGAGTTTTGCGCTCGGTTTCTTCAAGAATGGAAACAGGATTCTCATGATAAGACAAGTCTTCTTGAAGGTCAATCTCTTCGAAGTTGATAGTGCGCTTAGGCGTCTTGAAGCACTTGCGGAGCTGTGACACGTGAAACACATCGTGCACATTTGCGAAGTTGGACAGAAGCTCGAGTTGACAGGCGAGGTCGCCTCTTTTACCAATGATCTTGAAAGGACCCACGTATCTTGGGGCAACCTTCCCTTTGATACCGAAGCGTCGAGTGCCTTTCATTGGAGAGACGTGGAGGTAGACATGGTCTCCGATCTCGAAAGCGAAGTCACGGTGCTTGATATCGTAGTAACTCTTCTGGCGCGATTGCACGGCTTTGAGATTTTCACAGATAACTTTACACATTTCTTCATCTTCTGTGATCAAGTCATTGCCAAGAAGTTGGCGTTCACCAGTCTCAGACCAATTGAGAGGAGTACGACACTTTCTGCCATATAGAATTTCGAATGGGGCCTTGCCTGAACTTGCTTGGAAGCTGTTGTTGTAGGAGAACTCGGCATATGGGAGACAATCTTCCCACTTCATACCGAAAGAGATGACACAAGCTCTGAGCATGTCTTCGAGGATTTGATTGACTCGCTCGACTTGGCCACTTGTTTGAGGATGGAAAGCTGTGCTGAACTGAATCTTGGTCCACATGGCCTTCTGGAAGGAGTCCCAGAACTTGGAAGTGAAAATGCTTCCGTGGTCTGAAGAGATCAATTGCGGAATACCGTGCAACAAGACAATTCTGGAGGTGTATAGCTCTGCCAACTGAGCTGCCGTGATAGATTCTTTGATTGGAAGGAAATGAGCCACTTTTGTAAGCTTGTCGATGATAACGAAGATAGCATCATTCCCACGCTTGGACTTTGGGAAGCCAGTGACAAAGTCCATTTCGATATGATTAAACTTCCATTCTGGAATAGCAAGAGGTTGAAGGAGACCAGCTGGTCGTTGGTGTTCTTCTTTCACCCTTCGAAAGACATCACATTCATTCACGAATTGAGCAATTTCTCGCTTCATTCGAGTCCACCAATACGACTGCTTGAGGTCATGGTACATCTTGGAACTGCCTGGATGAATGGAAAGGAGAGAATTGTGCACTTCGTTCATTATGACCTTCCTTAGATCACCTTTAGGAACCACAATCCGGTCCTCGAAGAATAAGGTGTCCTTGTCATCAATGTGATAGCACTTGTATTTGGAAAGACCCTTGGCAATACCATGTTTCACCCTCTTCACCATGGTATCAAGGAGTTGTGCCTCACGAATTTGATCTTCCAAAGTTGGAGTGACTTGAAGGTTGGCAAGAAAGCCTCAAGCAACAACTTGGAGGTTGAGCTTGTGGAAAGCTTCACAAAGGTCCGGTTGGAATGGCTTGAGAATTAAGTTGTTGCAATAAGCCTTCCTGCTCAAAGCATCTGCAATCGCATTGGCCTTGCCTGGAGTATATTCAATACTTGGGTTGTACTCTTGAATCATTTAGACCCAATGAGTTTGCCTGAGGTTGAGGTTGGGTTGAGTGAAGATATATTTGAGGCTCTTGTGATCAGTGAAAGTGTCCACTTGCCTTCCCAACAAGAGATGTATCCATGTTATAAATGCATGGACAACTGCCGCCAACTCAAGATCGTGAGTGGGGTAGTTCCTTTCATTGGTCTTAAACTAACGAGAAGTATAGGCCACAACTTTCTTCTCGTGCATTAACACGGCACCGAGACCTTGCAACAAGGCATCACAGAGAACTTTGAATGGCTTGGACTCATCAGGAGGAGTTAGGACAGGAGCTGAGACTAGCTTCTCTTTGAGAGTGTTGAAAGGAACGTCATACTCAGGTGTCCAGGAATACTTGACATGATTCTGGAGGAGGTTGGAAAGAGGCTTTGCAATCTTAGAGAAATTCTCAATGAATCTTCGGCAATAGCTTGCAAGCCCAAGGAAACTGTGGAGCTGCTTGACATTCTTAGGAGGCTCCCAATTCACAATTGTAGAAACCTTCTCCGGATTAACAGCAATGCCCTTGGCGGAGATGATGTGGCCAAGGTAAAGAACTTCATCAAGCCAAAATTCACATTTGGAGAACTTTGTGTAGAATTGATACTCTCTGAGCTTGTCAAGCACCAATCGCAAATGCTTGGCATGATCCTTCTTATTCTTGGAGAACACCAACATATCATCGAGATACACCAGGACAAATTCATTGGTGTAGGGGTTGAAGATGAAGTTCATCATTCGAGAGAAAGTTGGAGCAGCATTGACAAGACTGAAAGACATGACAGTATATTCATAAGAACCAAAGTTTGTTCTGAATGTTATCTTGGGGATATCTTCTTCACGAATGCGAATCTTATGATAACCCATACAGAGGTCAAGCTTGGAAAACTCCCTTGCACCTTTGAGTTGCTCGAATAGCTCATTGATGTTGGGAAGTGGGTACTTGTTCTTGATTGTCTTCTTGTTCAATGGACAGTAATCGACGCAAAGTCGGTCCATGCCATCCTTCTTCTGGACAAAAAGAACACCACAACCCCATGGAGATGAACTCGGTCTGATCAGACCCAGACGCTCTTGTTCATCGAGTTGTTTCTTCAATTCCTTCAGCTCCTTTGGTCCAAGCTTGTATGGACGTTTGCAAACCGGTTCAGTTCCGGGCTCCAGATTGATAAACAACTCGATTGGCCGGTGAGGAGGCATACCCGGAAGCTCTTCTGGAAAGACATCTTGGTACTCACAAACAACTGGAATCTGGGAGATAGCGTCTAACTCGCCCTTCTCATTGAGAGAGAACAACCGAATGGTTTCATCACGAGCGGCATATATGATCACATCCTCAGAAGAGTGTGTCAATTTAATTTCCCTGGCAGCACAATCAAGGGTACTCATGTGCTTAGAAAGCCAATCCATGCCGAGAATTAGATCAATATCCGAGTGGCCGAGAACAATTGGGGAAGCCAGGAATTTATAGTTGCCCATCTTGATGGAAACATCCCGAACCACCAAGCTCGCGTTCACGAATAAACCCAGAGAAACAACTGATAATGGCCTATGCAAATCTTGAAAAATCAACTCATGCTTTGATGCAAAAGGTCTTGAGATGAAACAATGCGATGCACCAGTATCAAGTAAAACTTTTGCAGGAATATCATTAAGTTGAAGATTACCCATGATCACTTCTAAAGAATCCTCTGCTTGAGCTGAGTTCATCAAGTTCGCCCTTGCAGACTTGGGATTATGATTTACCACTACATTGCTTGAAGAACTCACACGAGGAGGAGGCAGAAGGTGCCTTTGGTTGAAGCACTTGTTTGCAGAGTGACCTTTCTACTGACACTTGTTGCAAGTAACCTCTGAGAGCAAACAATGATAAGGAGTAGGAGGACCTGTCTTCAGAGCTTGAGTCTGAGACTTGTTCTGATAGCCTGGGTTGGGTGGGTGGGAAGATCCATGGCCACCTTTGTTCTTCTGCTGGTAGGGTTGACGAAACGGAGGAGGTGGGGGAAGCTAGAACTTCTGTTTCTTAGCTGCCACATGTGAGGAAGAAGACTGGACTACATCCATGATTCTCTTCTTTAAAGCCTCACACTTGAGCTGAAAATCTTCTTGCTTGAGGGCCATGTCATAGAATTAATCGAACTGAGTAGCCTCAACAAGAACGAGAGCTAACTACAGATCCTCTCTGAGGCCACCCCTGAAGTGATAGATCATGCTCTTTTCATCAGGAACTTCCTGCCTTGCGAAGCGAGCAAGTTTCTGAAACTGGATGTTGTATTGGTACATGGACATGCTTCCTTGCTTGAGATTGCAGAATTCCTCGCGCTTGCTCTCAAAAACACTTGTTGGAATGTGATGAGCTTTAAAGTCTCGGCAGAAGTCATCCCAGGTAATCACTCGACTTCCTATGGAATCTTTGTATTGCTGATACCAATCAGCTGATTGGTCCTTGAGCTGAAAAGAAGAAAACTTGACGTAGTCCTCAGGCCTGACATTGTGCTACCTCTTGAGCACTTGCGTTGGTTTTCCCTTGAAGAGGAAAGGGTGGTGCAGCAAAGTAGCATAAGTATTTCCCTCAGTTTTTGAGAACCAAGGTATCGATCCATTAGGAGGCCATGCACAAGTCCCTCGTACCTACACAAACAAATAAATCCTCGCAACCAACGCGATAAGGGGTTGTCAATCCCTACACGGTCACTTACAAGAGTGAGATCCGATAGATATGATAAGATAATATTTTTGGTATTTTTATGATAAAGATGCAAAGTAAAATAAAAGGCAATAAAAATAACTAAGTATTGGAAGATTAATATGATGGAAGATAGACCTGGGGGCCATAGGTTTCACTAGTGGCTTCTCTCGAGAGCATAAGTATTCACGACGGGTAAACAAATTACTGGTGAGCAATTGACAGAATTGAGCATAGTTATGAGAATATCTAGGTATGATCATGTACATAGGCATCACGTCCGAGACAAGTAGACCGACTCCTGCCTGCATCTACTACTATTACTCCACACATCCACCGCTATCCAGCATGCATCTAGAGTATTAAGTTCAAGAGAACAGAGTAATGCTTTAAGCAAGATGACATGATGTAGAGGGATAAACTCATGCAATATGAAATAAACCCCATCTTGTTATCCTCGATGGCAACAATACAATATGTGCCTTGCTACCCCTACTGTCACTGGGAAAGGACACCGCAAGATTGAACCCAAAGCTAAGCACTTCTCCCATTGCAAAAAAGATCAATCTAGTAGGCCAAACCAAACTGATAATTCGAAGAGACTTGCAAAGATAACCAATCATACATAAAAGAATTCAGAGAAGATTCAAATATTGTTCATAGATACACTTGATCATAAACCCACAATTCATTGGTCTCAACAAACACACCGCAAAAGAAGATTACATCGAATAGATCTCCACAAGAGAGGGGGAGAACTTTGTATTGAGATCCAAAAAGAGAGAAGAAGCCATCTAGCTAATAACTATGGACCCGTAGATCTGAGGTAAACTACTCACACTTCATCGGAAGAGCTATGGTGTTGATGTAGAAGCCCTCCGTGATCGATGCCCCCTCCGGTGGAGCTCCGGAACAGGCCCCAAGATGGGATCTCGTGGATACAGAAAGTTACGGCGGTGGAATTAGGGTTTTGGCTCTGTATCTGGTAGTTTGGGGGTACGTATGTATATATAGGAGGAAGGAGTACGTCGGTGGAGCAACAGGGGGCCCACGAGGGTGGAGGGCGCGCCCAGGGGGGTAGGCGCGCCCCCTACCTCGTGGCCTCCTGGTTGATGTCTTGACATAGGGTCCAAGTCCTCTGGATCATGTTCGTTCCGAAAATCACGTTCCAAAAGGTTTCATTCCGTTTGGACTCCGTTTGATATTCTTTTTCTACGAAACCCTAAAATATGCAAAGAAACAGCAATTCTGGGCTAGGCCTCCGGTTAATAGGTTAGTCCCAAAAATAATATAAAAGTGTATAATAAAGCCCAATAATGTCCAAAACAGAATATAATACAGCATGGAACAATCAAAAATTATAGATACGTTGGAGACGTATCACATTGCTACATTCAAAATGATTGCTGATGTCCACGAGCCAATCATCGGCGTCCATGGCCTCGACACAGTTGCTGAAAGACTTTGGTTGATTTGCAAGGAACTGGTTGAGGGTAGAAAACTAATGCTGATTGTTGAATTGCCCTTGACGTTGATTCCCTTGGTTGCCTTGACCTTGGTTGCGCTCTTGCAAGAGTTGCAAAAGCATTTGGGTATTGGCGTTGGTGGCTGCCATGACAGCTTGCCATGCCTCCAGAGGCGGAGGAGGTGGCAGAGGTGGAGGGTTTGCCTGCCATCGTTGCGTTGCAGATTCAGACGCGTTGGAGGAGCCATCCTGAACAGGGTGACATCCGTTAGAACCATGATAGGCAGATAGACAAGCTGAATCAACGGATAGAAATTGCAACATATAGTCTTCACAATAAACATTCAAACAAAGATCGAACGAATGAATTCCAAAGTTAACATTACACGACCATTAAGGTGAGAAGCCACTTAAAAGAGATTGATGAAAGAAACAACAAGGTACGACTGGAACAAATAAGTGGTAAGGATTACCCAATCACATAACAATTATCTGTCGGAAGAATAACTATAAGAGCTACTAGAATTCCCACCTATTAACTCCCGAAACTTTCTGGTTATGCAATCTGGTGTTGGGGATACAGGGAGGCACAATATATATCACACAACTAACAAGCCCTACGCTCCAACTGTATCCATCTGTCAACACATAACCAAGAAAACTGCAGAAATCGTGTACCTCAACCTTTGAAAAGCATCTATTATACGAGCTATGGCAATACTCCCGAACTCCCTCCCCAGTACTGGGTGGCATCGAGGATATCTCACCACTAAATGCATAAAAGAGATTTTTGATGTCGGCGAACTCAGGTATTCTAGAACTGCAACGATAAAATTATGACGACAACACCTCGGAGCTCAACTCCCCGGGACACTGCCACAACCCCTAAATGTCAGGAGGCACCAAGAACAATGTTTTCGTCACAAGAATATCGGAACAATCCCAAGATACCCGCATGATCCTAATTTTTTTAGTGAAATGAGGAGAGGAAAGTCAAAACATCTACGCTAGGAGGCCTCACCAGAGCGACGAAGGGGGCTGAGGAGTAAAAAGAATCCTACTCTCCGATATATATATATATATATATATATATATATATATATATATATATATATATATATATATAATCCTAAGACTCAATACAATTTGCTCTAGACTCAACAACGTCAGCGATTCGATCAAGCAGGGGGCTCCTAAGTTGGGGATGGCTCTGATTACCAACTTGTAACACCAAAGATGCGGCTATATCTTCCACGTGTCGAGGCACGACTTAGAGGCATAACCGCATTTTGGTTTTGTCGCAAGAAGGGTCATCTTCACACATCCCATGTAATGAACAAGGAAGGGATAAATAGTTGGCTTACAATCGCCACATCACACAATGATCAAATAATTCATACATCATTCAGAGTACACACATAGTCCGACTACGGACGGATCCAAAAGAAAACAAGACAACCCCAAATCCTAAATCCCGATCGTCCCAATTGGGCACCACTACTGATCATCCGAAAAAGACACGTAGTAACGGCCAAGGTCCTCGTCGAACTCCCACTTGAGTTCAGTAGCATCACCTACACTGGTATCATCGGCACCTGCAATTGCTTTGGTAGTATCTGTGAGTCACGAGGACTCTGCAATCCCAAAACCCATGAGATCAAGATTATTTAAGCTTATGGGTAGGATGTGGTTATGAGGTAGAGTTGCAGCAAGCGCTAAGCAAATATGGTGGCTAACATACGAGTACAAGAGCAAGATGAGAAACTACGCAACGGTCGTAAGGCTAGAAGTGATCAAGAAGTGATACTGAACTACTTACGTTCAAACATAAGCCAACCATGTTCACTTCCTGGACTCCGCCGAAAAGAGACCATTAAGGTTACACACGCAGTTGATGCATTTTAATTAAGGCAAGTGTCAAGTTCTCTACAACCGAATATTAACAAATTCCCATCTGCCACATAACCGCGGGCATGACTCTCAAAAGTTTATACCCTAGAGGGGTGTCCCAATTTAGCCCATCACAAGCTCTCATGATCAACGAAGGATATTCCTTCTCCCGGAAAGACCCGATCAGTCTAGGAATCCCGGTTACAAGACATTCCGACAATGGTAAAACAAGACCAGCAAGAGCGCCCGATGTGCCGACAAATCCCGATAGGAGACGCATGTATCTTGTTCTTAGGGCACATCGGATAGGCCAGACGTCGCGTTGGCTGAGACCCTGGTTGCCCAGGGGGCGCCGGACATCGCCCAGGTTGGATCAGCACTCAGAGGAACACTGGCCCGAGGCTTGAATTAAGATAATCCTCGGGTTAATTACTCCCTAGGAAAATTTTAGTTGTTATTAGGCAAATGTTAAAACCAAGGTTGGGCCTTGCTGGAGGAGTTTTATTCAAAGCGAACTGTCAAGGGGGTCCAATAACCCCAACCGCGTAAGTAACACAAAATCAAGGAACATAACACCGGTATGACAGAAACTAGGGCGACAAGAGTGGAATAATACACCGAGAAAAAGGCCAAGCCTTCCACCCTTTGCCAAGTATATAGATGCATTAATTAAACAAGAGATATTGTGATATCCCAACATATCCATGTTCCAACATGGAACAGCCTGCAAGGCACCTACAACTAGCAATGCTATAAGAGGGGCTGAGCAAAAGCGGTAACATAGCCAAACAACGGTTTGCTAGGAAGGTGGGTTATAGGCTTGACATGGCAATATGGGAGACATGATAAACAAGTGGTAGGTAGCGCGACATAGCGATAGAGCGAATAACTAGCAAGCAAAGATAGAAGTGATATCAAGGGTAATGGTCATCTTGCCTGCAAAGTTCTCAGGGTTGTCAAAAGCTTGCTCCTCGCAAATGTACTCAACAGGATCCTCGTTCACGAACTCATCTCCCGGCTCTACCCAAAGCAAGAACACAAGTAACGGAACAACAATCAATCACGGTGCAATGCATAAGCAACATGATGCAAGACATGGCATGGAATGCAAGATATGATGTGCAATGCATATGGGTACTCCGGAAGGAAAAAGATGATCAAGGCATCAACTTGGCAAACCAAGCATGCCACTGGAAATATTGGGTGATTTCGATCAAAATCGATATAAGGATCACCGGAAACAGATGCACGGTTTGCAAATGACGAGCAAAACAAGAATGATGCAAAACTACGCTTAACAGCATCATAGCACTTATGATGCAACAAGAAACTATGCTACAACACTCCAACATAGCAACAAAGCACATGGCAGTGAAGTACAGGTGAAGCTCTACAAATCATGAACACTGAGCTCTTGCTAGAACTCACTAGAACAAGCCTAAAATAGCATCGCAAAAATACAAATGATAACATCTTCACAGACTTGGTGAAAATACTAAACATGTCATAAACAGCATCAGGTAGCAATGTTTAGAGCTAGCAAACAAAATGCTACATGAACATATCATGGCAAAAAAAGGCATGGCATGCTAGTACTAAAGGCAAAGAACAAAGCTCCCTTACTGAACTTTAGCCAAAGATGCATAGAAAAGATGGTAGCCATGATGCAAACATGGCAAGTGATATGATCAGTTTCAGACTTATAAGAAAAACATGGCATGGCAGAAACAGATTCATGATAGCAACTTTGCAAGCTCATGCCACTCACCACAAAGCATTTCATGGCATCACAAGGTAACCAACAGTCGAAGACACATTTATGAAGCTAAGCATGGCAATAGCAAGTTCATCGGGTGCATGGATCACTAGCAAAACACATGGCAAAAATGAACTTCATGTTAACAATCTGTCAGCAACAATATTTAGCAAAAGTAGAGCATGGGAATGACAAACTCGAGTACTCCATAATTACAACCAGAGGCATGAATGGATAGATCGTCACCATATCTTCAAAACGCTCTTACTGAACTACATCAAAATATGCATGGATCTACTTGTGAAAACAAGACAACATAGCAACATAATGTAACAGGAAAAGACTTAGCAAAATTACTAAGTTTGTGAAATCAGCAACATCGTGTGGCCTACTTTGCATGCTTGTGCTAGTCACCACAGAGCTCATAAAAATACAAGGCTTGCACCACCGTAAAAATGCCATGGAGATGCTCCTAAAACATGTAGACATGATGCTCAAAGGATGCACACACAAAATGCAATGAAAATGACAAATCAGCAAGTTATGATGGATTCTAGCAGACAACATCATATAGCACTTTTGCAACAAAGATTATGGCATCAGTATGGAATGTAACATGCATGCAAGTGACACTAACATTAAGAGCATCATGAGACGAACATTTCGGTATATCATATGTGCAAATCGGACCTATATGCATGGAGATATGACATGATGAAGGGGCACACATGGAATTACATCTCAAGGACTTAGTGATAAAAATCAACCTCGAGGATGTCCGGGTTAGAGCGAACACGTCCGATCGTGGCGGTTGACCCGGCGAGGAAGTGCCTGGAGATGCGAGGAGGTGGCCAGAGATGCGGATCCGGGCCGGATCTCGCTCGATCCGGCCGGATCATGGCGCGGGGAGGTGGTCGGCGGCGGCGCTGACGAGTTTTGTGGCGCGGGCCGGCGAGCGGTGGAGTTGCGGGTGGCAGCGGCGGGCCGGCGTAGGGCGGTGCAAGGCGGTGAGGTGGAGGGCTGAAGGCAGGCGAGAGCGGCGCGGTGGAAGGTGGCGGCGTCGGTGGTCGGTGGCGGAGCGGCCGGTGCGGAGGAGGCGCGTTGCGGGCAGCTCGGGCCCGATCTGGCCCGGGACGGGACCGATCCGGGCTGCGCGAGCCACGGGCTAGGGACGGCGCGGGGCCAGGTGGCAGACACGGGTTGGGCGCGGGGCTGCGCGGCTGATGTGGCGGCGGGGGGGGAGCTCTTGCGGTGACAAGTGGTGGCGGAGGATGGGTCTGGCGTGGAACACGAGGCGAGGAGGGGCTAGAGGTTAGAGAAGGCTATGGTTTCCTCAGATTTTGGGAGTGGGGGTGTTTATATAGATAACTGGAGCTAGGATAGGAGTTTTTTAGTCAGTTTTCACCCACACGATCGTGATCCAACGACAGAGAGCATGGAGGGGGTTTAGATGGGCTAGAGGGTTGTTTGGAGGGGTGTTGGGCTGCAAAGAGAGAGGGGTTTTTGCGCTTACCCGGTTAACCGTTGGGGCATCAAGCGACCTCCAAATGGAATGGAATTTGATAGGAGGCCTACCAGTGATGTACCAAGGCCACTCGACAAATCTCGGCCCATTCCGAGAACGTTTTTCTCCCGCTCAAGAAACGATATCTGAGAGGTGTAACAGGTGCATGTGGGAGTGTTGGATTCCGAAACGGACAATAGGGAAAATGACCGGATGCATGAGACGAACACGAATGCAAATGAGATGCACATGATGACATGAGATGGAATGCATGACATGAACAAAATGCAAAACAAAAGAAAAAAAACCCAACCACGAAGGATATAGCATATCACATAGCCAGAAATGGCAAGAGTTGGAGTTACAATTATGGAATGTTACATCCGGGGCGTTACATATCATGCCGACGGCGATCACATCGACTTTGGAACCATTTACCACGCGCATCGTCACCTCGTCCTTAGCCAATCTTCATTTAATTCATAGCCCTTGTTTCGAGTTGCAAATATGAGCAACAGAGCCAGTATCAAATACCCAGGCGCTACTACGAGCATTAGTAAGGTACACAACAATAACTTGTATATCAAATATACCTTTCACTTTGCCATCCTTCATATCTGCCAAATACCTGGGGCAGTTCTACTTCCAGTGACCAGTCCCTTTGAAGTAGAAGCACTCAGTCTCAGGCTCAGGTCCAGACTTGGGCTTCTTCACTTGTGCAGCAACTTGCTTGTCATTGTTCTTGAAGTTCCCCTTCTTCCCTTTGCCCGTCTTCTTGAAACTAGTGGTCTTGTTTACCATCAACACTTGATGCTCCTTCTTGATTTCTACCTTCGCAGCCTTTAGCATTGCGAAGAGCTCGATAATTGTCTTATCCATCCGTTGCATATTATAGTTCATCATGAAGCTTTTGTAGCTTGGTAGCAGTGATTGAAGGACTCTGTCAATGACACTATCATCAAGAAGATTAACTCCCAGTTGAGTCAAGTGGTTGTGGTACCCAGACATTATGAGTATATGTTCACTGACAGAACTATTCTCCTCCATTTTGCAGCTGTATAACTTATTGGAGACTTCATATCTCTCAATCCGGGCATTTGCTTGAAATATTAACTTCAACTCTTGGAACATCTCATATGCTCCATGATGTTCAAAATGTCGTTGAAGCCCCCATTCTAAGCCGTAAAGCATGGCACACTGAACAATCAAGTAGTCATCAGCTTTGCTCTGACAGACGTTCATAACATCTGGAGTTGCTCCTGCAGCGGGCTTTGCACCTAGTGGTTCTTCCAGGACGTAATTCTTCTATGCAGCAATGAGGATAATCCTCAAGTTACGGACCCAGTCCGTGTAGTTGCTACCATCATCTTTCAACTTAGCTTTCTCTAGGAACGCATTAAAATTCAAAGGAACGGTAGCACGGACCATTTATCTACAACAACGTAGACATGCAAAATACTATCAGGTACTAAGTTCATGATAAATTAAAGTTCAATTATCCTATTACTTAAGAACTCCCACTTAGATAGACATCCCTCTAGTCATCTAAATGATCACGTGATCCATATCAACTGAACCATGTCCGATCACCACGTGAGATGAAGATGTTTTCAATGGTGAAACATCACTATGTTGATCATATCTACTATATGATTCACGCTCAACCTTTCGGTCTCAGTGTTCCGAGGCCATATCTGCATATGCTAGGCTCATCAAGTTTAACCTATGTATTCTGCTTATGCAAAACTGGCTTGCACCCTTTATATGTGAACATAGAGCTTATCACACCCGATCATCACGTGGTGTCTCGGCACGATGGACTGTAGCAACGGTGCATACTCAGGGAGAACACTTGTACCTTGAAATTTAGTGAGAGATCATCTTATAATGCTACCGTCGAACTAAGCAAAATAAGATGCATAAAGGATAAACATCACATGCAATCAAAATAAGTGATATGGTATGGCCATCGTCATCTTGTGCCTTTGATCTCCATCTCCAAAGCACCGTCATGATCACCATCGTCACTGGCTTGACACCTTGATCTCCATCGTAGCATCGTTGTCGTCTCGCCAACTATTTTTTCTTGGACTATCACTACCACTTAGTGATAAAGTAAAGCAATTACATGGCGATTGCATTTCATACAATAAAGCGAAAACCATATGGCTCCTTCTAGTTGCCGATAACTGTTACAAAACATGATCATCTCATACAACAATTTATATTATCATGTCTTGACCATATCACATCACAACATGCCCTGCAAACAAGTTAGACGTCCTCTACTTTGTTGTTGCAAGTTTTACGTGGCTGCTATGGGCTTCTAGCAAGAACCATTCTTACCTACGCATCAAAACCACAACGATTTTTCATCAAGTGTGATGTTTTAACCTTCAACAAGGACCGGGCGTAGTCAAACTCGATTCAACTAAAGCTGGAGAAATAGACACCCGCTAGCCACCTGTGTGTGAAGCACGTCGATAGAACCAGTCTCATGAACGCGATCATGTAATGTCGGTCCAGGCCGCTTCATCCAACAATACCGCCGAATCAAAGTAAGGCATTGCTGGTAAGCAGTATGACTATTATCGCCCACAACTCATTGTGTTTTACTCGTGCAGATAACATCTACACATAGACCTGGCTTGGATGCCACTGTTGGGGAATGTAGTATTTCAAAATTTTCCTATGATCACGCAATATCTATGTAGGAGAAGAATAGCAACAAGCGGGGAGAGTGTATCCACTTACCCTCGTAGACTGAAAGCGGAAGCATTTAGTAACGCGGCTGATGTAGTCGAACGTCTTCGCGATCCAACCAATCCAAGTACCGAACATACGGCACCTCCACGTTCAGCACACATTCAGCTCGATGACGTCCCTCGAGCTCTTGATCCAGTTGAGGCCGAGGGAGAGTTCCGTCAGCACGACGGCATGGTGATGGTGATGATGAAGTTACCGGCGCAGGGCTTCACCTAAGCACTACGATGATATGACCGAGGTGTGACAAATCCTAATCACGATCTATGCCAACTCAATAAACACTATTGGAGACACCTATAAAGCATCTTTATAATCACCCAATTACGTTGTGACATTTGATAGCACACAAGGTGTTCTTCTGGTATTCGGGAGTTGCATAATCTCATAGTCTGAGGAACATGTATAAGTCATGAAGAAAGCAATAGTAGAAAAACTTAACGATCATTATGCTAAGCTAACGGATGGGTCTTGTCCATCACATCATTCTCTAATGATGTGATCCTGTTCATCAAGTGACAATTCATGTCTATGGCTAGGAAACTTAACCATCTTTGATTAACGGACTAGTTAAGTAGATGCATACTAGGGACACTCTGTTTGTCTATGTATCCACACATGTACTAAGTTTTCGGTTAATGCAATTCTAGCATGAATAATAAAAATTTTATCATGATATAAGGAAATATAAATAACAACTTTATTATTGCCTCTAGGGCATATTTCCTTCAGCCCATACCTTGGGTTCGTCCGCCGGTCATGTTGACCGACTGCTCTAGAGAGTCTTTTTCCCGATCCTTGATCCGGGTTTTTCTCTCTCACGCCGGTAGTCTTGATCCGTGCTTCTTCTTTGGTTTTCCCATCTATGATTGATTTGCGTCGCCCGCCGACGCCGTCGACCCTCACGCGCCATCTACTTCGACCTCGGCGATTACACCGGCTACTGGTATGACTGCGACATCGTGTGGCTAGTGGCGCTGTAGGGAACACCCGCACACCCATCCGATCTGCACATCCTATGCCGGTCGGCCGTCATTGCCCCTATCTGATCGGGACACGTCCACTCCACCTCCACCAGAATCGGCTAGATGCTGATGTAGGCTTCACGCGCGTGGCAGCACGTCATGTGTTCATGCGTGTCAGTCGCTTGGGCAAGTCATGCGCTGGTTTGCACCCGCACAGAAGGGCAGGCCATATGGAGATCAGATCTCTCTCCATGCAAGAAGCTTCATCACGTGACAACATCTATAAGTTTTGACACACAATACACTACGTGTGCAAAGCAATCAACAAAAGTTCACTTTCCATCTTTGATCTGGCCCAATGTTGCGCCAACTGGTCTTCGTCTAGGTGCACTACCTCCAGTCAGACTCCCCTGCTACATCGACCTCGTGAGTAATCGGATTGATCACCCGTCTGCTTGCGATCCGCTCCACCCGTGCAGCTCGACTGACCTGACAGTCAGTTGTGTGTGCCTCCGCGGGTCCCGTGAAGATCGTCCCCAAGTTCAGCGTGTCCCTCCACCGATCGAGCAACGGGTTGCCGTTGCGTCGCCTCGTCGGGCTGCAGCGCAGCCGCCCCGAGGTTCTTTTCCCGGTTGCACCGACCCACGTCACCATTGCGTCGCCCCTTCGGGCCGTAGTGTTGCGGCCCGCGGTCCACCGCCGTCCTGAGGCCGTTCGCACCAGGCCGTCATGTGACTGCACCAACCCTCGCGCCATCGCTGCGCTGCCTCGTCGGGCCGTAGCGAGCGTGGCACATGGTCCACGCCGCCGTCCTAAGGTTGTCCCCACAGCTGCACTGATACGTCTCCAACGTATCTATAATTTTTGATTGCTCCATGCTATATTATCTTCTGTTTTGGACATTATTGGGCTTTATTATTCACTTTTATATTATTTTTGGGACTAACCTATTAACCGGAGGCCCAGCCCAGAATTGTTGTTTTTTGCCTATTTCAGAGTTTCGCAGAAAAAGAATATCAAACGGAGTCCAAACAAAATAAAACCTTCGGGAACGTGATTTTTGGAACGAACAAGATCTAGGAGACTTGGACCCTACGTCAAGCAACCAACAGGGAAGCCACGAGGTAGGGGGCGCGCCCTCCACCCTCGTGGGCCCCCTGTTGCTCCATTGACGTACTCCTTCCTCCTATATATACCTACGTACCCCCAAACGATCAGATACGGAGCCAAAACCCTAATTCCACCGTTGTAAATTTCTGTATCCACGAGATCCCATCTTGGGGCCTGTTCCGGAGCTCTGCCGGAGGCGGCATCGATCACGGAGGGCTTCTACATCAACACCATAGCCTCTCCGATGATGTGTGAGTAGTTTACCTCAGACCTTCGGGTCCATAGTTATTAGCTAGACGACTTCTTCTCTATTTTTGGATCTCAATACAAAGTTCTCCCCCTCTCTTGTGGAGATCTATTCGATGTAATCTTCTTTTGTGGTGTGTTTGTTGAGACCGATGAATTGTGGGTTTATGATCAAGTTTATCTATGAACAATATTTGAATCTTCTCTGAATTCTTTTATGTATGATTGGTTATCTTTGCAAGTCTCTTCGAATTATCAATTTGGTTTGGCCTACTAGATTGATCTTTCTTGCAATGGTAGAAGTGCTTAGCTTTGGGTTCAATCTTGCGGTGTCCTTTCCCAGTGACAGTAGGGGCAGCAAGGCACGTATTGTATTGTTTCCATCGAGGATAACAAGATGGGGGTTTTATCATATTGCATGAATTTATCCCTCTACATCATGTCATCTTTCTTAAAGCGTTACTCTATTCTTATGAACTTAATACTCTAGATGCATGCTGGATAGCGGTCCATGTGTGGAGTAATAGTAGTAGATGCAAGCAGGAGTCGGTCTACTTGTCTCGGACGTGATGCCTATATACATGATCATACCTAGATATTCTCATAACTATGCTCAATTATGTCAATTGCTCAACAGTAATTTGTTCACCCACCGTAAAATATTTATGCTCTTGAGAGAAGCCACTAGTGAAACCTATGGCCCCCGGGTCTATCTTCCATCATATTAATCTTCCAACACTTAGTTATTTTCATTGCCTTTTATTTTACTTTGCATCTTTATCATAAAAATACCAAAAATATTATCTTATCATATCTATCAGATCTTACTCTCGTAAGTGACCGTGTAGGGATTGACAACCCCTTATCGCGTTGGTTGCGAGGATTTATTTATTTTGTGTAGGTGCGAGGGACTCGCGCGTAGCCTCCTACTGGATTGATACCTTGGTTCTCAAAAACTGAGGGAAATACTTACGCTACTTTGCTGCATCACCCTTTCCTCTTCAAGGGAAAACCAACACAGTGCTCAAGAGGTAGCAAGAAGAATTTCTGGCGCCATTGCCAGGGAGATTCGCGCCAAGTGAAGTCAAGATTTGACTCCCGACAACGAGCAATTTCTGGCGCCGTTGGCGGGGAGGTTTACGCAAAAGTCAACATACCAAGTACCCATCACAAACCCTTATCTCTCGCATTACATTATTTGCCATTTGCCTCTCATTTTCCTCTCCCCCACTTCACCATGTTCGTTTTATTCGCCCTCTCTCTGTCTCTATCCTCCCTCTCCTTCTCTATTTGCCTCTTTTTCGCTTGCTCCTCGTTTGCTTATGTGTTGGATTGCTTGCTTGTCACGTTGGCTCAAGATAACACTAAATTGTGTGACTTTACCAATACCAACAACAATGATTTTATTAGCACTCCGATTTGCTCCTCTTACCGATGCTGAATCTTGTGAAATTAATGCTGCTTTGCTGAATCTTGTCATGAAAGATCCGTTTTCCAGCCTTCCTAGTGAAGATGCCGCTACCCATCTAAATAGCTTCGTTGATTTGTGTGATATCCAAAGAAGAAAGATGTGGACAATGATATTGTTAAATTGAAGCTATTTCCTTTTTCGCTTAGAGATCGTGCTAAAGCTTGGTTTTCGTCTTTGCCTAAAAATAGTATTGATTCTTGGAATAAGTGCAAAGATGCTTTTATCTCTAAGTATTTTCCTCCCGCTAAGATCATCTCTCTTAGAAATGATATTATGAATTTTAAGCAACTTGATCATGAACATGTTGCACAAGCTTCGGAGAGGATGAAATTAATGATACGTAATTGCCCAACACATGGTTTAAATTTGTGGATGATTATACAAAAAAATTATGCCGGATTGAGTTTTGCTTCTACAAATCTTTTAGATTCGGCCGCGGGAGGCACTTTTATGGAAATCACTTTAGGAGAATCTACTAAACTCCTAGATAATATTATGGTTAATTATTCTCAATGGCACACTGAAAGATCTACTAATAAAAAAGTGCATGCGATAGAAGAAATTAATGTTTTGAGTGGAAAGTTGGATGAACTTATGAAATTATTTGCTACTAAGAGTGTTTATTCTGATCCTAATGATATGCCTTTGTCTACTTTGATTGAGAATAATAATGAATCTATGGATGTGAATTTTGTTGGTAGGAATAGTTTTGGTAACAACGCGTATAGACGAAACTTTAATCCTAGGCCTTATCCTAGTAATTCCTCTAATAATTATGATAATTCCTACAACAATTCTTATGGAAATTTTAATAAGATATCCTCTGAATTTGAGACTAGTTAAGGAATTTATGAATTCACAAAAGAATTTCAATGCTTTGTTTGAAGAGAAATTGCTTAAAGTTGATGATTTGGCTAGGAACGTTTATAGAATTTCTCTTGATGTTGATTCTTTAAAACTTAGATCTATTCCTCCTAAGCATGATATAAATGAGTCTCTCAAAGCCATGAGAATTTCCATTGATGAGTGCAAAGAAAGAACCGCTAGGATGCGTGCTACGAAATATTCCTTTATAAGAGCGTGTTCTTATAGTTTCCATGGTAATAAAGATGGAGATCTAAAAGTTATTGATGTGTCCCCTATTAAATATTTGTTTTGCAATATGAATCTTGATAATGATGGGACTGAATATGATCCACCTTTACCTAGAAGGTGTTCTAAAAATTCTGAGTTTTTAGATCTTGATGCTAAATTTGATAAAAGTGGGATTGAAGAGATGAAAACTCTAGATGTTGATGAACCCACTATTTTGGATTTCAAGGAATTTAATTATGATAGCTGCTCTTTGATAGATTGTATTTCCTTGTTGCAATCCGTGCTAAATTCTCCACATGCTTATAGTCAAAATAAAGCTTTTACCAAACATATCATTGATGCTTTGATGCAATCTTATGATGCCTAGCTAGGGGCGTTAAACAATAGCGCTTGTTGGGAGGCAACCCATTTTTTTTATTCCTTGATTTTGCTCCTGTTTAGTAATAAATAATTTATCTAGTTTGTGTTTTGGTTGTGTTTTTTGTGTTTAATTAGTGCTTGTGCCAAGTAGAACCATTGGGAAGACTTGGGGAAAGTCTTGTTAATCTTGCTGTAAAAAACAGAAATTTTAGCGCTCACGAGAACTGCTGCCATTTTTATTTAAAAAGTGATATTTAGTTAATTCTTTCTGCAGATGATTAATAGATAAATTCCTCACGTCCAGCAATTTATCTTAGAATTTTTGGGGTTCCAGATCTTGCGCTAGATGCAGATTACTACAGACTGTTCTGTTTTTGACAGATTCTGTTTTTCAAGTGTTGTTTGCTTATTTTGATGAATCTATGGCTAGTAAAATAGTTTATAAACCATAGAGAAGTTGGAATACAGTAGGTTTAGCACCAATATAAATAAATAATGAGTTAATTACAGTACCTTGAAGTGGTCTTGTGTTTTCTTTCGTTAACGGAGCTCACGAGATTTTCTATTTTAAGTTTTGTGTTGTGAAGTTTTCAAGTTTTGGGTAAGGATTTGATGGATTATGGACAAAGGAGTGGTAAGTGCCTAAGATTGTGGATGCCCATGGAACCCCCAAGATAATCTAAGGACACCTAAAAGCCAAAGCTTGGGGATGCCCCTAAAGGCATCCCCTCTTTCGTCTACTTCCATCGGTAACTTTACTTGGAGCTATATTTTTATTCACCACATGATATGTGTTTTGCTTGGAGCGTCTTGTATGATTTGAGTCTTTGCTCTTTAGTTTACCACAATCATCTTTGCTGTACGTACCTTTTGAGAGAGACACACATGATTCGGAAATTATTAGAATACTCTATGTGCTTCACTTATATCTTTTGAGTTATATAGTTTTTGCTCTAGTGCTTCACTTATATTTTTTAGAGCACGGTGGTGGATTTGTTTTATAGAAACTATTGATCTTTCATGCTTCACTTAGATTATTTTGAGAGTCTTAAATAGCATGGTAATTTTCTTAAATAATCCTAAGATGCTAGTGTCGGGTAACGTAGTAATTTCAAAAAAATTCCTACGCACACGCAAGATCATGGTGATGCATAGCAACGAGGGGAGAGTGTGATCTACATACCTTGTAGATCGACAACGGAAGCGTTTGGTTGATGTAGTCGTACGTCTTCACGGCCCGACCGATCAAGCACCGAAACTACGGCACCTCCGAGTTTTAGCACACGTTCAGCTCGATAACGATCCCCGAACTCCGATCCAGCAAAGTGTCGGGGAAGAGTTCCGTCAGCACGATGGCGTGGTGACGATCTTGATGTACTACTGACGCAGGGCTTCGCCTAAGCACCGCTACAATATTATCGAGGACTATGGTGGCTGGGGGCGCCGCACATGGCTAAGAGTAAGATCACGTGGATCGACTTGTGTGTCTCTGGGGTGCCCCTGCCTCCGTATATAAAGGACCAAAGGGGGGTGCGGCTGGCCTAGGAGAGGCGCGCCAGGAGAGTCCTACTCCCTCTGGGAGTAGGATTCCCCCCCCCCCAATCCTAGTTGGAATAGGATTCGCGGAGGGGGGAAAAGAGAGAGGGTGGCCGGCCCCCTCTCCTTGTCCTATTCGGACCAAGGGATGGGAGGGGCGCGCGGCCCATCTTGGGATGCCTCTTCTCTTTTCCACTAAGGCCCACTATGGCCCATATAGCTCCCGGGGGGTTCCGGTAACCTCCCGGTACTCCGGTAAAATCCTGATTTCACCCGGAACACTTCCAATATCCAAACATAGGCTTCCAATATATCAATCTTTATGTCTCGACCATTTCGAGACTCCTCGTCATGTCCGTGATCACATCCGGGACTCCGAACAAACTTCGGTACATCAAAATGCATAAACTCATAATATAACTGTCATCGTAACCTTAAGCGTGTGGACCCTACGGGTTCGAGAACAATGTAGACATGACCGAGACATGTCTCCGGTCAATAACCAATAGCGGGACCTGGATGCCCATATTGGCTCCTACATATTCTACGAAGATCTTTATCGGTCAGACCGCATAACAACATACGTTGTTCCCTTTGTCATCGGTATGTTACTTGCCCGAGATTCGATCGTCGGTATCCTATACCTAGTTCAATCTCGTTACCGGCAAGTCTCTTTACTCGTTCTGTAATACATCATCCCGCAACTAAATCATTAGTCGCAATTCTTGCAAGTAAGTGATGTGCATTACCCAGAGGGCCCAGAGATACCTCTCCGACAAATCCTAATCTCGAAATACGCCAACCCAACATGTACCTTTGGAGACACCTATAGAGCTCCTTTATAATCACCCAGTTATGTTGTGACGTTTGGTAGCACACAAAGTGTTCCTCTGGCAAACGGGAGTTGCATAATCTCATAGTCATAGGAACATGTATAAGTCATGAAGAAAGCAATAGCAACATACTAAACGATCGGGTGCTAAGCTAATGGAATGGGTCATGTCAATTAGATCATTCAACTAATGATGTGATCCCGTTAATCAAATAACAACTCTTTGTCCATGGTTAGGAAACATAACCATCTTTGATTAACGAGCTAGTCAAGTAGAGGCATACTAGTGACACTCTGTTTGTCTATGTATTCACACATGTATTATGTTTCCGGTTAATACAATTCTAGCATGAATAATAAACTTTTATCATGATATAAGGAAATAAATAATAAATTTATTATTGCCTCTAGGGTATATTTCCTTCAGTCTCCCACTTGCACTAGAGTCAATAATCTAGATTACATAGTAATGATTCTAACACCCATGGAGCCTTGGTGCTGATCATGTTTTGCTCGTGGAAGAGGTTTAGTCAACGGGTCTGCAACATTCAGATCCGTATGTATCTTGCAAATCTCTATGTCTCCCACCTCGACTAGATCCCGGATGGAATTGAAGCGTCTCTTGATGTGCTTGGTTCTCTTGTGAAATCTGGATTCCTTCGCCAAGGCAATTGCACCAGTATTGTCACAAAAGATTTTCATTGGACCCGATGCACTAGGTATGACACCTAGATCGGATATGAACTCCTTCATCCAGACTCCTTCATTTGTTGCTTCCGAAGCAGCTATGTATTCCGCTTCACACGTAGATCCCGCCACGACGCTTTGTTTAGAACTGCACCAACTAACAGCTCTACCATTTAATGTAAACACGTATCCGGTTTGCGATTTAGAATCGTCCGGATCAGTGTCAAAGCTTGCATCAACGTAACCGTTTACGATGAGCTCTTTGCCACCTCCATATACGAGAAACATATCCTTAGTCCTTTTCAGGTACTTCAGGATGTTCTTGACCGCTGTCCAGTGATCCACTCCTGGATTACTTTGGTACCTCCCTGCTAGACTTATAGCAAGGCACACATCAGGTCTGGTACACAGCATTGCATACATGATAGATCCTATGGCTGAAGCATAGGGAACATCTTTCATCTTCTCTCTATCTTCTGCAGTGGTCGGACATTGAGTCTTACTCAACTTCACACCTTGTAACACAGGCAAGAACCCTTTCTTTGCTTGATCCATTTTGAACTTCTTCAAAATCTTGTCAAGGTATGTGCTTTGTGAAAGTCCAATTAAACGTCTCGATCTATATCTATAGATCTTTATGCCTAATATGTAAGCAGCTTCACCGAGGTCTTTCATTGGAAAACTCTTATTCAAGTATCCCTTTATGCTATCCAGAAATTCTATATCATTTCCAATCAGTAATATGTCATCCACATATAATATCAGAAATGCTATAGAGCTCCCACTCACTTTCTTGTAAATACAGGCTTCTCCAAAAGTCTGTATAAAACCAAATGCTTTGATCACACTATCAAAGTGTTTATTCCAACTCCGAGAGGCTTGCACCAGTCCATAAATGGATCGCTGGAGCTTGCACACTTTGTTAGCTCCCTTTGGATCGACAAAACCTTTTGGTTGCATCATATACAACTCTTCTTCCAGAAATCCATTCAGGAATGCAGTTTTGACATCCATCTGCCAAATTTCATAATCATAAAATGCGGCAATTGCTAACATGATTCGGACAGACTTAAGCATCGCTGCGGGTGAGAAGGTCTCATCGTAGTCAATCCCTTGAACTTGCCGAAACCCTTTTGCGACAAGTCGAGCTTTGTAGACAGTAATATTACCGTCGGCGTCAGTCTTCTTCTTGAAGATCCATTTATTCTCAATTGCTTGCCGATCATCGGGCAAGTCAACCAAAGTCCATACTTTGTTCTCATACATGGATCCCATCTCAGATTTCATGGCTTCAAGCCATCTTGCGGAATCTGGGCTCACCATGGCTTCTTCATAGTTCGTAGGTTCATCATGATCTAGTAGCATGACTTTCAGAACTGGATTACCGTACCACTCTGGCGCGGATCTCACTCTGGTTGATCTACGAGGTTCAGTAGTATCTTGTTTCGAAGTTTCATGATCATTATCATTAGCTTCCTCACTAATTGGTGTAGGTGTCACAGAAACAGTTTTCTGTGATGCACTATTTTCCAATAAGGGAGCAGGTACAGTTACCTCGTCAAGTTCTACTTTCCTCCCACTCACTTCTTTCGAGAGAAACTCCTTCTCTAGAAAGTTTCCGAACTTAGCAACAAAAGTCTTGCCTTCGGATCTGTGATAGAACGTGTATCCAATAGTCTCCTTTGGATATCCTATGAAGACACATTTCTCCGGTTTGGGTTCGAGCTTATCAGGTTGAAGCTTTTTCACATAAGCATCGCAGCCCCAAATTTTCAGAAATGACAACTTTGGTTTCTTACCAAACCATAGTTCATAAGGCGTCGTCTCAACGGATTTTGATGGTGCCCTATTTAACGTGAATGCAGCTGTCTCTAAAGCATAACCCCAAAACGATAGCGGTAAATCAGTAAGAGACATCATAGATCGCACTATATCTAGTAAAGTACGATTACAACGTTCGGACACACCATTACGCTGTGGTGTTCCGGGTGGCGTGAGTTGCGAAACTATTCCGCATTGTTTCAAATGTACACCAAACTCATAACTCAAATATTCTCGTCCACGATCAGATCGTAGAAACTTTATTTTCTTGTTACGATGATTTTCAACTTCACTCTGAAATTCTTTGAACTTTTCAAATGTTTCAGACTTATGTTTCATTAAGTAGATATACCCATATCTGCTTAAATCATCTGTGAAGGTGGGAAAATAACGATATCCGCCATGAGCCTCAATATTCATCGGACCACATACATCTGTATGTATGATTTCCAACAAATCTGTTGCTCTCTCCATAGTACCGGAGAACGGTGTTTTAGTCATCTTGCCCATGAGGCACGGTTCGCAAGTACCAAGTGATTCATAATCAAGTGGTTCCAAAAGTCCATCAGTATGGAGTTTCTTCATGCGCTTTACACCGATATGACCTAAACGGCAGTGCCACAAATAAGTTGCACTATCATTATCAACTCTGCATCTTTTGGCTTCAACATTATGAATATGTGTGTTACTACTATCGAGATTCAATAAGAATAGACCACTCTTCAAGGGTGCATGACCATAAAAGATATTACTCATATAAATAGAACAACCATTATTCTCTGATTTAAATGAATAACCGTCTCGCATCAAACAAGATCCAGATATAATGTTCATGCTCAACGCTGGCACCAAATAACAATTATTTAGGTCTAATATTAATCCCGAAGGTAGATGTAGAGGTAGCGTGCTGACCGCGATCACATCGACTTTGGAACCGTTTCCCACGCGCATCGTCACCTCGTCCTTAGCCAATCTTCGCTTAATCCGTAGTCCCTGTTTCGAGTTGCAAATATTAGCAACAGAACCAGTATCAAATGCCCATGTGCTACTGCGAGCATTAGTAAGGTACACATCAATAACATGTATATCACATATACCTTTGTTCACCTTGCCATCCTTCTTATCCGCCAAATACTTGGGGCAGTTCCGCTTCCAGTGACCAGTCTGCTTGCAGTAGAAGCACTCAATTTCAAACTTAGGTCCAGACTTGGGTTTCTTCTCTTGAGCAGCAACTTGTTTGTTGTTCTTCTTGAAGTTCCCCTTCTTCTTCCCTTTGCCCTTTTTCTTGAAACTAGTGGTCTTGTTGACCATCAATACTTGATGCTCCTTCGTGATTTCTACCTCCGCAGCTTTCAGCATTGCGAAGAGCTCGGGAATAGTCTTATTCATCCCTTGCATATTATAGTTCATCATGAAGCTCTTGTAGCTTGGTGGCAGTGATTGGAGAATTCTGTCAATGACGCAATCATCTGGAAGATTAACTCCCATCTGAATCAAGTGATTATTATACCCAGACATTTTGAGTATATGCTCACTGACAGAACTGTTCTCCTCCATCTTGCAGCTATAGAACTTATTGGAGACTTCATATCTCTCAATCCGGGCATTTGCTTGAAATATTAACTTCAACTCCTGGAACATCTCATATGCTCCATGACGTTCAAAACGTCGTTGAAGTCCCGGTTCTAAGCCGTAAAGCATGGCACATTGAACTATCGAGTAGTCATCAGCTTTGCTCTGCCAGACGTTCACAACATCTGGTGTTGCTCCAGCAGCAGGCCTGGCACCCAGCGGTGCTTCCAAGACGTAATTCTTATGTGCAGCAATGAGGATAATCCTCAAGTTACGGACCCAGTCCGTGTAATTGCTACCATCATCTTTCAACTTTGCTTTCTCAAGGAACGCATAAAAATTCAACGGAACAACAGCACGGGCCATTTATCTACAAACATACATAAACAAGCAAGATACTATCAGGTACTAAGTTCATGATAAATTTAGGTTCAATTAATCATATTACTCAAAGAACTCCCACTTAGATAGACATCCCTATAATCCTATAAGTGTTTACGTGATCCAAATCAACTAAACCATGTCCGATCATCACGTGAGATGAAGTAGTTTCATTGGTGAACATCACTATGTTGATCATATCTACTATATGATTCACGCTTGACCTTTCGGTCTCCGTGTTCCGAGGCCATATCTGTATATGCTTGGCTCGTCAAGTATAACCTGAGTATTCCGCGTGTGCAACTGTTTTGCACCCGTTGTATTTGAACGTAGAGCCTATCACACCCGATCATCACGTGGTGTCTCAGCACGAAGAACTTTCGCAATGGTGCATACTCAGGGAGAACACTTCTTGATAATTTAGTGAGAGATCATCTTATAATGCTACCGTCAATCAAAGCAAGACAAGATGCATAAAAGATAAACATCACATGCAATCAATATAAGTGATATGATATGGCCATCATCATCTTGTGCTTGTGATCTCCATCTTCGAAGCACCGTCATGATCACCATCGTCACCGGCGCGACACCTTGATCTCCATCGTAGCATCATTGTCGTCTCGCCAATCTTATGCTTCCACGACTATCGCTACCGCTTAGTGATAAAGTAAAGCATTACAGCGCGATTGCATTGCATACAATAAAGCGACAACCATATGGCTCCTGCCAGTTGCCGATAACTCAGTTACAAAACATGATCATCTCATACAATAAAATTTAGCATCATGTCTTGACCATATCACATCACAACATGCCCTGCAAAAACAAGTTAGACGTCCTCTACTTTGTTGTTGCAAGTTTTACGTGGCTGCTACGGGCTTAAGCAAGAACCAATCTTACCTACGCATCAAAACCACAACGATAGTTTGTCAAGTTGGTGCTGTTTTAACCTTCGCAAGGACCGGGCGTAGCCACACTTGGTTCAACTAAAGTTGGAGAAACTGTCACCCGCAAGCCACCTATGTGCAAAGCACGTCGGGAGAACCGGTCTCGCGTAAGCATACGCGTAATGTCAGTCCGGGCCGCTTCGTCCAACAATACCGCCAAACCAAAGTATGACATGCTGGTAAGCAGTATGACTTATATCGCCCACAACTCACTTGTGTTCTACTCGTGCATATAACATCAACATATAAAACCTGGCTCTGATACCACTGTTGGGTAACGTAGTAATTTCAAAAAAATTCCTACGCACACGCAAGATCATGGTGATGCATAGCAACGAGGGGAGAGTGTGATCTACATACCTTGTAGATCGACAACGGAAGTGTTTGGTTGATGTAGTCGTACGTCTTCATGGCCCGACCGATCAAGCACCGAAACTACGGCACCTCCGAGTTTTAGCACACGTTCAGCTCGATGACGATCCCCGGGCTCCGATCCAGCAAAGTGTCAGGGAAGAGTTCCGTCAGCACGATGGCGTGGTGACGATCTTGATGTACTACTGCCGCAGGGCTTCGCCTAAGCACCGCTACAATATTATCGAGGACTATGGTGGCTGGGGGCGCTGCACATGGCTAAGAGTAAGATCACGTAGATCAACTTGTGTGTCTCTGGGGTGCCCCGCCTTCGTATATAAAGGACCAAAGGGGGGGTGCGGCCGGCCTAGGAGAGGCGCGCCAGGAGAGTCCTACTCCCTCTCGGAGTAGGATTCCCCCCCCCCCAATCCTAGTTGGAATAGGATTCGCGGAGGGGGGAAAAGAGAGAGGGTGGCCGGGCCCCTCTCCTTGTCCTATTCGGACCAAGGGAGGGGAGGGGCGGACGGCCCATCTTGGGCTGCCTCTTCTCTTTTCCACTAAGGCCCACTATGGCCCATATAGCTCCCGGGGGGTTCCAGTAACCTCCCGGTACTCCGGTAAAATCCCGATTTCACCCGGAACACTTCCGATATCCAAACATAGGCTTCCAATATATCAATCTTTATGTCTCGACCATTTCGAGACTCCTCGTTATGTCCGTGATCACATCCGGGACTCCGAACAAACTTCGGTACATCAAAATGCATAAACTCACAATATAACTGTCATCGTAACCTTAAGCGTGCGGACCCTACGGGTTCGAGAACAATGTAGACATGACCGAGACACGTCTCCGGTCAATAACCAATAGCGTGACCTGGATGCCCATATTGGCTCCTACATATTCTACAAAGATCTTTATCAGTCAGACCGCATAACAACATACGTTGTTCCCTTTGTCATCGGTATGTTACTTGCCCGAGATTCGATCGTCGGTATCCTATACCTAGTTCAATCTTGTTACCGGCAAGTCTCTTTACTCGTTCTGTAATACATCATCCCGCAACTAAATCATTAGTCGCAATGCTTGCAAGGCTTAAGTGATATGCATTACCGAGAGTGCCCAGAGATACCTCTCCGACAATCAGAGTGACAAATCCTAATCTCGAAATACGCCAACCCAACATGTACCTTTGGAGACACCTGTAGAGCTCCTTTATAATCACCCAGTTACGTTGTGACGTTTGGTAGCACACAATGTGTTCCTCTGGCAAACGGGAGTTGCATAATCTCATAATCATAGGAACATGTATAAGTCATGAAGAAAGCAATAGCAACATACTAAACGATCGGGTGCTAAGCTAATGGAATGGGTCATGTCAATCAGATCATTCAACTAATGATGTGATCCCGTTAATCAAATAACAACTCTTTGTCCATGGTTAGGAAACATAACCATCTTTGATTAACGAGCTAGTCAAGTAGAGGCATACTAGTGACACTCTGTTTGTCTATGTATTCACACATGTATTATGTTTCTGGTTAATACAATTCTAGCATGAATAATAAACTTTTATCATGATATAAGGAAATAAATAATAACTTTATTATTGCCTCTAGGGCATATTTCCTTCAGCTAGGCATTCAAGATTAGTAAAAACTTCCTTATGAGTGTTTTGAATACTAAGAGAAGTTTGATGCTTCATGATTGTTTTGAGATATGGAGGTAGTGATATTAAAGTTGTGCTAGTTGAGTAGTTGTGAATTTGAGAAATACTTGTGTTAAAGTTTGTGATTCCTGTAGCATGCACATATGGTGAACCGTTATGTGATGAAGTCGGAGCATGATTTATTTATTGATTGTCTTCCTTATGAGTGGAGGTCGGGGACTAGCGATGATCTTTTCCTACCAATCTATCTCCCTAGGAGCATGCACGTGATACTTTGCTTTGATAAACTTGTAGATTTTTGCAATAAGTATGTGAGTTCTTTATGACTAATGTTGAGTCCATGGATTATACACACGTTTCTACCCTTCCACCATTGCTAGCCTCTCTAATACCGCGCACCTTTCGCCGGTATCATACACCCACCATATACCTTCCTCAAAACAGCCACCATACCTACCTATCATGGAATTTCCATAGCCATTCCGAGATATATTGCCATGCGACTTTCCACCATTCCGTTTACTATGACACGCTCCATCATTGTCATATTGCTTTGCATGATCATGTAGTTGACATTGTATTTGTGGCAAAGCCACCATTCATAATTCTTTACATGTCACTCTTGATTCATTGCATATCCCGGTACACCTCCGGAGGCATTCACATAGAGTCATATTTTGTTCTAAAGCATCGAGTTGTAATTGTTGAGTTGTAAGTAAATAAAAGTGTGATGATCATCATTTTTAGAGCATTGTCCCAAGTGAGGAAAGGATGATGGAGACTATGATTCCCCCACAAGTCGGGATCAGACTCCGGACGCAAAAAAAAAGAGGCCATAAAAAAAAGAGAAAAGGCCCAAATAAAAAAATAAAAAAATGAGAGAAAAAGAGAGAAGGGACAATACTACTATCCTTTTACCACACTTGTGCTTCAAAGTAGCACCATGATCTTCATGATAGAGAGTCTCCTATGATATCACTTTCATATACTAGTGGGAATTTTTCATTATAGAACTTGGCTTGCATATTCCAATGATGTGCTTCCTCAAAATGCCCTAGGTCTTCGTGAGCAAGCAAGTTGGATGCACACCCACTTAGTTTATTCTTGAACTTTCATATACTTATAGCTCTAGTGCATCCGTTGCATGGCAATCCCTACTCACTCACATTGATATCTATTGATGGGCATCTCCATAGCCCGTTGATACGCCTAGTTGATGTGAGACTATCTTCTCCCTTTTGTCTTCTCCACAACCACCATTCTATTGCACCTATAGTGCTATGTCCATGGCTCACGCTCATGTATTGCGTGAAAATTGAAAAAGTTTGAGAACATTAAAAGTATGAAACAATTGTTTGGCTTGTCATCGGGGTTGTGCATGATTTAAATACTTTGCGTGGTGAAGATAGAGCATAGCCAGACTATATGATTTTGTAGGGATAACTTTCTTTGGTTATTTTGAAGACACATAATTGCTTAGTTAGTATGCTTGAAGTATCATTATTTTTATGTCAATATTAAACTTTTGTCTTGAATCTTCTGGATCTAAATATTCATACGACAATTAAGAAGAATTACACTGAAAGTATGCCAAGTAGCATTCCACATCAAAAATTCTGTTTTTTTTATCATTTACCTACTCGAGGACGAGCAGGAATTAAGCTTGGGGATGCTTGATACGTCTCCAACGTATCTATAATTTTTGATTGCTCCATGCTATATTATCTTCTGTTTTGGACATTATTGGGCTTTATTATTCACTTTTATATTATTTTTGGACTAACCTATTAACCGGAGGCCCAGCCCAGAATTGTTGTTTTTTGCCTATTTCAGAGTTTCGCAAAAAAAGAATATTAAACAGAGTCCAAATGGAATGAAACCTTCGGGAACGTGATTTTCGGAATGAACAAGATCCAGGAGACTTGGACCCTACATCAAGCAACCAACAGGGAAGCCACGAGGTAGGGGGCACACCTACCCCCCCAGGCGCGCCCTCCACCCTCGTGGGCCTCCTGTTGCTCCACCGACGTACTCCTTCCTCCTATATATACCTACGTACCCCCAAACGATCATATACGGAGCCAACACCCAAATTCCACCGCCGTAACTTTCTGTATCCACGAGATCCCATCTTGGGGCCTGTCCCGGAGCTCCGCCGGAGGGGGCATTGATCACGGAGGGCTTCTACATCAACACCATAGCTTCTCCGATGATGTGTGAGTAGTTTACCTCAGACCTTCAGGTCCATAGTTATTAGCTAGATGGCTTCTTTTCTTTTTTTGGATCTCAATACAAAGTTCTCCCCCTCTTTTGTGGAGATCTATTCGATGTAATCTTATTTTGCGGTGTGTTTGTTGAGACCGATGTACTGTTGGTTTATGATCAAATTTATCTATGAATAATATTTGAATCTTCTCTGAATTCTTTTATGTATGATTGGTTATCTTTGCAAGTCTCTTCGAATTATCAGTTTGGTTTGGCCTACTAGATTGATCTTTTTTGCAATGGGAGAAGTGCTTAGCTTTGGGTTGGTGTCCTTTCCCAGTGACAGTAGGGACAACAAGGCACGTATTGTATTGTTGCCATCGAGGATAACAAGATGGGGTTTTTATCATATTGCATTAATTTATCCCTCTACATCATGTCATCTTGCTTAAAGCGTTACTCTGTTCTTATGAACTTAATACTCTAGATGCATGCTGGATAGCGGTCGATGTGTGGAGTAATAGTAGTAGATGCAGGCAGGAGTCGGTCTACTTGTCTCGGACGTGATGCCTATATACATGATCATACCTAGATATTCTCATAACTATGCTCAATTCCGTCAATTGCTCAACAGTAATTTGTTCACCCATCATAAAATACTTATACTCTTGAGAGAAGCCACTAGTGAAACCTATGGCCCCCGGGTCTATCTTCCATCATATTAATCTTCCAACACTTAGTTATTTTCGTTGCCTTTTATTTTACTTTGCATCTGTATCATAAAAATACCAAAAATATTATCTTATCATATCTATCAGATCTCACTCTCGTAAGTGACCGTGTAGGGATTGACAACCCCTTATCGCGTTGGTTGCGAGGATTTATTTGTTTTGTGTAGGTGCGAGGGACTCGCGCGTAGCCTCCTACTGGATTGATACCTTGGTTCTCAAAAACTGAGGAAAATACTTACGCTACTCTGCTGCATCACCCTTTCCTCTTCAAGGGAAAACCAACACAGTGCTCAAGAGGTAGCATGCAGCGACTCGCGAACCGCCGTTGTGTCACCCCCTCGGGCCGCAGCGTCGCGGCCCGCAGTCCCCGCTGTCGCCCCGAGGTCTTCCCGCCGTAGCTCCGACCTGCCCGTTGATGCTGCGTTGCCCCTTCGGGTCTAGCGCCGCGGCCCACCATCCATTCCGCCGTTCCTACACGTTGACTTCACGTGATATGCGCCACGCCGCCTCCCTTGGCGCGAGAACGCCACCGTTCGCGTCGGTGTTCGTCATGCTATCGGGTTCTTCGCCTCCTTCGAGCATCGCCGCCGCGCTCCTAACCTAGCCGTCACCGTCGCCGTCAGGCTGCCGCCACCGCTCTTCTTCGTCTGCCGCCGCCGCTACCCCTGTAGCTGCCGCAACCGCCCGTCCACCCCGTTCATCTTCGTCTAGCACCAGCCCGCTGCTAGCGTCGTCGTCATCTACCCCGGCCACTTCGTCTACTACGACAACCGCGGGCGACATCGGCCCCGCGCTGACGGACGCCACAACCGTCGTCGAGTCCTTTTCTGTTGGCCTCTCTGATTTCTCTGACATGGCATACAACTCGTGCAGGTCCCAGTCTACGCATGCTCGATGCTGACAACACCGGTTCGTGCCTTCGTCAACGACGTGTTCCCGGGCCTGGCAAGCATGGTGCGGCGCTTCGTCAACTTCGTCTTCGTCCGTCTACGCATGCCCGGTGCTGGCAACATCGATGCGTGCTTTCGTCCACGATGTGTGCCTGGGCTTGGCAAACTCGTCGTGACGTGTCATCAACACCGTCTTCTTCCCGGCGCACCACTACTTCGACACCACTGCGCTCATAACTAATTCGGTGCCTCCTTGCGCCCGCGGCTCCACGGCAACTCCCTCCACACCGGCTAGCCCGACTCGACATCGACTACGGCTACACCACCCTACACTCTCGGCTACCTCGACATCGGCACAAAGGGCTATCATCCGCTTGAGCAACTCGTCGGCTTCCTCTACAGTCAACGCGTCCGTGACGCGACATCGTTCACGATTGGT
>NC_041380.1:395087816-395113232 GCF_002162155.2 Triticum dicoccoides
GTCAGCCTGTCGGCTGCTATTCTATCCAGTCTGACCGTCCGCGACGCTCCTGATGTCTGCGCCGCTACCGCTACGACTGCGGGGGATGTTAGAGTATATAGACATATCTGTGTATATGGTAGACTATGATTTGTAGTCATCTCCTGCCTTATCTCTAGGAGATGCTTCTTGCCCAGCCTTGTACTCTATATAAACCGCCCGAGAGGCTTAATACAGCATCCATCATATTCCGCAACAATCCCTCTCTCTCCCTTCTAACAGCAAGAAAGTTACATAATCCAAAAATAATAAAATTGGGAAATAACTAAACCAATGTTATTATTTTTTGTTTGTTATAAATCACACGGAAGACGTGAGAACCGAGAAGATCGTCTTATCTAGCGGGGTGGCACTGCCGCCTTCGGCCCCGCCACGCCACTGCATATATATTCGCGCTTACAGCTTCTCGCGGCATGCCTAACCGCCTCTAGATCAGCCCCGTTCCCCGTCCAGTCACACACTCAATGGCGGCTCCCGTTCTCCCCGTTGCGCCGCTGGCTCCCGCGCACCTGTCGCCCTTCATCTCCGCCCGCCGGAGGTCCTCGTTGGCCTCCTCCGACCCGCCGCGTCGCCGCGGGGCGGGCCCGTCGGTGCGCGCGTCGTCGTCGGCACCGGCGGCGGTGACGAGCGGGTGGGCGCCGGACAGCTGGAGGGCGCGGCCGGCGCGGCAGATCCCGGAGTACCCGGACGCGGCGGCGCTCGGGGAGGCGGAGCGCACGCTGGCGTCCTTCCCGCCGCTGGTGTTCGCGGGGGAGGCGTGGACGCTGGAGGAGCGCCTCGGGGAGGCGGCCATGGGCCGGGCGTTCCTCCTGCAGGGCGGCGACTGCGCCGAGAGCTTCAAGGAGTTCGGCGCCAACAACATCCGCGACACCTTCCGCCTCATGCTCC
Organism: Triticum dicoccoides; assembly: GCF_002162155.2. NCBI lineage: Eukaryota > Viridiplantae > Streptophyta > Magnoliopsida > Poales > Poaceae > Triticum > Triticum dicoccoides. Next base: position 395,088,744 of record NC_041380.1, read on the forward strand.
AGATGGCCGTCGTCCTCACCTTCGGGGGCCAGATGCCCATCATCAAGGTCCGAGTCCGACTCCCACTTTCATCCATGCATACCCCTTCCTTAATTTGACGATCCTACGCAAATAGCCTACCGTTGGATTCGCGCCCCAATTAACGAGGGTTTATGTCCTTCTGACTTGTGAATTGTGATGATCAAATTCACAAGTCACAATGCAGTTCAGACTTTGCCGCCTCCACAATTTCATCAGATATTCAAGTGTCTATAATGAAAACACTTGTAATCTCAGTAGAATCACAGAAAAGGTGACTACTGGCTAGATCATGACACAAGCGGTCATGTTTATGGATCCTTAAACTGTCAGTCTTTTTTGAGCGGAATAACTGTTGGGGAGTCCCCGACAATAATTGTGCCCATACTGCTGGTTTAATGGATGGTAAAATGATCTATTGCTATTTTGCATTCGATTCATCTGCAAACCAGTACTAATTGATTAAAGCTATAGATTACATGAAACTATGAAATGGTGCTTAACCATGTTTATTTATCTACAGATTAAGAAAACTTGTATTGACAAAATAAAGATTCTTGTTATGCTGAAGAGAAATGCTTCTAAATGTTCTCCCTCCATGATTGGCAGAAAAACCATCCACACTCCATCTTTGTATATAAACATCTCTCCTGTTATACAAAAGATTTGTGGCACTATGTATTTCAGGTTGGAAGGATGGAGGCCAATTTGCAAAGCCAAGATCGAACCCAATCGAGACTAGAGATGGAGTGACGCTGCCGTCAACCACGATGATTTCGATGAGAAATCGCGTGCACCAAACCCTCAAAGGTTGATTAGAGCCTACAGTCAGTCTGCGAGCACCCTGAATCTTTTGAGAGCATTTGCCCATGGAGGATATGCTGATCTTCAGTACTTTCTGAGGCACAGCACGCAGGGAGACAGGTGACTAAATTGCTACTTGATCTCATCAAGTGACTAGCCTTTATGCAAAACTCTTTTCACCCCGCCGTAAATATCATCTGAATTCAGAAATTACCATCAATCTTTCTCCAGCACACGGCTCATGCCCCATTCAATGTCATTGCCATATTTGCACATATATGCAACGGTTTTGGTTTAATTTTTACTTCTGACCTTGTTTGTGGATAATTTGCAAGTCCAGAAAAGTGATTTTGTCAAACAACTGATGTACTTGTTTTAGCACACTAATCTGGACAGCATCAGTCACGTGTAATCATAGCTAGGTATTCATTCTCTAGGATTCTGTAGGAAATATCAGTCAGCCTAAATATGATCACTGACATCCTGTGTTATATACAATAAAAGTAGATCTTACCTCGTTATGTTCTTCTCTGAGCAGGTATGTGGAGCTTGCCCAGAGGGTTCATGACGCCATCGGGTTCCTGCTTGCTGCTGGTCTGCCTCCTCAGCATCCCATGATGACCACAGCTGAATTCTGGACATCCCATGAGTGCCTTCACTTGCCATATGATCAGGCACTGACCAGGGAGGACTCCACTTCTGGCCTCTATTACGACTGCTCCGCACACATGCTCTGGGTTGGGGAGAGAACTAGGCAGCTGGATGGTGCTCATGTTGAATTCCTCCGCGGTATTTCCAATCCTGTCGGCATAAAGGTAACCAAAGCACCCATCAGAGTTGGCTTGCCTGCATATGGTCTTCGGTGACATCTCTTCATATGACATAAGTTTTTACTGAAGTCCTGAAGGTTTGCATTTCGTTGTTGGAGTTGGTCACGTAAAATCATAAACATCTTAATTCTAAGTACTTCAACTTCCATTGCAAATGGCGACCATCAATGCTTCACAAGTCTCGTATAGATCTTTCACTTTTGTGGTCTCCAGGCTTATGTATAGTGTTTATCTGTTGATAATCATCTTTTGTCATATATTGTTAATGACATGAAAGATGTCGTGTTTTTAACAACTACAAAGAACAGTAGTTTTGATGTTTTAAAAATCTTACTAGTTACAATCTTATGACTGTGTTAGAGTACGTAATGGGCCTAATGGCCTGGGCTGGCGGTATAGCCCGTTAGTCTTAGGGTTAATTAGAGATAAGGGTCGCTTTCTTAGGGATCAAGTAAGCCTTGCTTGGGAGTCAAGTAAACCTCTCTATATAAAGAGAGGAGATGTATCAATCTAATCAAGCAAGAATTAAGAAGGAAATCCCTTCCATCTTGCCCGGCCATGGGCAAAAGGCCCCCGGCCGGCCCTCTCGCGCCCTCCTTCTAGCAGCACCATAACAATTTGGTATCAGCTAGCTTCGGTTCGATCATGTCTTCACCGCCGCCCAACCCGTCTCTTCCGCTGCCGGTCACGACCGTCGCCCCGCTCCTGCCCGCGCCGGGATCCTCCGTCGCGCCCGCCCCCGTCGTCCTCACCCCGGAGGTGTCCGGGGCGCTGCGGGACCTAACACAGGCGGTCCAGGAGATCCACCTGTTCTTGGCCGGGTCCTATGGGCCGCACCCGGCTGCGCCGCCCATCACCGCCACCGCGCCGCCGTGGCTGCCGTGGCAGCCGCCGCACCAAGCGGCCCCCGCCGCGCTCGCCGGGCTGCTGCAGCAGTCGCTGCAGCTGCCATCCATCGCCCCGTCCTGGCTGTCGTGGCAGCCGCCGCGCTCGTCGGGCTGCTGCAGCAGCCGCTGCAACTGCCATCCACCGCCACCACCGCCCCGTCCTGGCTGCCGTGGCAGCCGCCGCACCAGGTGGCCTCCGCCGCGCTCATCGGGCCGCTGCAGCAGCTGCCATCCACCGCCCCGCCCTGGCTGCAGTGGCAGCCACCGCTCCTGGCGACCTCCGCCGCAGCAGCCGCTGCAAGTGCAGCAGCCATCACCGGTCAGCTCCGGCCCCGCATCGACCGCGCCGACGGGAGTCCCGATCCACCAGATCAAGTTCCCGCCGTCGCCATCACCGCTTCCCCAGGGCGTCCCCATCTAGCAGATCAAGCTTCCGCCGTCGCCGTCACCGCTTCCAGCTTGGATCACTACCCGCCACGTGTCGGCGACGGTGAGGCTGCAGGCTGCTGCACGTGGCCTCCTAGCGCGTCGGCGTGTGCGGGAGTTGCGTGGTCTGCAGCTGCCGCTCCTCCCAGTTGCGCTTCGCTGCGCAAAGGACCTCGATCTCGTCCACTGCGTCGGGGATCTTGGGCATACTGTTTTCCCCACGGACAACGCCCTCAAAGTCTGCGACATCAGCGGTTGGGGAGGCGCACCCCTCCTCGCCATTGTCCATCGACAACCCTCCACTCTTCTATGTGCGGTGCCGACCAACAGCCGTCCGGCAGGGAGAAGGCATGGTGTCACCGACAAGAGCGCACCGCGTAGCACCACTGCATTCCGCCGCCGGCCGCCCGGCGGCCTCTGCTGGTCGCTCTTGCGACCACTTCCAGGTGGCCATACACATGCACTCCTTTTGTCCAGATGGTGTCCATGGGATCCAGGTGGCTGTACACGTGCACGTCCGACGTGCGGATGGTATCCACTTTTTGTTAAGAGGTCCAAAATAAATCATCCCAGTCCATTTCAGGTTGAGAGTAATAAAACAAGCCGAGATGTAAAAGGCTTGTTTTTAGGTGTTAGGCTTGTGTTGCCTCGAGTCATGGTTATAAGTTGGTTAGGCTGCAGCTTGAGGACAAGCTGCATGTCCAGGTGGGGTGTAGTGTTAAGAGTACGTAATGGGCCTAATGGCCTGGGCTGGCGGTATAGCCCGTTAGTCTTAGGGTTAATTAGAGATAAGGGCCCCTTTCTTAGGGGTCAAGTAAGCCTTGCTTGGGAGTCAAATAAACCTCTCTATATAAAGAGAGGAGATGTATCAATCTAATCAAGCAAGAATTAAGAAGGAAATCCCTTCCATCTTGCCCGGCCGTGGGCAAAAGGCCCCCGGCCGGCCCTCTCGCGCCTTCCTTCTAGCAGCGCCATAACAGACTGTCTTAGATGGAAAAAAATCAGTTGACAAATCTAATGACTCTGACTATGTTATACAGGTGAGTGATAAGCTTGATTCATCGGAGCTTGTGAAACTCTGTGAGATTTTGAATCCTCACAACAAGCCCGGGAGGCTGACACTTATCACAAGGATGGGGGCCGAGAACATGCGTGCCAAGCTCCCCCATATGATCAGAGCCGTGCGTCAAGCAGGGCTGATTGTCACCTGGGTCTGCGATCCCATGCACGGGAACACCATCAGCGCACCTTGCGGGCTCAAGACAAGATCATTTGATGCAATCCGGGTAAGCGTGATAACTTTTTGCATGATTCGACATAGAACAACCTACTTATGGTCGGTATTTCACGCCGTTTGTTACAATGAGACATGGACTGTTGTTTTCTGGAACCACATGCCATTGAGACATCCGATAGCATTGTTCGGACTTGTCAACTTTGGCATGGTTCAGAATTTTCACTGTTTCTTTATGGCTGCACAGGCTGAGCTTCGGGCTTTCTTTGATGTACATGAGCAAGAGGGGAGCTACCCCGGAGGGGTTCACCTAGAGATGACAGGGCAGAACGTTACAGAGTGCATTGGTGGATCCAACACAGTGACCTTCGACGATCTCAGTTCCCGCTACCGCACGCACTGCGACCCCAGGCTGAAAGCGTCGCAGTCGCTCGAGCTGGCATTTGCCATTGCTGAGAGGCTAAGGAAGAAGAGAGACAGGACATGGACTAGCCTGATATCTAAAGTAGAAGCTTAAGATATCAATCTTAGATTTCTTCCCTGCAAAACTATCTTCAGCTGCTAGAGGACATAATTTTGCATTCTTTAGTTTTTTTGGTAGTATAGGTCTCGTTTGATTTTGGAAATGCCGAGGAAAAATCTCCCTCAAATAATAGGATATAGCTGTTTTGGTGCAGTACTTGTGCTTGGTTCAATTCCAGTTTCTTTCATTTTCATCGTTTCTTTGGTGCAGTTTGTGTGAGGGTGGAGAGATTACATGAGACCTGACAATAGATTACTCATTCGGTATTTGCTGAGACTGGACATAAGGTTTATTGATTAAATTTGGAAACGCAATATGAGAAGTGCCTTATCTTCTCTCGCTGTCGTTCTTAGCCACTCGCCCAATTCTTCTTCCTCTGTTCTGCCCGAGGGATCTCCTCCTCTCTCTCGCTGTCTTCTCCGGTGAGCACCACGAAGCCAACCGTCGAGCCAGCACCATCCCCTCGTTTTTCTCTCTCAACTGCATCTGTCACTGCTCGACGACGACTAGAGCTGCGACAGGGTGGAGCAAGGTGCTGCAACGGCGAGTGTCGGCGCCTTCCGGCGGCTGATGCTGGAAGCCTGGAGTCAGCACCCATGGTTGCTACAACCAGCAGCCGCCGCCGACGGAAACGGCGAGCTCGGGTGCTGCAACTGTAGATTTTTTTTTTGCTGAAACCACCTGGCGAAAAAGCTCCAACCACCGTGGACCAATGCTGGAACCAGATGGCATCGAGGATCATTTTGCTGGGACTGGCAATAAAATTTGCTAGAACCAGCAAGAATTTTTGCTGCCGACGAGATCTTTTCCGGAAATGTTAACGCCCACACGTGTGGTGTGTAGCATCCCGCCCACACGCGTCATCTGTCGTTGGATCATTTTGCACGATTCTTGAAGCACTTTACGTTCCACGTCATCCCACAGCCTCGTCCGGGCCTGGATAAACTGTGCCGCACGTCACCTGGACAAACTATGCCGCACGTCCTCACTCCCGTTCTTCTTTCCCCACTCCGCCTCACCTTCTTCCCCACCTACCCGCACACCACACACAATATGGCCCGGGCGGCGGCGGACGGCAGGCCCGAGCGAAGGCGGGGCGGAGGCCCCTGGCGGTGGCGGGCGGAGGCCCCGAGCGGAGGCGGCCGGAGGCCCCTGGCGGTGGCGGGCGTGGGCCCCGAGCAGAAGCGGACGGAGGCCTTGGGCGACGGCGACCGGAGGTCCCGAGTGGTGGCGGGCGGAGGCCCTAAGCGGTGGCGAATAGGAGGTGGATCCGGCCGACGGTGATGGAAGGCGCAGCGGAGGAGGAAGGACGCGCTCGCTGCGCGATGGAGGAGCCGCAGCGGGATTGGGCTGCGGCTAGGAGGAGCCACGATGGAGAAGCCGTGGCGGGAAGGAACCGCTGCAGGGAGAGGAATGGTAGCGACGGCGACGGTGAAGAGGAGCTGTCGCAGGGGAGTGCACGTGCGCAGCGGGGGAGGAGCTGCCGCAGGGGAGTGCCCGTGCGCAGTGGGGGAGGAGCTGCAGGGAGAGGAATGGCGGCAGCGGCGACGGTGAAGAGGAGCTGCCGCGGGATCCACGCTGGAGGAGCCTCGCCTCCGTCGATTCCCTTCCTCCGCGTCCATTCTACGGCGACGTTCGTCCTCACCTTGGATCCCGTCACCGGCGTCACGTCTGGCCACCCCATGGAGGAGGTCGTGGCCATGCCCGTTCTTGCCGGTGAGTCGCTGGTCCATTGGCTCGAATAGCAGAATTTGTGTATATGACTAGTCCACATGATGGCAATTTTTTATATGATCTTATGGCAATTCACATGAGCTGAAATAGATTATACTGAATGTTTTTGCCATGGCAAATTTGTTTTTCTCATCAATCCAATGTTCAAACTAACATAACCATGGCAATTTTTCTGTAGCATCACATAGTAAATTCATACATTGTTGAATAGATGCTACAGAATGTGTTTTGCCATGGCAAATTCCATGTATCATGTACAATTTTTTCCCACAATTTGTTTGGTCACATGGCAAATGTAGGATTGCTCTTTTTTTGAACACACGACATTTTTTGTAAAACATGGCAAATTCTGAAATTTTATACAACATGTCAAGAATACTTCAAATAACATGTCAAACTGAATGTTGGATCAATTGGTGCCATGGCAGTTTTCGTTATGAGTAGTTCTGATGGGGCAGAATTGCTATGAGTTGTTGCCATGGCAAATTTCTGGAGTAATTGCCATGGCAAAATTATATAGTAGTTGCCATGGCCGAATTTGCTACGAATAATTGCCATGGGACAGAGTTGCTATGAGCTTCTGCCATGTCAAAATTCTGGAGTATTTTCCATGGCAAAAATATGTGTTTTTGTGTGATCTTCCATTTTCATATTGATGTTAATGTGTCTACAATTCCACTTCTTATCAATTTGCCATGCTTCTAAATAAATACATGGCAACTATCCTACTGTTTGGCGCTGAAAATTGCCATGTGTTCTGATATGCCATATGCTACGGCAGTCAATGCATTTACATTTGCCCTTTCATCATTTTGCCATTCTACTGAATAAATAGATGGCAACTTGCCCTATGTGTGGAACTGTAAAAACTTGCATTGTTTGCCATGTTTTTCAAACCACAACACATCCTTTTTTTCAAATTTCTGAGTAAATACATGGCTAATCACTCTCTATAAAAGCCTGAAATTTGCCATGTTTCATGTTTGTTATGCCTGTTAACAGGTACCAAGCAATTGGTATGCTATTGTACTAAATGCTTGGCAACTTCATCAGATCCATAACCCATCAATTGCCATGGCTGAACTGTTTCTTTTTGCCATGTTTGCCATCTTCATGCCAACCACAACCCATCATTCTGTAACGGTACTAAACATAGACATGGCAACTCCCCCATGTTCAATCAGTCTAGTTTTGCCCTGTTCGTTTCATGGTAGATGGCAACTCACCCATATGTATGTACATTTTCCTACTTAACAATTTGGCATGCTACACACTAACTACATGGCAATTTCAATGTTACTATCATGACAAATTTAACTCATATAACATGGCAAATCTATCTTTTTTTTCTTGTACCACGACATTATTACTCCATGTGCCATGGCATTTTGACTTTGCACTTGCCATGGAAATTTGTTTTTGATCATTTTGTTTGTGTTATTTTCACATACACGACAATTTTATTACGCAAAAGATGGCATTTTCGTTGAAACTAACATCGCAAAATGAAACATGCATTTGCCATGGAAACATTTGATCAATTTTTTTATTACTTCACATTCTTGGCAATTTTCATGTAAAATTTGATTAAAAAAACACAGCAATTTTTGATACAATTCTGCCATGGAAGTTTCTCGTTCATACTTGATTCCAACTTTTTGTGTTTTTTTACACGGGCTACATTCACCATACGAAACACGGCAATTCTTGATACGAATCTGCCATGGCAATTTTTCTTGTTCATACTTGATTTTGAACTTTGTAAACGGGGCCACAACAATTCTTCTTCTTTTTTTTTACAACATGGCAATTTCTTTTTGAATGGGACCATGACAATTTTTTAGTTCATGCATCATGGGAATTATAGTATGGATCATGGCATTTTTTAGTCTATGCCTCATACAAATTTTTCTATTTTTGAAAGGGGCCATGGCAAATCTTCTTTCATGCTAGTTCGTGGAGCAGGGCAATTTTTCGTCCTTCTTTGCAACATGGCAAATTTTCTTTTTGAATGGGAGCATGGCAAACTTAGTGTATGTATCATGGCAAATGTAGTTTACGGGGAATGGCAATTTTTCTTTCTTTTTTGCAACATGGCAATTTTCTTTTTTCAATGGGACCATGGCAATCTCAGTGCATCTTTCATGGCAACGGTAGTTCATGTAGCATAGCAAATTTTCTTCCTTCTTTTACAACCTTGCAAATTTTGTTTTCGAACAGGACCATGGCAAACTTAGTGTGTGTATCATGGCAAATGCAATTTTTGGAGCATGGCAATTTCCAATTTTAAGGACCATGGTAAATTTTCTTTCCTTTTTTTGCAACATGGCAAATTTTCTTCTTTGAAGGGACCATGGCAAATTTAACGGGACCATGTCAACATTAGATTTACTCATGTTTCAAAAATAGATACCATTTGCAATTTTATTTGCACCATGGCAAATTAAGTTCAAGCATGGCAAATGTAGTTTAAGGATCATGGCAATATTCTTTTCCTTTAGCAACATGGCATAAGCTACTTTTCATTTGACCATGGCAATGTAGCTCCTCCCTTGGCCTAGACGCCGACTAAGATGCCGACCAGGAGTCATCCTCCGTGATGACGACCATGATTTTTTTGTTTTGTTTTCTGAAAACATGGCATTTGTTTGAATTTTTATGTGACACTACTAGGGAAAAGGCTAGCTCCACCAGATTGGGCCTCGTTGTCTCCGTCGTGGGGGTGGGCCGGCGGGCGGAGGTCACCCCCTCTATCTCCGGGCTGGCTCTCTCCGGGCGCGGCGGCCTCAAGACGGCGGGGTGCTTCCAGATGCGGCGGGTGCCCATGGGCCCGGCCATGGGCGCGCAGGTGTCCGCCGCGAGTTTTCTACGGCGAGCTCCACCATTGCATGTATGGGCCAGCACATACAATATGTTTGCCATCTGTCCTATGGCTTTTCTAGTATGCCTCTACCATTTCTGCCATCTTAATTTTTGAAGAGGCAAGTTAGTTCAGGTGGCACATTTACCCTCATCCAGATGGTATAGTTGCCATGGCAAATTTACCTTTGAGCTAACTAGATTGTTTGTCATGTGAAAAAAATACAAATTTGCCATGGCTAACTAGAGTGTTGGTCATGGAAAAAATTACAGATTTTGCCATGACATAAATTTAGAACAATTTGCCATGACATGAATTTACAACAATTTGCCATGGAAAAATGTTTAACAAATTTGCCACGGATAAAATAGCACAAAGAAATGATGGAGAATATGGCCATGGCAAATACACATTCAAATTTTCCGTGTTATTTTTACCAAAATGTCAAACTTTTTCGTTTTTAGTTGCCATGGCAACTCAACTTTTTAGATTTTCCATGATGTGTTGCCACAGAACTAACAAAAGGGTTGTGTTGCCATGTAAATATATGATGTGTTGCCATGTTTTTCTTTGCAACATGGAAATTTGAGTTCTATGAGAGCATGGCAAAATGTAGTTTAATATGTTGCCATGTTCATGGCGATTTTTTGTGTGTTGTTTCACATACACGGCAACTTAACACCAAAGAAGATGGCAAGTCTTGGTTAAATGCCATGGCAAGTTTGAACATGCTTTTTGCCATCACAATTTTTGTATAATTTCACATTCATGGCAACTGTTTATACATAAGCATGGCAAATTTGATAAAAAAACCCACAAAAATTTGAATATGCATTTGCCATGGCATTCAAATATACATTTTTTCCATGGCAAATTTGACAATTTTTTGTGTTATTTCCGTTACATGGCAAATTAATGACACCAAATATGGCAAATTTTTGTAAAATGCCATGGAAAATTTGAACATTCCCTTGCCATGACAACTATTCATCATTTTTGTAATATTTCACAATATTGCAAAATTATTTATATTAGCATTCCAAATTCGATAAAAAAATCCATGCATATTAGAATATGCATTGCCATGGCAATTCTGATCTTCTTTTCGTGTTGTTTCACATAGACGGCAATTTAATTACACAAAGATGGCAAGTTTTGATAAAATAGCATGGTTAGTTTTGAACATGCTTTTGCCATGGCAATTTATTATTATTATTATTTCACAATCATGGCAATTTTCAGCATGCTTTTGCCATGGCAACTATTGATCATTTTTGTATTTTTTTCACATTCATGGTAAAAAAAATTTATATTAGCATAGCAAATTTGATTAAATATTCCATGGCAAATTAGAATACGCTTTTGCCATTACATTTTTGATCTTTGTTTTCGTGTTGTTTTATATACACGACAAATTAATTAAACAAAGATGGCAAGTTTTGATAAAATACCATGGAACATGTTTTTGCCATGGCAATTTTTGATATCTTTTTTTATTATTTCACAATAATGGCAAAGAAATCATATATAAGCATGGCAATTTTAACAAAAAGTCCCACGGCAAATTTTTATATGCATTTGCCATGGCAATTTTTAATCATTTTTGTGTTGTTTGATTGGCACGGAAAAACATAAACAAATTTTTTAATCCATTTTTTTCTGCCCCCATGATACAGATGCAAATTGCCATGAACTTTTCCTTTTTACTTAATATAAAAAACATCTGTTTTTGACCATGGCAAATTTTGCTTGTAGGCACGACTAACATTTTTTCGGTTTGAACCATTGGGATTTTTTAGTACTAGTTTGTTTGTCACTCTTATGTATTATGGCTAATTCATCTTTCCGTTTTCATAGGATGGTAAATGGGGGCTTTATTATCACAAAAAAACTGTGTTTTTATTTGTTTATCATGCCATGAAAGTCTATGCATTTTTAGTCTATGTATCATGATATATAGAACATTTTTTCAACAAAGTTGCCATGGCTCATGGCAAATATAGCCTATGCATCATGGAACTTATAGTGTATGTATGATGATCTATATAACATTTTAGTTCATGCAATTTTCCGAAACATGTATCATGGAACTTATAGTGTATGGATGATGATCTGTAGAACATTTTAGTTCATGTCATTTTCTGTAACATATTCTTTATGCCCTGACAATTTAATATGTTTTGGTAAACCCTGCCATTTTTGTAAAAAAAATAACATGATGGCAAGTTGTAAATGTAGTGGCAACTTTTCTAGAAATTCACATAGTTTTTCCCACTTTTAAAGTTGTTGGATGGCATCGTAGGCTTTTTTTGTCACGGAGAAAAGCCTGGGCTTTTTTTCTTTACTAAGCTTGTAGGGCCCAATATAGAAAAGGCCTGTAGGGATGATAGGATGGACGTTCGGGTGGTGGCAGCGATGCGGGCGGGGAGAGCGATCGTCCCGAACGATTCGTTCGGTCCAGCTGCCTTCTTGCCATACGTGTGGGCAGTCCAATGTTCGCCCACACAACGTCGTGTGGGCTGCCTGCGGATATGCCACACAGAGTCGTGTGGTCGGGTGGGTGTTATGCCACACGTGTGGCAGTTATTCGGACCCATCTTTTTTGCTGGTGACCACACACCGAGATGCTGGAACTAGCCGCCGGCAAGGTTACATCCATTGAGCGACGAAAACGCTTCAACCAGCGAGGCGGCAGAAAAGGCTGCAACCAACGTGGCTGGGAGTTGCAACCCTCACTGGCGAATTTGCATCCTACTGTCAGCGGTGCCTGACTGCGACAGTGGAGCTGCAACCGTTTCATGGAGGCGCTACAACCAGCGATGGTCGGGGGCTTCGACTGGCGGCGGGAGATGCCCAAGCGGGGGGAGGGTTGCGGTGCTTCATGCGGCGACCATGCATGGCACTCGAGTCTTCCGACGACTGTGTGTGATGGCACCCACTGAGGCGGACGACGACGATGACCTGACGCGCTGGATGAATGACGGTGAAGCCCTTGCAAGCGCATATGCAGTTTGCTGGTAAGGGATGTGGTGGTGGTGGGCGAGGTGGACGGAGGGGGAAGAACGAATCGTTGACCAAATCAGACTGCATGGAAGCAATCAATCCAATGCACGCACGTGACCGACTAAAATTTGGGCCGATCAACCGAAGCCTAGCATTGGCCTAAAATTTATGTCCTCAAAAGACACTCCAAACTCAACTCCTCAAATCTGGATGAGTTAAAGGTTATTACACACAACCCTTCCCTTAAAACTTGACTCCCGTGACTTTTCTAGTAGCATATTTCTTCTGTCCTGTTGCACAAATATTTTCACAAGATTTCAACAATAATTATACAATTCAAATGCACAACTGATCAGTGCAAAGTATATGAGTTGTCATAGTTCACCACAGGGACGGGCTTATTGGTGCTCAAACACATCTACAACTCAATGGTGCAAACCGGTAGGATAGCAAGTAAGGGCATCTCCAATGCTGATCCTCAAACCGCCCGTATACGTCTGGACCGCACATCTAACGCGGGCCTGTATCGGTCCGCCCGGTAGTTCAGATGCACTTTTTCCTGCAAAACGGAGACAAAGTTCGGGGGGGCTTTGCCGGAGTCTGGACAACAGCCACGTAGGACTCCAACACCCCTAGCCCACTAAATCCCCCCTCCCGGTCCCATTTTCTTCCAATCTTCCCCTTCTCCTCCTTTATTTACATCCGCACCCTCCTCCTCCTCCTCTGACGTCGCCGTTGTGCCTCTCTGGCCAGCACACAGGCATTGCCGGACCTCTGCAATGAGCACTAACGCGCCCACTCGCCTTTTACAACGGCGTCGTCCACCAAGGACACATCCGTAGGCAAGTACACTTCGTCCCCCTGTCGACGCCGTCCATGGCGGTCACCATGCCCGGTAGGTGTTCGGTTAAATGCTAGTAAGGTTATTTTCGAACACCATGTCGTTTTCTTGGATTACGAAGGACAGCGGGATAACCATGGAGGATGAGTTGTGTGATGCGTGGTTGGACATATCCGTGGGTTTCGTAGGTAGGAGCAGAGGGGGACCTTCTAGCAGCAGGTGCATGAATATTGGACCCTGCGACATGCACATCATCCATGATCGCAATGTGAGGTTGTTATCGTATTGATGGTACGCTATCCAGACCTCCTTCACCAAGTTTTATGGCGCGGTTGATATGTTGGAGGCAAGGTGGCCATTGTGCACGATAGAGGAGGAGATCATAAGTTTTGCTTCTTCTTGCTCAACTTGTTGATTGATTCATTCATTCATTCAATGTTGTTCTACACATTGTATAGCCCGCATGTGCTGTCGTGATGTATCACAAGATGGAGGTATGGCCATTTGCATAGTTGGATGAAACTGAAGGGGTAGTATGTGTGGGGTGACAGGTTCCGTTAATCTCATTGAATATGAACTATTATTGTATTAGACTTATTTGCATGCTATGTATGGATGATCTGTGCTATTTCTTACCCGAAGTTTGATGAAAATCCACCGTGTTTGCACGAATATCGTCCGGTTAGTTGAAACCCGAATTGAAATGTATGCAGGCAACATTCGATGGCCGCCTTCCACATCCGTATCCGTGGATTGGTCCCCATGCCCGCGGACAGATGCCGAAGCAAATTTGTAGGTCAAAATATGATTAAGGGCATTATGGTTGCACTTTCATAGGGCCACTGGGCACCAAAAGCAATTGGGATGCCACTTGTGGGCCCCATGCACCCTCACCAAGCGGCGAGGGGTGACCATGTGGGACCCGCATGGGTCTTCCCAAGTGGGCCTAGGTGCCCTTGGCTCACTTCCAGGTTGAAAATATTTAATATAACTTTCCTGTAATTCTTTGGTGTCTGGAAAGTTCTTTTCTCCACTCATCCTTATTTTGCTCATGTTCTACAACTTTCCATCAATTCTCATCCTTCGGTAAATCATGGAAACCGAGAGGAAAAACTATTAGAATTGAGTTATAATGTGCAAAATACCGATAATGAGGAGTAATTTATAATATGAAAATGGACATACCAGGGACCCAAGAATTTAATGATATCGTTAGATGCTATGTTAATTACCCAAGGCAGTCCACACTTGATCCGTCAATCTTATGCTTAGGTCCTTCTTCTCCTGACAAGCTTGCTAGTTGGTCCTTATAGTCATCTTGACCAAGTCTCTTGTGTAATCAGCAGGGATTATGGTGCCTTGGCGCACCCATCCTGCAAATGTAAAGCAAATGCTTTAAATAGTCCTTTAGAGTTCATATATTCCACAAATGAACCTAAGTCAGGACATAGTTAGTAAAAAGGATACATAAAAAGTGCTATAAGAATATGCTCATCAACCGCATTCAACAATTCAACTACAATATAAACACAAGTCATCCAAAAGGCACCGCATTCCAACATAGTTCATCAAGAGCAGCCACGTATCACATAGTTGATCAAAATTCACCAAAGCATGCACTCTCATTCTCACCGCAACCACTAGCACCACCATAAAGAACATTTCCATATTGTCTCGCCATTTTAGCCATCGTGCTGGCATCCATGAGCACGATTTTAGTGCTCCTCGACCTTCCTCTTGATCGTCTGCTCCTCGACCTTCATTGCAAGTATTTTCTCCTAGATGCAAGACTACAATCCTCTGCTTGTCCATCCTCTCTTCCATCATGGTCTTCGCTCTCCACCATGATACGTGGCTACTTTTTTTGAACACTTCTATGCTTTTGTCCTCCATCTTGCACAATTTGAATAAGAACTAACCAGACTGGCGTTGTTTAAAAAAATGTATTGGTGTTATCTTTTTATAAAGGAAAATAAATATTGTAGAAAAACAACTTTTGGGGAATTTGGAGGAAAAGGAGACGCGGAGCCATAAGGGGATGCCCACAAGGCCCACACACCCAAGCTTAGGGGCATGCCAAGGGGTGAGTGAGACCCATAGGCATCCCTCGGCTGATCTCTTTTGCCTATATATCATATCTCATCCTAAAAACTCGATAAATATGTTCCCTAATTTTCTACGGGGCGAAGATAACCGCTAATTTGTCTTCTTCATGGAGGGCTATCTAGAGGCCGACCTGACCTCCGGAGAGGGCGGATCTACATCATCAACATCACCAACTCCTTATACATCATCACCATCATGTTTCTCCCGTCCATGTGTGAGTAATCTCATGTATGCACATGAGGTGGATGGAAATTGGATGAGAACATCATCTAATAGTTACCATATTTGTTAGGGTTTGATGCTTAGTGTCATTTAGGTTTTGAGATTGATATTGTTATAACTTTGCTATGCATAATGCTTCTCTAGGGCCCGAGTGATACGATATTCAGATTTGAACCGTATTTGTTTCATGAATATTTATGTTTGGATCATACTTGCAAGTTTTATGCACATTTCGTAGATTTGCATTGGAGACCCCGAAGTGACAATAATCGGGATATCAATGGGAATGGCTATAATTTGAGGATTACATGTATTCATTAAGTATTAATGCTTTGCTCCAATGTTTTGTAAAATGAACAAACTTAATTTCCCTTAATTTCCATTAGGACCCCATAGAAACGGGAGGGTAAGACAAAAGATGTTGTGCAAGTTCGCGTTGCAAACGCATACAACTATATACAGAATACATGCATATATGAGTTAAATAATATGAGTTAGCAAATTATACCCTATGTTTGTGTTATTATATGATTGATTCAATCCATGCAACGTCCGGTTACCAATCCCCATGCCTATGTTTTCCCTAATTGATACTCTCTTGAAAGATAGTTTGCACTTGGCAATTGCTGGGTATTGCGGCTTTTTGTTACTACTGCAATCAAACAACAATCACTTCATTGCATTCTCTACTAATAAATTCTCTCAAGCAAGTATCTATTTCCAAGTGTATATTTTTGACTCCCCTTTTGACGAATATGAATTTGGGTTGCGATACTTCCGCACGAAGAATGTTGCGATCCCCTACACTTGTGGTTACCATCGAGGGGAAATGGTTTTACCACATTCTTTTGCTGCACACGCGCTATTTTGGGTCATATTTGCTTGTATGTGTGTGTCACTTAGGAAGGGGGAGGGGCATGTCTGAGGAGATGGTTCCCTTAGAAGTGGCACCCCTGGTTTCATCAAAAGGATACTACCAAAGACGGAAGAGTCCAATAATTGCATGCCAAGATGATCAAGATGGAGGTCGACTGTCGCCAACCAAGACCCCCATATAAGAGCATATCCTTAGGTGGAAGGGGGCATTCGACCACTTCAAGAACCCTGGGAGTCTAGTTAGCACATTAGTAGATTCAATCTGGGTACTCAATCTAGATCGTCCAGCTCCATCCCCGACGACTTAATCTTCAACTCACCGGATAGGCCATTGTGCACCCCATTCCTGATATTTATGAGGTATGCTTGGTTTGGTTCCGTAAAATGGCATGGCAATATTTAGGCAAGCCAGAACAATGGGTTACCGATTGGTTGACAACCAACTCACCTCGGTAGCCTTAGAAAACTTACCAATTTCTTGGAAGTTTTAAAGTTTCCAAGAGTTGGCATGCCCAACCGAGCATGATCATGGAATTCATGGAGATGGCCTGTAACACTGCACCCTCTTGATTATGTCCTTTGTCACTTTATGGTCCATGTTAGTGATTGGCAAAGACATACAAAAAAATGTCAGTTTCTCCCTCCAAAATGTTCCAAAATACGGTCGCCAACCAAGACCCCCATATAAGAGCATGTCCTTAGGTGGAAGGGGGCCTTCAACCGCTTCAAAGAACCCTGGGAGTCTAGTTAGCACATTAGTAGATTGTCTAGTTAGCACATTAGTAGATTCAATCTGGGTACTCCATCTAGATCATCCAGCTCCATCCCCGATGACTTAATCTTCAACTGATAGGCCATTGTGCACCCCATTGCTAATATTTATGAGGTACGCTTGGTTTGGTTCCATAAAATGGCATGGCAATATTTAGGCAAGCCAAAACAATGGGTTACCGATTGGTTGACTACTAACTCACCTCGCTAGCCTTAGAAAACTTACCAATTTCCTGGAAGTTTTAAAGTTTCCAAGAGTTGGCATGCCCAACCGAGCATGATCACGGCATTCATGAAGATGATCTGTAACATTGCGCCCTCTTGATTATGTCCTTCGTCACTTTATGGTCCATGTTAGTGATTGGCAAAGACATACCAAAAAAGTGTCAGTTTCTTCCTCCGAAATGTTCCAAAATACGCCAAGGATTTACCCTCCTCCTTGCATATGGCTTGAATGTTGTGGTCCCACCAATCATCAAGACGCGACAAGTCTAGCGCCCAAGTGCGTAATAATGGGCTTGCATGAGAAACGTCGTGGATTTGAAGCGTCGTTATAATTTGACAACTGAGAATGCATCCAACTGTCATCTTAGAGCTCCACCCTTACTAAGTGACATTTGTCGAGTAAGTAAAAAAGAAGAGGGGGTAACTCATAGGGGTGGCGCCGTGAAGCCACCTTGTATGACTAAAGCGCCTTTGATCCATAGCCAATGGTGATGACCATCACCTCACGAAGGAGGTCCATGTTGAAGTTGTCGCGAGAAAGCAGATATGGTGACAATGGTCAAAGTCTTGCTAGACTTCTTGAAGTCAAAGACCCGAGAAAACCAAGATATGTAGATCTACTCATCACCTTCCAGCTGACACACATATCTCCTGCATTAGTTGTGCTTAGTGTTGGCTACCCCGCGACAACTATCTCTTGTGCTGTGAAACTTGTGATGTTCCTATAACTAATGGCTACCTGATGTCAGCATAGAGTTAGCATTTCAAAGAAGAAAAAATGAAGTTAGCTGTAAAAAAATATAGTTTTCTTATATTTTCTTTAGGGATTTCTTTTGAGCAGTCCTCCTATGTTTTTTTCCAGTGCTTTCTCTAGGGTTTTATTTTGGAACGAGAACCCCCTTCCATTTTCTAGGGTGGGTCGAACCGACCGTCCGATCTGGCACCTGTAGACGCAGAACCGTGGGATCTACCACTCGCTTTCCCGTGTGAAGTGTACAAGTACTCTCCAACAAACCAAGCCACGCCAAAAGAGGCAACAGGAGCTAGTCATCACCAAGACAAAAGTAACTGAAGAGGGAGAGCACCAAGCGAACCAGCACTTGCGGCGGCGGCGAGATGGCCTCGGGCAATCGCGCAATCCCGATCGAGAACGGCGAGGTCCTCCCTGCCGCCGGAGGCAATGGCGAGGGTGGGAACGGCGGCAGCGGCGACGGATTCAACCGCAACCGCTCCTCCGTGGACCAGGTTCGCGTGCGTGCGTGCGTGCGTGTGTTACAGCTTGCAGCGTAGCCTCTTTGCCTCGCGTTTCGAGGGTTTGAGCGCCTGCGGTGTTTGTGGCGTCGGGTGCTAACGAGGATAGGGTATGGTGTGGTGATGTGCAGCAGATTGATGACATGCGGAGGAGGCTGCGGGAGTTGGAGGAGACCGAGCGCGAGATGCTAGCCGTCGCCGCCGCCGCCGCGTCGCATGGTAATCTGTCCTAGTCGCCACCACCCTCTCCGTTCCTGCTCGTGTAATTAGCGCTTTGTTTCGTCTTTGGTGGTTGCCCGGATTGAAATTGGTTGGATGCACGTGAGATCCCGAGCGCCTTGTTACTTGGGCGTCATTCATGTGATTAGATTTGTGCCACTCTCGATGTGGAATCGCTGACACTACGTGATCGGTTTGATCTTCACTTTCCAGTCAACAGGCTCCTAGTTTCTTCGTTTCTGACGACTTCTGTGTGGTTGGTTGTCGGAATAGTTGCTGCCTTTGAGTACTTGTAGGTGCTGGGTGAGTGCATCTTTTGAGCATTGTGTGTTTGTTCATTTCATTGCCCTGTTGATTTGTGTTGTACCAGTAATATGCATTTGAACAGCTTTGGTAAGGATTGTTACAGTGTTTAAGGTGATAGGCAGGCAGCGGGGGTGATGTCGGCGCCTAATCATGGGCTAGGCAGCCCCCTAGACGCGTAAAGCAGGACCGTAGCGCCTCGTGGGCGGGCTACGTACATGGCTGTCTTTTGGAGTAGGGGTATAATGATGGTGCATTACTTAGACTCACCTGGTTACGTGGTGGATTAGTGTTGCTAAGCATTATTTACTACAATTGCTGTAAAGTGTAAACCATCTTCCTTCTCGCAACTCGTCACATTTACTATCCGGAGACGGTTAGAATGTTATTTTCGAGCGTCAACAATTGCACTTTTGTAGAGCATCATCAAGTCATTGAGCTCATCCTGCATTCCACATTTCCCGAAATGTTACCGATGTGTCCAGATGGAATTCAGTTATGAACGGAGTATTTTTTTAGACAAATGGCACTAAATAGTGCACCAAATCAATCATGAACGATGTAAATTAGGAAAGGGGTCTGCTTACGTACCTGATTCGAGATAATAATGCACACATATGGTGCATTTGAAAATGTCATAACCAAAGCTGTAAGAATAGATTACCATGATGATGGTTTGAAGTTGATGAAAATGTTCTATGGAAAGCATGGTTTATATACACCGATAATGCCACTAAAGTTTATGGTTGTAACCTTTTTTTCTTCTTCTACTGGTACATGCTTACTGCTGCTTCTGATATTTTTCTGACAGCAAAGAGAAATGTGAGATGACCTGGTTTAAAATGCACACATATGGTGCATTTAAAGATGATATTGTGTACACGATTAAGTGTTTGCTTCAAGCCTCACCCTTTACATACTTACTTAATAAGTATGGTTATAAATAGAAACATAGATGCTGATTAAAGATCCTAATCGACGGCGTCTTCTTTCTTTTGCGTTTGATTCTTTCTGATCATGAGTGCCGTGCCATGCCATGCCGTTGTTTCATTATTTTTAATGAACTCTCTGCCTTCAGTTAGCCATTAAACTCTACAATCTGTTTACACTTTTTTCCTCCTTCGGTCTATTTTTTCAGATGATCCAGCTGCAGCGGCAACCGCACTCGAAAAGGCAGAGGTGGATGCTCGCTCCATCTATGTTGGAAATGTGAGGTTTTCTTCTTGTTTTGTTTCTTATCCTAAAGTGTACTTCTAGCATGTCCATGAAGAACTTTCCAATATGCAGTAGCACACAGAGCCAGAAAGTTTTGCATTGCTATTTGTTACGCCAAGAATCTGGATTACGGGGAGCACTTTTAATAAATTATGACTGCTACTGAGATGATACTTTCTTTCTTGATTTTACCATCCCATTTCTTCCTGAGGTTTATGGCATCCTCATCTGCTGTTTTAGTACTCCCTCCGTTCACAAATATAAGATGTTCTAACTTCTTTCTGAATTGGATATATATAGACATGTTTTAGCGTGTTTGTTCACTCATTTCAGTCCGTATGTAGTCCATATTGAAATATCCAAAACGGCTTATACTTGTGAACGGACGGAGTACTTCTCTTGAAAAAATAAATTAAAAATAGCATTGAATAGTTCTTAGCTACTCCAGTGCAGCTGTTTTAAGTATTCTATTACCACCTTGCCTCAGGTTGACTATGGGTGTTTGCCAGAGGAAGTTCAGGAGCATTTTCAGGATTGTGGAACTGTCAACAGGGTTACAATTCTGACAGACTTTTATGGCAACCCCAAAGGATATGCTTACGTGGAGTTTCAGGAAGCTCAGTCAGTCCAAAATGCTCTCCGGCTGAATGATACAGAACTGCATGGCCGTCCTTTGAAGGTTCAAAACGAACCTTTTTACAATTTGCACTCACTGTTGTTTTGAACTTTCTAACATTTACTTGCGTGCTCTTTTTTTATAGGTGTGTCCAAAAAGAACTAATGTTCCAGGAATGAGCCACCATAGGGGAAGGCGCCCGTTTCAACCTTACTATCCCCCCTGTCCGGCATTTGGGTAAGGTGTCTCTTCATGAAGATGTATTGCACTTAGATGTGGAAAGATTAAGTCAGCATGTTTCCAATTGTGGCTTAGGTAGGACTAATGGAATTTTTCTAGGTGAATCATTTTTTAGCGACTGTTTCTAGATATTGATCTTTTCAGCTAAATTTTGGGTTATCCTGATTTCATTGGAATTTTTTTTGCATAAGCCTAATCAAGACCAACCCAGTACTTCTGTTTGAATAGAGCAGAATTTCAATCGTAAACTGTATATAATATAAAGTAAATGAAAGGATTCGAAGAATATGGCATGCGGAGGCCATTCTTGTAATGCATCCGACTAGTTGTGCACCAAACATTCAGGCGAACTTTTATTCCCTGGGATCTCCTCTTTTCCTGAGGTTACCAAAAATCCAAAATGGAGCCCAAGATGAGAGAAATTCAAACAGAATTCCCAGGATGACCTTTCTGATGTTCTGTTTTTCTCTGCAGGAGGTCACCCAGGTTCAGGAGGTCACCCAGGTTCTGTCCCTATTCCTGATTCTGCTGGGTTGCTATGACTTCAGGTTTTTGCTAGCGAATTTCCATGATACATACAGAAGATACAGGCAAAGACCCTGAAAGGCTGCGACTTCTGAAAGTTACATAGTCTCCTTGTTGTCATACCTCCCATCAGACCATGATGACATCCCTTTTACCTTAGGAATGAACCTATGTTCCGAATTATCCCGTGATCAGTCGGCCTGGTGGGTTTTATACCGTTGACTTTAGCTTTGAAGTTTTATCGAATTTTGAGTCAGAATTGTTGGCAAAGTTGTGTACTCTGCTTGCTCTGATGAGTTCTAAGCAGTTGGACCTGAATTATCTGCAACCATTGGCGATATACATTATGCCTGTTAGTTCATGTTTGGTTGTCTTGTTAGCTGGTGATGTTCCATTCCGATGGACTGATGGCTGCCTCTGCTTGGTTTTCCGCTTTTGTCATGCGAGAAAACATGGCACCTGTCCAGAGATTTCATATTTGATCTGTCGAGTCCTTATAGCTGCTGCTGCTGTAGGGTGTGTGTAGTTGCAGGTTTACAGGCAGCGGAAGGGTTCGCCTCTTCCATGAGGCTGATCTTCTGGCTATGGTGCTTTTGTTTGTTCTGAACCCTCCTGAATTCACACCCTCCTCAAGTCCGGTACATAGGAGGGTCGTTGATTTGACTAATCAAATTGTATGTGTCATGAAAAGCATATCATTAGAATCATACACAAGATGAAGCTTCTAAGCATATGTTTTTCATCTCAAACATATATATCTGGTTAGTCAATCAAATTACCGACCTAGAAGCACCCGCACCCCGCCGGAGGGAATGGAGAAGGTCAAGGTTGAGAAGAACAAATATTGTATCCAGTGACATTAGTTACAGCCGCAGCTTGCAACTTTCATGCCCTCATTGATGTTCAGCCGTCCCTCGTCTTCAGTAGTGTAATGGCAGTGTTCTGTGGCGCCTTTTGATTCGCAGGAATTCATACTACAAACAGTTCAATTCCTGCAGGAACTGTGAAACTCACGGTGCCCGGTTGATAGTTCAATTGGTGCAGCAACTGTAAAACTCACATACCAGTTGATAGTTCAATTCCTGCAGCAACTGTGAAATTCACAGTACCCAGTTGATAGTTGAGCAAGGGCCATCCATAACAAATTATCCATGAGTGAGAGACTGTTGATTACAACTATCATAACAATCACACCTTGGCTCACTGTGAGACAATCTTAACAATAGCAAAGCAGCAGAAGCAAGCAGTGACCAGATGATGATATTCCCAGCGAAGCTACTCTTTTCTTTTCCCCACCATAAACAGCAACTCAAAAGACAACACACTGATTACAAATGAACACTTTCTAAATCCTCCCACAGCCATATCCTACACCTACATTCTTTGCCCTTCACTTCTTAAATCAACCATCCAAACAAAAGAAGAGTAGAAACATCACAAGTCATCAGCTGACTGACAGGAGCAGCAGCAGTTAACTAACAAAGCCAGCAAGCATCCATCAACACGGAGTTGAGCTGAGGCTGCACCGGAGCTCTAGTTCTCAATCCTCCTCCATAGCAGCGGCGGAGGAGACCAGCTTGGCCTTCTTGTGGTGCGGCTGCTGCTTGCCGAGGAACGCCTCGACGAAGACCTGCTGCGCGTCGAGCAGCGCCTGGGTGCGCTTCATCTCTGACTCCATCCGCTCCTTCTCCATCTGGAGCGACAGCTCCAGCCTGCGCTCCTCCATCCTCAGGAACCCCTCGCCGACGGCCCTCAGTGCCGAGGCCACCTCCGCCATGGCCTCCGCCTCCGGGTCGTCATCGCCCCTGTCCCGGTCCGGCCTCGCCTCCCGCGGGACCCCCGGCTTGGTGCGCGAAGCCTTGGGGATGGTGAAGCGCAGCCCGCTGCCGCCCCCGCCGTTGGAGATGAGGCCGTGGAGGCTCCTGCTCCGCCCGGCGTCCTCGGACGAGGGGGACGACACGGGGGAAGGGGACGCCGGGGTGGCGTTCCCCCTGGGCTTGATCTTGATTATGGGGTTGGGGCTGGCGTCGGGCACCCCGCCGCCGGCGAGGTCGTGGAGGAGCGGGAAGAAGGGCCACTTGGGGCCCTTGGAGCGCCCCATGGAGCGCGTGCGCTCGGCGCGGTACCGCTTCCGGAGCTTCTCGATCTTGTGGCGGCACTGGACGCCGGATTTGTAGGTGGCGGTGGGGAACCTCCCGCAGCGGGCGGTGACGGCGCCGGCGACCTCGTCCCAGTCCGCCGCCCGCAGGTTGCCCTTCTTGAGCGCCTCCCACTTGTCGCGGTACGCCTCGATGAGCGCGAGGGTCTCCTCGTGCGTCCAGCACGGCGGGGGCAGCCTCCTCCCGGAGCCGCCGCCCGCCCCCACCCCGCCCCCTCCGCCCCCGGACGAGGCCGCGGCCGCGGCCGCGGCGGCCGCCGCCGCGATGCCGGGCGCGGCCAGCGGGGGGAGCTCCGGGGAGGAAGGGACGTCGTCCTGCTTGAGAGACGAGGAGGAGGACATGGTCGCAGCACGGCGGCTAGGGTTTGGTGGTGGAGATGGGGAACGGAGGAGGAGGAGGTGGGGAACCGGTCATATAAGGAGGCGCGGTGCGGTGGAGGTGGGCCGCGGGCGCCCGCCCGCTGGCGGGCGTGGGTGGGGTGGGCCGCGCGGTGAAAGGAACGACCGGCTGTGGAGGGGCAGCGGCCGCGGCAGCCGCGTGGGGCGTGGCGGTGCGGTGCGAGATGCGGTGGTGGTTTTTGCTTGGAGCGGGGTTTGTCGCG
>NC_041380.1:395113638-395138304 GCF_002162155.2 Triticum dicoccoides
CCCACCGCTCTCCCTCCCGCCCGCCCGCGCGCGGCGTGGCCGCGTGGCCGCGCGCCGTGTAACCTCCTCCGTCTCCTTTCCATCGGCGGAGGCTCCGCCCGTCTCCTTTCCTTTCCCCCTTTTTTAATCGGGCACTCGAATTCCATCCAGCAGCGCCGTTCCGATCCCATCGTCTGCTCCTCCTCAATTATTGGCTCCGGACCTCGCTGGTTCACCAGCGCCGGTGCCGATCGATTTGGGTTGCCGGCCCTCTGCTAATCTGGTTTTTCTTTTTATTTTTCCAAATGATAAGTGACAAACGTGTTGTACGAAGCACTCTAGTCCTGATTTTGAGGGTCCACCACGTAAGGAAACACTAAGGCGGTAGGGGGCGATCGCGAGGCGATTGTGCTCCTGCGCTAGGGTTAGGGTTTCTACTTCACGAGGGTGGTTTGAATTTGGCAGCAGCAAGGAGGGCGACGGCGCAATCCCTGTTCGCTGGCTGGGAGAACTGGTTCTTGCTGAGTATTCCGCTCATGGCGGGGACAGTGGACGGCAAGGAGACGGGATCCGCGAAGAACAAGATGACCACCCCAAAGGCGACACTGGCTACACCAACAGCACGGCGATCGGGTGGATCTGCTAATCAGGAGTGTTCCAAATCCCCGGTGGAGAGGAAAACGCCGGATCCGACATCAAGCTTGTCAGCGAGATTGGGTGGGATGGTGCTTATGGATAAGGAGGCGGAAGGGTTCATCTTTGATGAACCAGAATCTAAGATGCCAAAGTGTTCACGATGGTCAGCGATGGGTAAGGTGTGTTCTACCCGTCCTTTCAAAAAGTCTATTCTTGAGAGGACCATGCCGCGTGGTTGGGGCCTGCATAGAGATGCGCAATTCAGAGACATGGGTTCCAATATCTTCGTTGTGCACTTTGGGAGCGAGGGCGATTACAAACATGTCTTGAACAATGGCCCATGGCAGTATGACTTCGCTGTGCTGATCATGAAGGATTACGAAGGCAAGACGAGGCCCTCGGAGATGATCTTCGATAAGGTGGATATATGGGTCCGGGTTATAGATCTTCCGCCAGATAAGAGGACTGAGGTGTTTGGGAAAGCTTTGGAAAATTGGCTTGGCGAAGTAGTGAAGGTAGATGTGGACAAGGATGGGATGGCCAGAGGAAACGAACTTCGGGTCCGGGCCAAAATTGACGTTTATGCACGGTTAGTCAGAGGATTCTATCTAAAAATCAAAGGATGATATTAGGGGCACATGGTTTGATTTTTACTATGAAAAAGTCCCCCACTTCTGTTTTGAATGTGGGCAGCTAGTGCACGGTGGTGGGATTTGTGAGCCACCGGTTGACTCCACGTCACAGTGGGGCAGATGGCTGCGAGCTTCTCCAGGCAGGAACGGTAAAAAGGAAGGATCTACAGGAGGGGCAACAAGTAGCAACAATAGCCACAGTAGCTCGCAGGCTGATGATGGTATGAGACAGAGGCAAAGAGCTGATTATGGGCGTGTGAGGGACGTCCCAACAAAGAGAAATTTAAACTCTGAATTATCTCAAACAGCTGAAATCCGCACTGGCGGGCTGAGCAAGCTGAGGGAAGGAGAAGTAATAGCCCAAGAAAAGATAGAATGATATCGAGTATGGGGCATGAACGTGACCTGCGGCATCACTTAGAGCAGAAAAAGGAGAAGGACCTAAGGGACACGCTGATTGATAAAAACCTCCAGAGGGAGGCTGGTTTTGCTCATGATATTCCTTGGAGTGCAAAAGGTAAAGATGTTATGGGCAGCTCCTACAGTGGGCAACATGCACCTGCTCGACCCGGCCGTATAGGCCCGGTTGGGAACCCCGATATGCATGGCTTTCAAGAGAGACGCAGGGGATATTATGTCAGGAAGCCAAGGCAAAATACGGACTATGAACAACGCAATGGACAGAGAGAGGTAGAGGTTCAGGAGTCCAGGAAACGAAGGCCAAAACAGATGTGGATGGCTAAGGGTGACTCTGGCAGGCAGGGTGGGAATGATGCTTTCATTCGCGATACTCGACGTAAAACATCGTCTATGTTTGATCGCATTACCGAAAACCACGAGAGATCGGCGGACCCTGATGCTCAGGGCCGCCGGGAGCAATGAATATCCTGGCCTGGAACTGTCGAGGACTGGGGTGGACTCGATAGTGGGCAAATTTCGCGACCTGAATAGGTCCCACAACCCAGTGGCGGATCCAGGATTTTAGACTTGGGTGTTCAACTTTTTTTCCATGTACAATATCTAAAATGTTCACGCAGCTACTAAGGCCTCTTTTGGTTCATAGGATAGGATTATCATAGGAATAGGAATCTTGTAGGAAATGAGATGACATGTATCTCAAATTCTATGAGTAGGAATAGGAAACAAGATGTCATTTGGTTGACACCAAAGGAATTTTTCCATTGAGTCTAGGCTCTTTTTTATTTTCCTATGAAATGTGGAGGATAGGAACCAATCCTATGTAAGAATAGGAATCCATTCCTATGAACCAAAGGGCTCTAAAGGAAAAAATCCTATAAGAATCCTATCCTCTAGAATTCCTATGAAATTCCTCTAAATCAAAGGAGGCCTAAGAACTTTTTTACCATCATAATGATAGTATTGTATAGAAATAACAAAAACAAAGATTATTTACTACACAATCATACAAATATGGCATGGCCAAAAACAAGGCATGGTGTCATTATCCTTACTTGCAGAAAAATTCTTGAGCAGAAAATGTAACAAAAACCATATTTCAAATAGGGATCCTTTACTTGCAGCCACTTGGGTCGTGTGGGGTAGACTGTCAAAACTTATGGTTGCTGTACTGAGGCTTTGAGGCCAGTTTTATACAAATTAACATGTGTTTATTGCACAAACTACACCACATTCAATACATGTACGTAGCATACATCATATATAGAAAAATCTTGCGAAAATAATTGGGTGTACATCTGTACATCCATGCCCCCACATGGATCCGCCCCTACCACAACCCAGCGGTGGTATTCTTGAGTGAAACAAAAAAGATGGCGAGAGCAATGGAAAGGTTAAAGTGGAGTTTGGGGTTCAAAAGTGGAGTGGCAGTGGATTGTAGAGGGAAGAGTGGCGGCTTAGCATTATGGTGGAGAGATTACATTCAGGTAACGATGAGACCTTGGTGTCAATATTTTCTGGATGCAGAGGTAGTGTGGGAGGGTAAGACCTATCGAATCACTGGATTATATGGGGAACCAGACACCGACCATAGAAAAAAAATCATAGAATGCAATCCGGTATCTGAGAAGACAAGATGAGTTGCCATGGCTCTGTGTTGGGGATTTCAACGAAGCTTTGTTTCAGACTGAACAAATGGGGGGTAACCAAAGAAGTTTTGTGCAAATGGAAGACTTCTGCGACTATCTGGCCGACTGCGGCCTTGCGGATTTGGGCTTCTTCGGATATCCTTTCACGTCGGATAACAAAAGACAGGGAGGAGAGAACATTCAGGTTCGGCTTGATAGGGGCACTTGCAATGAAGGTTTTCTGTCCATGTTTCCGGACACCAATGTAGAGCATATTATCACGGAGGAATCGGATCATGTGGCTTTGGTGGTTCATATTATGGAGACGGCTCCAGTACATGGACAGAAAGGTGTACGACAGTTTAAATACGAGGAGGCATGGACAAGGCATGAGAATTATGACGTGATGGTGGAGGAGAAGTGGGCTGGCATGGCGTCGGGTGAGCAAGGTTTAACTGCAGCATGCAACAGGTTTGGGAAGCTATCGGCGAGTATGCAGGAGTGGGGACGAGTGGTCTTTGGATCGATTCGCATGCAGAAACAGCAGTTAAAGGCGCAACTGCAGGATGCCAAGTACAGGGCGTTGGGTACTGGATACTTGAGGAAATCAAAGATATTGAAGAGCAGCTGAGAGAGGTCTATGCACGAGAAGAGGTGGTGCAACGACAACGATTGAGAGTGGACTCGCTTGCCGCAGGTGACATGAACACAAAGTACTTTCAAGGGCGAGCCACACACAGAAAACGGAAGAATACAATGAGAGCACTTATTAGAGCAAATGGTTCAAAGTGCATGGTGGACGGGGATATGAGGGAAATGGCAGCTACGTTCTATGAGAACCTGTTTACGTCTGAAGGATCTACAAGTGCTCAAGGACTGCTAGAAAACATCGCTGCTGCGGTTACAGAGGACATGAATTTGAAGCTGGTGGCACCAATAACAGATGTGGAAATTGAGACTGCCTTGTTCCAGATGGGGCCAACGAAGGCGCCTGGACCAGATGGGCTACCAGCTATGTTTTACTAGCGACACTGGTCACTGGTAAAGGAGGACGTGTGCAGGGTGGTTCGTGAGTTTCTGGCGGGTGTGGCGGCCCCGGATGCGTTTAATGCTACGGTGATTGTAATGATACCGAAAGTTAGCTCACCGGAGTTACTTTTGCAATTCCGGCCCATCAGCCTATGCAATGTGCTCTACAAGATAGCAGCTAAAGTATTGGCAAATAGATTGAAAATCATTCTGCCGATCCTAATCTCCGAAGAGCAAAGCGCGTTTGTTCCTGGGAGGTTGATCACAGACAACGTCTTTGTGGCGTATGAGTGTGTGCATGCAATCCGGAAGAGGAAGAGGAAAAAACCTTTGTGCGCTGTGAAACTGGACATGATGAAAGCGTATGATAGGGTCGAATGGATTTTCTTGGAGAAGATGATGGAGCTATTTGGCTTTGCACCTGCATGGATATCTATGGTTATGAGATGTGTGACGTCAGCTAATTTTATGGTGAGGCTAAACAGTGGTCTGTCTCGGTTGTTTTACCCCTCTTGTGGGCTTCGACAAGGTGATCCTTTGTCTCCATACCTGTTCCTATTCTGCGTGGAGGGATTCTCATCTCTGTTGAAGAAAGCGCAAGTTGATGGTACCATTAAAGGTGTGTCATTTGGGAGCACTGGACCCCAGGTGACCCACCTCCTCTTTGCTGATGATAGCATAGTCTTTCTGTAGGGCTCTACGGAAAATTTTCAGGTCAGATATGAGGAGGCATCAGGGCAGAGAGTCAATCTTCAAAAATCAGCAATCTTTTATGGTAAGGGCTGCTCACAGGAGCAAAAGGAGTCTCTCAAGGAAACCATAGGGATTGAATCGGAAGCTTTAAGTGAACGGTATTTGGGACTACCTACTGTGGTAGGGAGGAAGAAGGATGGGGCTTTCAAATATGTGACTGAGAGCTCCAAGAAAAAAGTAACGGGATGGAAAGGGCAAGGCCTCTCGAAAAAAGCAAGAGAAGTTCTTGTAAAATCTGGGCTTCAGGCCACTCCAGCGTTTACTATGAGCTGCTTTCAACTCACAAAGAAGATGTGCCGGAATCTGACATCGATCTCTTCAAAATTATGGTGGGGGGCGGTAAATGATGAACATAAAGTGCACTAGATTGCTTGGGACAAAATGTGTGCTGCCAAGAGAGAGGGAGGTATGGGGTTTAGAGATCCCGAGGCTTTTAACCAAGCCTTATTGGCAAAACAGGCATGGAGAGTTCTACAAGTCCCTTCCTCACTTTGTGCTAGAGTTCTTAAAGCCATATATTTCAGCGAAGGGGGTATTCTGAGTGCCACTTGCGCGGCAGGAGGATCATATACCTTTCGGAGCATACTCCATGGAAGAGATTTGTTGAGGACTGGCTTAGTTTGGAGAATTGGTGATGTGTCCAAGGTGAACATCCATCATGACCAGTGGATCCCGAGAAGTGGAAGCTTGGTGCCACTGGGTGCCGAGTATGTTCCTGGGATGACAAAAGTTAGTCACTTATTAGATCAGGAGGGGCTGGATTGAGACGAGCAGAAGGTGGACGCGATGTTCTCAAAAGATGATGCGCGGGATATTAAGCAGATCACGATTGGAGGGCCGGGCGTTGAGGATTGTTTAGCATGGAATTATACCAAGAACGGATATTTCACTGTACGATCAGCTTACCACCTGCGAATGGCAATGTCAAGGGCTAGAACAGATATGCAGGAGTCTTCCTCCTCGGTTAATCAACACAAGAGTTGGATGGCAGTGTGGGATACTCCAGCTCCGGGCAAGGCAAAAATACACATGTGGAGGCTGTTGAGAAATGGTTTAGCTGTTGGACATGAGCTGCATCGACGGAGCATCAAGGCCGGGGTATTCTGTACTACTTGCGGGCGTGATGAAACAATTTATCACAGGTTTTGGGGTTGCCCTTATTCAATATTGTTCTGGAAGAAACTGCGTTCGGAGAAGGGAATTGCGGTGGCGATCCCGCCGTGTCATTTGGATTCCCAGAGTGCAGTATCAAGGTGGTTGCTAGATTGGTTTGCACAAGCACAGGAAGACGAGCGGGCTGTCATGATTCAAGCAGTCTATGCCCTGTGGCTGGCCCGGAATGAAGCACGAGATGGCAAACGAATAGAGGACCCACATGTGATCATGAACCGCGTAGTTGCGCTCGTGGACGAGTGGAAGATAGTACACGAGAAATCTGTCACCCATCGGCAGCCGGATGTGAAAATGAGGTGGGAACCACCTGAATAGGGATGGGTGAAGGCCAACTCTGACGGTGCATACTCAAAAAACCGAGACAAAGGAGGTGCAGGTATTGTGCTAAGGGATCAGTACGGCGCCTTCAGAGCTGCGGCGTGCCACTCCTACAGCCATGCCTCTTGTCCGGAGAAGATGGAAGTCTTGGCGTGTAAACGAGCCATACAAGTGGCCATGGAGATAAATGTTCACAGGTTACACCTAGAGCTAGACAATGTGGGCGTGGTGGCAGCGATCAACAGTCAAGCGAGAGACCTCTCAGCGTTGGGACCCTGTGTGCACGAGATCAAAGACATGCTTCACAATTTCTTGGAGGTGAGGGTAACGTGGGTAAGTAGAGATGCCAATAGTGCCGCAGAAAAATTAGCTAAAGTAGGTTTAGGTGATGATCTTTGTAAGGTTTGGTTTTCTGTACCTCCAGATTGCATTCTGGCAACTATTTTGGATGAGATTCCTAGTTACACTTAAGTAATAAAGCGGCGACATTGATCCTCAAAAAAAAGTTAACCTCCAAAAAGAAAAAAAAAGAAACCCAATAGAAATGAAACTTGTTATCCGAAAAGAAATTGTCATGCTTATAACTAAGTTGTCATTCTCATGTCATTAAACTTGGCATAACAAATGTTCAGAGTGGCCATATGTTCGTGCCACAAATGTGGCACTTATCAAGGTCTTTTTTTAATGATGAAATGAGTCTCGTTCTCCTTCGCTCGTTCACAAATCAAACAACTCGCATATGAATATTTGTTTTGAATTCAGTTCTGTAAAACTTCATAATGAACGAGACCTTAAGGGGGGAGGAATCATTTCTTCTTATGTAGTGCCTTTTTTTGCAAAAAAATCCAATCATGAATTCAAGTGGTTGTGACATGACAATCCTGAGTTTTTCCTAATTCACTTTTTTCGAGAAAGCCCAAGGCTATATATTAAGTAGCACAAACCCTTACAAAAACACTTTTACATAAATTGAAAAAACTTCCAAATCATTTGGAGTGTTGACGTCTTGTTCCTCCTACATCCACCGACGGCATCATGAGCATAGCTCGTTGCCGCCTGTAGGCCTTTGTCTGAGCCGAGCAAATTTGTTGAAACTCAGGAGCTCGTATAAGCAACTATCAACAAGTCATCGATGTGGATCAGAAGATGGTGGTGGCCGACCGGCCACGACCTGCTTAATAAATCGCAGCCTTTGAGAATAAAATGCGGAAAAGGTCTGTAGAATGCTCTACATCCAACCAGACTGATTTGGAGAACACAAATCTCACAAGCTCCCCGACGAGGCTGAGACTGGCCAACCTTGAAAGGACATGCGGTGCCCCCATGTGTGGTTTTGGTAATTGATGACAATCTCTATGGACTAACGGTTGCCTTGAGTTATATTTGAAGGATTTGTCCATAGGATTGTCTTCAAGTCCATGTGTTGGTTTCAAGGAGTTTATGAGATGGCCAAAGTGCTTTTCAAGGAATTATCCAAAGATTGGTCATATGTGAGTTGAGCTTATTGCAAGCATGTCTTGAAGACGAAGATTGTGTGATCATTCATGTTTAACTTCAAGACATCATCCAAATGAAGAGAGTTGGAAAGATTCAAGGTTGATCAAGACAAAGTCAAGAGTGAATCAAGTTGATCAACTCACAAAGCGTAGAAGAAGTACCGAGAGGGATCAAGTGATCCCATGGTATGGTAAGCATTGTCCATTACGCTTTGTGTACTAACCCATGGTCTACGTGAGAGTTCTTTGTGGGGTTGGGCATGTTTCCATGGTCTTGCGTCAAGTGGAAGATCTCATACAATCCATGGAGGATGACATCAAGTGGTGATCGTCATCAAGTTTGTAGTGTGCAAGTTCAAGTGAAGCATCACGAAGGTATCAAGTGCTTGAAGCTTGCATCCATTGTGATATCAATGGACTTGTGAAGATGTGTCGAAGAGTGGCTCACCCATAGTGGAGTATGGGGGAGCAATCATCTAGTCTCCATCGAGCCAATGCAATCAAGAAAGGTGGTCCAACTTGAGGGAGTCAAGATCGTCATCATCTAGCTCAAGTGGACCATGTGCAAGGCAAAGGTTTGCCCTTGATAGGCTTTCTATTTTACCGGTCTCATGGTGGTAGTTGGGAGACCGGGTTATAGGATCGATTGTCATACTATCAAGGGGGGCTCTCGATGAGTAGCTTGGCCGTATCATTCGTAGAGAGCTCAAACCATTGCACTCTTGCATCATCTTTCTTGGTTCTTGTTTTATTCTCTTCGTGAGTCTTAGAGCTTATGGTCATCTTGATGACGAGCTCGAGTTCATTGAAAACGGAGTTCACATGCTTCTTCTATTGCGTTTTCGGTGTTGGAGTTTTTACCGGTCTTATTCGAGGAAGGGTTCTCACCATTTTCTTATGTGCCTATTATTATTTGCTTCTTATTGTTTTTTCTATCAAGTTTGTGTTAGCCCTTGTCGCTAGCTTTCCAACAAACTTGATTTCGTCGAATTCGGAGCTCGTATGCGAAAGTTGTGACTGTTTTGATATTACATGTTTTACATAGAGAGGTTGTACCGCCCCATGGAGAGGTTGTACCGGTTGACCGGTACAACCGGTGTTTCGAGCGGTTGTACCACTCCAGAATTGGTCCGAAGGTTGTACCGGCCATGTACCGCTCTACCACTGGACTGGTCTCTGTTGTGGTGCAGTTGTTGGGCGGTTGTGGGCCGGTTGTACCGCTTATTGCCTGTTACCGGTTGTACCGGTGCTCATAGAGGTTGTACCGCTCCTATGTTATTCTGTACATAACGGGCAGATTCGTGGGGACCTATTTAAGGGGGTCTTCTTCCCCAATGCTAACTCTCACTCCCTCCGTGGATTCTTGCTAGTTTTTGAGGGAAAAGAGAAAGGAGATCTAGATCCACACTTCCACCAATCACTTTCTCCTCTATGTGAGGGGAACCCCTTGGATCTAGATCTTGGAGTTCTTGGTGTTCTCCTTCTTGTTCTTCCTATCATTTTCCTCCCTAGCATTAGTTGTTTTGGTGGGATTTGGGAGATAAGGACTTGGGCACTCCGTGTGCCCTTGCCATTGCATTTGGTGCATCGGTTTGAGTTCTCCACGGTGATACGTGGAAGTTACAAGTTGAGAAGCTTATTACTCTTGGGTGCTTGGTACCCTTGAGCTTGTTTCTCTTGGGTGCTTGGGCGCCCTAAACAGTTGTTGGTGTTCGGAGCTCAATCATTATGGTGTAAAGCTCTGGGCAAGCGTCGGGGTCTCCAATTAGGTTGTGGAGATCGCCCCAAGCAATTTGACGGGTTCCAGTGACCGCCCCCAAGGGTTGCCAAAGTGTACGGGTTCGGTGACCGCCCCCAAGGGTTGCCATTTGTATGGGTTCGGTGACCGCCCTCAAGGGTCCCTTAGTGGAATCACGACATCTTGCATTGTGCGAGGGCGTGAGGAGATTATGGTGGCCCTAGTGGCTTCTTGGGGAGCATTGTGCCTCCACACCGCTCCAAACGGAGATTAGCATCCGCAAGGGTGTGAACTTCGGGATACATCGTCGTCTCCACGTGCCTCGGTTATCTCTTACCTGAGCCCTTTACTTATGCATTTTACTTTGTGATAGCCATATTGTTTCTTGTCATATATCTTGCTATCACTTAGTTGTTTATCTTGCTTAGCATAAGTTGTTGGTGCACATAGGTGAGCCTAGTTGTTGTAGGTTTTGTGCTTGACAAATTAACCGCTAGGTTTATTCCGCATTTGTTCAATCCTAAACCGTAATTATTTTTAAAGCGCCTATTCACCCTCCCCCTAGGCGACATCCACGATCTTTCAATTGGTATCAGAGCCTTGTCTCTCTTTATTAGGCTTTACTGCCTAGAGAGTAAAGATGTCGACTAGGGGATTAGGATTCTCTAACACTCTTAGTTTCGATGGCACAAATTTTGATGTTTGGGTAATTCGCATGCTTAATCTCTTTAGGGTCATGGACCCAAATTTAGAGCGAATTGTAGATATGGGTTTTTCTCCTCCAAAGGATCCCCAAAGATTATCTTTAGAGGATGAGAAAAACTCTTATCTCAATGCTCAAGCTTCTAATGTGCTTTTCAATGCTTTGAGCAATGTAGTTATATTTCAACTCATGCCGTTCTGGGATGCCCATGAGTTGTGGACAAAGCTTCAAGATAAATATGGTGTGTCGAAGATTTGTGGGGATGATTGTTCTCCCTTCACCTCCGGCCGTGTTGCCTTCTCAACTTCTTCTACTTCACCTACATGTGGGTTGCCACAAGGTAATGACATGGTGAGTAGTGGTGTACATTGCAATGATGATAGTGGGCTTATTGTTGATAATCATTCATCACTTTCTTATTGCAATGCTTAATCTTTGGACTATAGCACTCCGAGCACTCCAAATGTTCCACATGCTTGTGTTGATAGTCCTTGCATATCATGTAGAAATTGCTTGACTAAATCTCATGATGATATGTTTACTATGTCTTGTTGCCATGATAAAAATGCATATATTTCCTTGAATTGTTATGCTAACAATGTAGAGGATACCTAAAACTCCATGGAACAAGATGTGGTCTTGAATGGTGCTTCAAGGGATCCTACATCATCATCTATTGCATTTTGCCTTATGGCCAAGGCTTCAAAGGTATCTCCCACTTTGAATCCCAATATATCTTGTGATGATATTGATGATGGCAAGAGTGATGATGATGTTGATTATGATGAAGATAATGATGATGTTGCCTCCTTAAAAATTAAGGGGGAAATGATTTTTAAAGCTCTTCTTAAGAATAAAATTGCTCGTTCCAACTTCATGGAAATCATGTCTATTGCTATTGAGGGCAAGAAATATATTGATGAGTTGGAATCTCTTCTTGAGGATCATGAGGTCACCATTGATAAAATGGAAGGTCATGAGCATGATTACGCTAATGAGATTGCGGACCTCTCTCAAGCTCTTGAACTTGAACAAACCACCAAGGAATCTCTTGAGGAGACTTTTGCTCTAGAATTATCTAGAGTGAAGGAATCTCATGATAGAGCTCTTGAGGTGGCCAATGTTTTTGAAACTAAAAATGCTAAGCTTGAAGTTGCTCATGCTAGACTCCTTGAGGATTTTGAGCACCTCGAAAATGGCTCAAGGGTCATCAAGGGTGAGCTCATCAAACTCACCGAGTCTCATGATCAACTTGAAGCTTCTTATTTAAAAGAGCTTGCCAAGTTGTCCTCTCCTATTGTTGTTAATGATTATGCTTGTGCTACTAACTCTATTACTTGTGAAGCATCCATTTTGAAGGAGAACGTTGAGCTACGGGCTCAACTTCAGTTGCTATCTAGCAATTATGGGAAATTGGAAGAAAGCCATGAAAATCTCTCAAGCTCTCATGATGATCTTCTTGTATCCCATAATGTGCTAAAGATAGCTCATGAGGCCATGCTTGCTAAGGTAACATCTAGTGAGCCTCATGTGGATACTAGCACTACTTCTAGTCAAAATGCTATATTGCCATGTGCTAGTCCTTGTAATTCATCTACTCACAATATTGGTACATCTTGTGATGAATTGCTTTCCTTGCCTTGTTGCTCTAACGATGAAGCTTATACTTCCTCTAGTACTTGTGTTGAGACTAACCATGTAGAGGAAATCAAAGAGCTCAAGGCCCAAGTCACTTCTTTGAAGAAAGACTTGAAAAAGAGTCATGAAGGGAAATCCACACTCAACAATATCTTGAGTGTGCAAAAATCCCCCAATGATAAAGGTGGAATTGGGTTCAACTCCAATAAGAAGAAGAAGTCCAAGATGAACAAGAAGAAGGGCCAATAACAAGTCAAGAATTCGGCCAAGATTGTTTGCTTCAAGTGCAAAATTGAAGGGCATCATGTTAGATCTTGCCCATTGAAGAAGAAGGCCATTAGTGACAAGCAACAAGGGAAGCGGCCACAAGTTCAATCTCATGCTCAACCACAAGTTGAATAAAGGCCTCTTCCCAAGAATACTCAAGCTAATGCTTCTCAAGTTGAGAACTCAAGCGAGAAGAAAGTGAAGAGTAGACGTTGCTACTTATGTCGTGAGAAAGGTCACCTCGCTTCTTCATGCACGAGTAGTAACTCATCCAACCCAATTATTATTGATGATATCTATTCTCTTGGGAAGGATAAGGTTGGCAATGTGTTTGCCAAGTTTGTTGGTACTCAAAGTGGTGTCAAGCAAAGAACCATTTGGGTAGCCAAGCCTATTGTGACTAACCTCTTAGGACCCAACTTGGTTGGGGACCAACTAGCTCAAACTTGATCGATAGGTGTCTACGGAGGGTATTGGAGACTTGGCCACATTATGAAGAATTAAGGGGATTTTCATCATTCATATTGTCTCAAGCCAAGTCATTCGGATTATCAAGTTTCTATCTTATATCCAATGTTCCTCCTTGCGGTAACTATGCTTAAAGTGTTTACATTGATAGTTACTTGCCCCTTTGCATGTTTGGTTTCGTTCCTTGCATGTGTTTGTATATGTTGTGCTTCCAACTTGATTATCTTGAGCAATCAAGTATGTGAGTATTGGTTTGCACATCATGTACGTGTGTGTCATGCGTTGAGCCTTTTGCATCTTGTTTATATCTTAATTGGCTCATGTGAGAGATTAATGGAACATCCCATTTTGGGGGAGTGATGTGCTTTGTGCACCTCATGGTCCCACAAATGTGTGTACATGAGGAATACCACCTAGTATTGATATTGCAAGCTTATCTAGTCACTATGTGGTATGTCTTCTCATGAGAAATTCAAATTCTAAATAGTCCATTAATTATATCTTGTTGGATCCTCTTATTGCCTCTTGTTAAGTTTTTATTGGTATCATATTATGGGGGAGTAATATGCTATGTGCATATTACAAGCCTAGAAAATGCGTACATTTGAGATATTGTCACCTAGAATTGATATTGTAAATTATCTTGTTCCTAGGTGGCATGTTAGCTCTATAAGTTGCAATTTGCTTGTGTTTGTTCTGAAGATGATGTTGGAAATCCTTGTTATCTACCACCGGGAATTATTTCCAAATACTTCTTGTCTTTTGACAATTGGTACTCACTTATGTGTGGTAGAACTTATTGATCATCTTTACATTGGCTTTTGCTTTCATTTGCCTTTTCTCTTGCCAAGGAATGTATCAACTCCCTTTGTCTTCCATACCACTTGTGGATCTTGTTAATTTCTTGATCTTGTCTAGTGTTTTCTAGATATAGTGAAAGTGGTGATCCCACTTGTGCATTTTGTATTCAAATGCAAATTCTCTATAATGCACTAGTCTTGGGGGAGCTATCCTATTTTCTATAAAACACTCATCTTGCGATCCTTGTCAAGTGTGTGTTGGTGGAAGGCAAGCCGTTTTCTTTTTGGTACTTTGTGCCATCATGAAACTTTGTAGAGAGCTTGGTTTGTTTGGAACCATCCTCTCTTTTGGGAGTTTGATATCTTTTATTTAGTGTGTCTAAATGGATATCTCATTCCTTGATGTATCTTTTAATGATATCTTCCAAGTGATGATTTCTCCATTTGGTATTCTATTTTCACTTGGTATTTCTTTTTCTTTTGGTTTCGGTCCTTGAAAGTCTTGAGCATGCATATTAACTTCATGTAGTCTCTTTGGCATGCTTTCTTTCTTTCCTTGACACAATATATAGGGGAAACTCCACCAAGTCTCAAATTGGATGAGATGTGCATGAAATTCTATTTCATTTCAATGTGCACACATTTATGTGGAGTTTGTCATATGTATTGGTGTTTCTAACTCTATGGTCCCAATGAGTTTGGGTACCATTTTGTTTGTGTTGTTGTTCTAGGAACAATTGGAGATGCATTGGATGCTCGGCTCACTCACAAGGAAGGTGGTGTCACCATGTGCTTATTGGAGTCAAGCTAGGACGATCAACGAACTACTATCTACCTTTGATTGGTATCTCTACATCCTTCCATTGATATCCCAGTAACAAGTATCATCATGTTCTTCATGCACACATTTCTTGCTTCAACCTTGTGTAGGTTGCATCTTGGCATGATATTCATTCCATCTTGTGATACTTGTTTCCTTTCTCAAAGCATCTCAACGATGATATCATGTTGCTAGTTGTGATGTCTTTAATGGTTGTGTGGTAGGAATTCATTTATATACAATAAGACCATATCTAGCCATGTGCTATGCTTCCAAGCAAATATCTTATTGGTATATGTATGACTTCCTTTTGGATATCTTGTTCCTTCGTGTTGTAACTATTTCGGGTGTACATCCTTCTTTGTAGATATATATCATCATGATTTCGTCTACCTAGAACTGTATACACTTGAGAGAAATTACATCTCTAGATGATATCCTTTCTTTCACGTCCACCTTGTCTTTCTTATGTTTTTTTCTTTGGTGGCTCCGTGAAAGCTTTTGCCTTGAGTGCATGTCTTTTCTCATTGCATCTTGATGCACTCTTGTGTGGTGAAGATTATTTTTTTCATGCTTGTCCTTATGAGGCTTTTGCCATCTTAATTGGTATCCCTCATCTTGATGAGGCTTTCTTATTCTATCTTCACCATGGGTTGTCGCAAGCTTTGTTGTTTTATTTTTAGTGAGCTCGTGAACCCATTTGCTAGTTGGGTGTGTGTGGGGAGGAATGTCATGCACCGTGTATCTCATTTATCCAAGACTATGTTGATGCTTGATGCTCATCCTTATATTAGTCTTCTCAAGTGCTTTGTCATGACTCACACACATCATTTTGGATGAGCCTATTCTTAAGTTGCCTCTTTTACATGTTGCTCAACCATTTGTTTGTTGCAAGTGCTAGGCTTTGTTCCCTATATGCTCACTTGCACTTGTTGTGAGTTTCTATTGATTTTGGGGGAGCTACGATCCTATTTTGTGTATTGTGTATCCAAATACAAAAATTCTTATGTGTGCACAAATCATGGGGAGCTTCTCTAGTTTCTTTAGAACACTCCTTTGCTCATATCGTAATATCATTTTTCTTGTGGCTCATAGGATATTTGGTCTAGTTGGTTCAATTGATATCCTTTGATTGCTTGCTTCAATTGGTATCTTTTGATTACATGATTGCTTGTTTCTCTCTTTGCTATGTCTT
This sequence comes from Triticum dicoccoides, assembly GCF_002162155.2. Taxonomy (NCBI): domain Eukaryota; kingdom Viridiplantae; phylum Streptophyta; class Magnoliopsida; order Poales; family Poaceae; genus Triticum; species Triticum dicoccoides. The sequence continues at coordinate 395,129,329 of NC_041380.1, forward strand.
TGTGGCATATCTTACTTTTGCAATCATTGGGCCTCAATATAGTCTGTCTTCCTCCAAGTATTCACCGTTGGATATGTGTATTGCATTCCACTCTGTTGTTTAGAAATACACAATTTATGGAGGAATACTTTTTATATTGGCCTTCTAAGCATTTCGTCCATTTTGGCAATCGATGCCAATGGGGGAGAAGTTTCAGAGAGTTTTGTGGATAAGTGTAGAGAGTTATTTCTTCTTGCTTTGGTTTTGTTCCTAAGCATTTGCATCTCATACACATGCATTATTGGTTGTTGCATTGCATGGTGATGCATAATTCCTTATATAAACTCTCTTAAAAGTGATTGTCATCAATTAACAAAATGGGGGAGATTGAAAGGACATGCGGTGCCCCCATGTGTGGTTTTGGTAATTGATGACAATCTCTATGGACTAACGGTTGCCTTGAGTTATATTTGAAGGATTTGTCCATAGGATTGTCTTAAAGTCCATGTGTTGGTTTCAAGGAGTTTATGAGATGGCCAAAGTGCTTTTCAAGGAATTATCCAAAGATTGGTCATGTGTGAGTTGAGCTTATATCAAGCATGTCTTGAAGAAGAAGATTGTGTGATCATTCATGTTTACCTTCAAGACATCATCCAAATGAAGAGAGTTGGAAAGATTCAAGGTTGATCGAGACTAAGTCAAGAGTGAACCAAGTTGATCAACTCACAAAGCATAGAAGAAGTACCGAGAGGGATCAAGTGATCCCATGGTATGGTAAGCATTGTCCATTACGCTTTGTGTACTAACCCATGGTCTACGCGAGAGTTCTTTGTGGGGTTAGGTATGTTTCCATGGTCTTGTGTCAAGTGGAAGATCTCATACAATCCATGGAGGATGACATCAAGTGGTGATCGTCATCAAGTTTGTAGCATGCAAGTTCAAGTGGAGCATCACGAAGAGATCAAGTGCTTTAAGCTTGCGTCCATTTTGATATCAATGGACTTGTGAAGATGTGCCGAAGAGTGTCTCACCCATAGTGGAGTATGGGGGAGCAATCATCTAGTCTTCATCGAGCCAATGCAATCAAGAAAGGTGGTCCAACTTGAGGGAGTCAAGATCGTCATCATCTAGCTCAAGTGGACCATGTGCAAGGAAAAGGTTTACCCTTGATAGGCTTTCTCTTTTACCGGTCTCATGGTGGTAGTTGGGAGACCGGGTTATAGGATCGATTGCCGTACTATCAAGGGGGGCTCTCGATGAGTAGCTTGGTCATATCATTCGTAGAGAGCTCAAACCATTGCACCCTTGCATCATCTTTCTTGGTTCTTGTTTGATTCTCTTTGTGAGTCTTAGAGCTTATGGTCATCTTGATGACGAGCTCGAGTTAATCGAAAATAAAGTTCACATGCTTCTTCTATTGTGTTTTCGATGTTGGAGTTTTTACCGGTCTTATTCAAGGAAGGGTTCTCACCATTTTCTTATGGGCCTATTATTATTTTCTTCTTATTGTTTTTTCTATCAATTTTGTGTTAGCCCTTGTCGCTAGCTTTCCAACAAACTTGATTTCGTCGAATTCGGAGCTCGTATGCGAAAGTTGTGGCTGTTTTGATATTACATGTTTTACACAGAGAGGTTGTACCGCCCCATGGAGAGGTTGTACCGGTTGACCGGTACAAACGGTGTTTGGAGCAGTTGTACCGCTCCAGAATTGGTCCAGAGGTTGTACCGGCCATGTACCGCTCTACCACCGGACTAGTCTCTGTTGTGGTGTGGTTGTTGGGCGGTTGTGGGCCGGTTGTACCGCTTATTGCCTATTACCGGTTGTACCGGTGCTCATAGAGGTTGTACCGCTCCTATGTTATTGTGTACATAACGGGCAGATTCGTGGGGACCTATTTAAGGGGGTCTTCTTCCCCAATAGTTCCCTATCTCTTGAGCTCGTTTTTGCCCCCATTGTTGACCTTCTTTGAGCTTGCTAACTCTCACTCCCTCCATGGATTCTTGCTAGTTTTTGAGGGAAAAGAGAGAGGGGATCTAGATCCACACTTCCACCAATCACTTTCTCCTCTATGTGAGGGGAACCCCTTGGATCTAGATCTTGGAGTTCTTGGTGTTCTCCTTCTTGTTCTTCCTCTCACTTTCCTCCCTAGCATTAGTTGCTTTGGTGGGATTTGGGAGATAAGGACTTGGGCACTCCGTGAGCCCTTGCCATTGCATTTGGTGCATCGATTTGAGTTCTCCATGGTGATACGTGGAAGTTACAAGTTGAGAAGCTTATTACTCTTGGGTGCTTGGTACCCTTGAGCTTGTTCCTCTTGGGTGCTTGGGCGCCCTAGAAGGTTGTTGGTGTTTGGAGCTCAATCATTATGGTGTAAAGCTCTGGGCAAGCATCGGGGTCTCCAATTAGGTTGTGGAGATCGCCCCGAGCAATTTTACGGGTTCCGGTGACCGCCCCCAAGGGTTGCCAAAGTGTACGGGTTCGGTGACCGCCCCCAAGGGTTGCCATTTGTGTGGGTTCGGTGACTGACGCAGCAGAGTAGCGTAAGTATTTCCCTTAGTTTTTGAGAACCAAGGTGTCAATCCAGTAGGAGCCCACGCTCAAGTCCCTCGTACCTGCACAAAGCGATAGCTACTCGCAACCAACGCGATTAGGGGTTGTCAAGTCCTTCACGATCACTTACGAGAGTGAGATCTGATAGATAGAATATTTTTGGTATTTTTGATATAAAGATGCAAAGTAAAAAGTAAAAGCAAAGTAAATAGCAAAATAATATAAAAGTGATGGAGATTGATATGATGAGAATAGACCTGGGGGCCATAGGTTTCACTAGTGGCTTCTCTCAAGAGCATAAGTATTCTACGGTGGGTGAACAAATTACTATTGAGCAATTGATAGAATTGTGCATAATTATGAGAATATCTAGGCATGATCATGTATATAGGCATCACGTCCGTGACAAGTAGATCGAAACGATTCTGCATCTACTACTATTACTCCACTCATCGACCGCTATCCAGCATGCATCTAGAGTATTAAGTTAAAAACAGAGTAACGCCTTAAGCAAGATGACATGATGTAGAGAGATAAATTCATGCAATATGAAATAAACCCCATCTTGTTATCCTCGATGGCAACGATACAATACGTGCCTTGCTGCCCATTCTGTCACTGGGTAAGGACACCGCAAGATCGAACCCAAAGCTAAGCACTTCTCCCATGGCAAGAACTACCAATCTAGTTGGCCAAACCAAACGGATAATTCGAAGAGACTTGCAAAGATAACCAGTCATGCATAAAAGAATTCAGAGAAGATTCAAATATTATTCATAGATAGACTTGATCATAAACCCACAATTCATCGGTCTCAACAAACACACCGCAAAAAGAAGATTACATCGAATAGATCTCCACAAGAGAGGGGGAGAACTTTGTATTGAGATTCAAAGAGAGAGAAAAAGCCATCTAGCTACTAACTATGGACTCGAAGGTCTGAGGTAAACTACTCACACTTCATCGGAGGGGCTAGGATGATGTAGAAGCCCTCCGTGATGACGGCCCTCTTCCGGCGGAGCTCCGGAACAGGCCCCAAGATGGGATCTCGTGGATACAGAAAGTTGCGGCGGTGGAATTAGGGTTTTGGCTCCTATTCTGATCGTTTGAGGTACATGTGTATATATAGGAGGAAGGAGTACGTCGGTGGAGCACCGAGGGGCCCACGAGGCAGGGGGCGCGCCCTGGGGGGGCGCCCCCCACCCCCGTGACCACCTCTTTGATCCCTTGTAGTAGGGTCCAACTCTCCTGGATCACGTTCGGTGAGAAAATCACGTTTCCGAAGATTTTATTTCGTTTGGACTCCGTTTGATATTCTGTTTATCCGAAGCACTGAAATAGGCAAAAAACAGCAATTCTGGGCTGGGCCTCCGGTTAGTAGGTTAGTCCCAAAAATAATATAAAAGTGGAAAATAAAGCCCAATATAGTCCAAAACAGTAGATAATATAGCATGGAGCAATCAAAAATTATAGATACGTTGGAGACGTATCAGGCATCCCCAAGCTTAATTCCTGCTCGTCCTCGAGTAGGTAAATGATAAAAAGAGAATTTTTGATGCGGAGTGCTACTTGGCATAATTTCAATGCAAATCTTCTTAATTGTGGTATGAATATTCAAATTAGAAAGATTCAAGACAAAAGTTTATATTGACATAGAAAATAATAATACTTCAAGCATACTAACAAAGCAATTATGTCTTCTCAAAATAACATGGCCAAAGAAAGTTATCCCTACAAAATCATATAGTCTGGCTATGCTCCATCTTCCCCACACAAAGTATTTAAATCATGCACAACCTCGATGACAAGCCAAGCAATTGTTTCATACTCTAACTTTTTCAAAAAAATTCAATCTTCACGCAATACATGAGCGTGAGCCATGGATATAGCACTATAGGTGGAATAGAATGGTGGTTGTGGAGAAGACAAAAAGCAGAAGATAGTATCACATCAACTAGGCGTATCAACGGGCTATGGAGATGCCCATCAATAGATATCAATGTGAGTGAGTAGGGATTACCATGCAACGGATGCACTAGAGCTATAAATGTATGAAAGCTCAACAAAAGAGACTAGTGGGTGTGCATCCAACTTGCTTGCTCATGAAGACCTAGGGCAATTTGAGGAAGCCCATCATTGGAATATACAAGCCAAGTTCTATAACGTAAAATTCCCACTAGTATATGAAAGTGACAACATATGAGACTCTCTATATGAAGAACATGGTGCTACTTTGAAGCACAATATATGAGACTTGCTATATCATGGTGCTACTTTGAAGCACAAGTGTGAAAAAAAGGATAGTAGCATTGCCCCTTTTTTTGGGCCTTCTTTTTTTTCTTTGGCCTTTTTTTGGGACAATGCTCTATTGAATGATGATCATCACACTGCTATTTATTTACAACTCAATGATTACAACTCGATACTAAAACAAAGTATGACTCTATATGAATGCCTCCGGCGGTATACCGGGATATGCAATGAATCAAGAGTGACAAGTATGAAAGAATTATGAACGGTGGCTTTGCCACAAATACTATGTCAACTACATGATCATGCTAAGCAATATGACAATGATGGATATGTCATGATGAACTAGATGGTGGAAAGTTGCATGGCAATATATCTCGGAATGGCTATGGAAATGCCATAATAGGTAGGTATGGTGGCTGTTTTGAGGAAGGATATGGTAGGTGTATGATACCGGCGAAAGTTGCGCGGTATTAGAGAGGCTAGCAGGGGTGGAAGGGTGAGAGTGCGTATAATCCATGGACTCAACATTAGTCATAAAGAACTCATATACTTATTGCAAAAATTTAGAAATTATCAAAGCAAAGTATTACACGCATGCTCCTAGGGGGATAGATTGGTAGGAAAAGACCATCGCTCCTCCCCGACCGCCACTCATAAGGAAGACAATCAATAAATAAATCATGCTCCGACTTCATCACATAACGGTTCACCATACGTGCATGCTACGGGAATCAAAAACTTCAACACAAGTATTCTTTAAATTCACAACTACTCAACTAGCATTACTTTAATATTATCACCTCCATATCTCAAAACAATTATCATGCTTCAATCTTTTCTTAGTATTCAACACACTCAAAAGAAAGTTTCACAAATCTTGAATACCAAGCATATTATTATTAGGCAAATTACCATGCTATTAAGAGACTCTCTAATTAATTTAAGTGAAGCATGAGAGATCAATAGTTTCTTTAAAACGAATCCACCACCGTGCTCTAAAAGATCTAAGTGAAGCACATAGAGCAAAATTATAACGCTCAAAAGATACAAGTGAATCACATAGAGAAAAATTATCTAGCTCAAAGGATATAAGTGAAGCACATAGAGCAAAATTATCTAGCTCAAAAGATATAAGTGAAGCACATAGAGCAAAATTATCTAGCTCAAAGGATATAAGTGAAGCACATAGAGCAAAATTATATAGCTCAAAAGATATAAGTGAAGCACATAGAGCAAAATTATCTAGCTCAAAGGATATAAGTAAAGCACATAGAGTATTCTATCAAATTTTAATTCATGTATGGCTCTCTCAAAAGGTGAGTACAGAAAGGATGATTGTGGCATACTAACAAAAAAAGACACAAATAATAAAAGACGCTCCAAGCAAAACACATATCATGTTGGTGAATAAAAATATAGCTCCAAGTAAATTACAGATGGAAGTGGACGAAAAGAGGGGATGCCTTCTGGGGCATCCGCAAGCTTTGAATTTTTGGTGTCCTTGGATTATCTTGGGGGTGCCATGTGCATCCCCAAGCTTAGGCTCTTGCCACTCCTTGTTCCATGATCCATCAAAAGAATTCACCCAAAACTTGAAAACTTCACAACACAAAACTCAAGATAGAAAACTCGTGAGCTCCGTTAGCGAAAGAAAACAAAAGACCACTTCAAGGTACTGCAATGAACTCATTATTTATTTATATTGGTGTTAAACCTACTGTATTCCAACTTCTCTATGGATTATAAACTATTTTACTAGCTATAGATTCATCAAAATAAGCAAACAACACACGAAAAACAGAATCTGTCAAAAGCAGAACAGTCTGTAGTAATCTGTAGCTAGCGCAAAATCTGGAACCCCAAAAATTATAAAATAAATTGCTGGACATGAGGAATTTATCTATTAATCATCTGAAAAAATAATTAACTAAATATCAATATTAAAATAAAAATGACAGTAGTTCTCGTGAGCGCTAAAGTTTCTGTTTTTTACAGCAAGTTTAACAAGACTTTCCCCAAGTCTTCCCAACGGTTCTACTTGGCACAAACACTAATTAAACACAAAAAACACAACCAAAACAGAGGCTAAATAATTTATTTATTACTAAACAGGAGCAAAAAGCAAGGAATAAAAATAAAATTTGGTTGCCTCCCAACAAGCGCTATCGTTTAACGCCCCTAGCTAGGCATAACGAGCAAGGATAGATCTAGGTATTGCCATCTTGATTCTTAATTCTTTTAGCGATGTTATGCTCGAATCCGGGAGGTTCTTTACGTTTCCCTTCATATTCAGAGATCTTGAGATCTAAAGAATCCAACCGCTTATTGCAAAGAGTAATCAACATATTCATGCGGTGAAGATTTAAGCTAACGCTCTTAAGAGGTTCAAGAGATTTCTGTAAAATCTTAGTTACCTCGCAAATTTTTTCAAAAACTTGCGTTTTCTCTTGGGTATGATGGATCCCCTTTTGTTGAGGTAAGGTTTCTACTATACCTTCTATAATTTCATGCGCGATTCTGGGATCAATTTCAATAAAATTTCCCTTGGCAACACAATCTAAAAGTTGTCTATGAGACAAATTAAGCCCAACATAAAAGTTGCGAAGCAAAATTCTGAAATTTACTTCTAGGGTGCACTTACGATAAGATTCCATCATTCTAAACCAAGCATCCTTTAAATTTTCTCCTTGCTTTTGTTTGAAGTGAAGGACTTCAAACTCACGGGACATAGGAGCAGAAAGAGGACTAGCCATGACGACAAGCAAACAAAGAGGCAAACAGAGAGGGAGGATAGAGAGAGAGAGAGGGCGAATAAAACGGCAAGGGTGAATTAGGGGGAGAGGAAAACGAGAAGCAAATGGCAAATAATGTAATGCGAGAGATAGGGATTGTGATGGGTACTTGGTATATTGACTTTTTGCATAGACTCCCGGGCAACGGCGCCAGAAATCCTTCTTGCTACGTCTTGAGCTTGCGTTGGTTTTCCCCGAAGAGGAAGGGATGATGCAGCAGAGTAGCGTAAGTATTTACCTCAGTTTTTGAGAACCAAGGTATCAATCCAGTAGGAGCCCATGCTCAAGTCCCTCGTACCTGCACAAAGCGATAGCTACTCGCAACCAACGCGATTAGGGGTTGTCAAGCCCTTCACGGTCACTTACGAGAGTGAGATCTGATAGATAGAATATTTTTGGTATTTTTGATATAAACATGCAAAGTAAAAAGTAAAAGCAAAGTAAATAGCAAAATAATATAAAAGTGATGGAGATTGATATGATGAAAATAGACCCCGGGCCCATAGGTTTCACTAGTGGCTTCTCTCAAGAGCATAAGTATTCTACGGTGGGTGAACAAATTACTATTGAGCAATTGATAGAATTGTGCATAATTATGAGAATATCTAGGCATGATCATGTATATAGGCATCACGTCCGTGACAAGTAGATCGAAACGATTCTGCATCTACTACTATTACTCCACTCATCAACCGCTATCCAGCATGCATCTAGAGTATTAAGTTAAAAATAGAGTAACGCCTTAAGCAAGATGACATGATGTAGAGAGATAAATTCATGCAATATGAAATAAACCCCATCTTGTTATCCTCGATGGCAACGATACAATACGTGCCTTGCTGCCCCTTCTGTCACTGGGTAAGGACACCGCAAGATCGAACCCAAAGCTAAGCACTTCTCCCATGGCAAGGACTACCAATCTAGTTGGCCAAACAAAACGGATAATTCGAAGAGACTTGCAAAGATAACCAATCATGCATAAAAGAATTCAGAGAAGATTCAAATATTATTCATAGATAGACTTGATCATAAACCCACAATTCATCGATCTCAACAAACACACACAAAAAGAAGATTACATCGCATAGATCTCCACAAGAGAGGGGGAGAACTTTGTATTGAGTTTCAAAGAGAGAGAAAAAGGCATCTAGCTACTAACTATGGACCCGAAGGTCTGAGGTAAACTACTCACACTTCATCAGAGGGGCTAGGATGATGTCGAAGCTCTCCGTGATGATGGCCCTCTTCCGACGGAGCTCCGGAACAGGCCCCAAGATGGGATCTCGTGGATACAGAAAGTTGCAGCAGTGGAATTAGGGTTTTGGCTCCTGTTCTGATCGTTTGGGGGTACGTGTGTATTTATAGGAGGAAGGAGTACGTCGGTGGAGCACCAAGGGGCCC
>NC_041380.1:395138527-395143304 GCF_002162155.2 Triticum dicoccoides
TGACCACCTCTTTGATCCCTTGTAGTAGGGTCCAAGTCTCCTGGATCATGTTCGGTGAGAAAATCACGTTTCCGAAGATTTTATTCCGTTTGGACTTCGTTTGATATTCTGTTTATCCGAAACACTGAAATAGGCAAAAAACAGCAATTCTGGGCTGGGCCTCCGGTTAATAGGTTAGTCCCAAAAATAATATAAAAGTGGAAAATAAAGCCCAATATAGTCCAAAACAGTAGATAATATAGCATGGAGCAATCAAAAATTATAGATACGTTGGAGACGTATCAGTGACCGCCCTCAAGGGTCCCTTAGTGGAATCACGACATCTTGCATTGTGCGAGGGCGTGAGGAGATTATGGTGGCCCTAGTGGCTTCTTTGGGAGCATTGTGCCTCCACACCACTCCAAACGGAGATTAGCATCCGCAAGGGTGTGAACTTAGGGATACATCGTTGTCTCCAGGTTCCTCGGTTATCTCTTACCCGAGCCCTTTACTTATGCATTTTACTTTGTGATAGCCATATTGTTTCTTGTCATATATATTGCTATCACTTAGTTGTTTATCTTGCTTAGCATAAGTTGTTGGTGCACATAGGTGAGCCTAGTTGTTGTAGGTTTTGTGCTTGACAAATTAACCGCTAGGTTTATTCCGCATTTGTTCAAGCCTAAACTGTAATTATTTTTAAAGCGCCTATTCACCCCCCTCTAGGCGACATCCACGATCTTTCAAACCTTCATCGATCAGAATTGGAGTCGGAGTATTGAAACGGACAACCATGTTCTCTGCTCCACAAGACAAAGCCATCGAGACAAATCTACTGAATAGGGATGGCAGTTTTGCCCATGGGTATGGGTACCCGCGGGTACCTTGCCCAAAAACAACGAGCATGGGCAAGATTTTGAGAGATTTTGTACCAACGGGTAATGGGTATTCATACCTGCAAACTATATGGGTAGGGCATGGGCATAAAATTGCGCCCATGGGTAGCCCGATGAATACCCAATTTTTTAATAAATGTTAATAACTCCTATGACATGTGGGGTCAACATCAAACTCCTATGGTCCAACTCTAAATCTCATATTCCTTAAAGCGGTCATATCGCATATGCTCGTAATCGCCTGCTCGTCACTCCTCCTATGTCCTATATGAGTCCTCGAAAAGATGAAATCTTGACTCTTCACTATGAGACTCTTGTCCAACTCTTGATCCAGTGATCCCTAATTCCCACCACCGCCTCCCAATTCGTTAGGTTTCCACCAACAGATGTTCATACTCCCTTGATGCCTACAAGAGGCCACCCATTGGAGGAGGCTGCATCAGTGTTATACTGCTCGCCCATCATCATTTGAATTTTAAACCCATTTCTCTACCTTTTAAAATTTTAAATGCTACATATTATACCCATTGGTATAGGATACCCGATGAGTATGGGCATCGGTGTCAACACTACAAAAAAGACACATCCGTGACATTATGGCCCGAACGAAAACTTTTGCTGTCATGGTTTATGACACTTCTATGATGATAATTGTGAGAAAAACATGTATCATCATAGATGTGGTGGGCTCCTACTTCTATGACAAAAAATCATGATAGAAAATGGGCTTTTTGTCTTGGGCCAGCCAGAGACGCACCTACATGACATTCTTTAGGTCGTCCATGACATAAAAAATCGTGGTAGAAACGAGGGTGAGGAAAATTTCAGGGAGTTCCCGATTACAGTGGGTGATCTAGGCCGAGTGATGCAGTGGTTTGCGCGTTTCTGTCATACGCGCGATTGCGCGAGGCGCTCGCTAACTGATCCCGGGCAAGTAATTCGCTTACTGAACCCGAGCGATCGATCGATCCCACTACATACTGAAGCCGATCGATCCCTTCGCTGCTAACTGAACCCGAGCGATTCATTTGTTGGTGCTGCTAACTGAACCCGAGTGTTCGATCATTGCTGCTGCTTATACTGTGAAGCCGATTGAGCCCCCGTGCGAGACGTAGCCACCCGGCGTGTTGGGTTGCCTCTCGATGAACAATGCATGTTGTTGCCGCACGCGCGATACGTAGAATGAGTCGAGCCGTGTGGTGAGTCGCGGTGAAGGTCATATAAGGAGGCGCGGTGCGATGCAGTGGAGGTGGGCCGCGGGCGCCCGCCCGCTGGCTGACATGGGTGGGGTGGGCCGCGCGGTGAAAGGAATGACTGGCTGTGGACGGAGGGCAGCGGCCGCGGCAGCCGCGTTGTCACACCCTGTATTTTGGCCCTTTCTTTTTCATTTGAATTTCTTTGGGATTTTATTTGAAATTGCTTTTCTGCGGCTCTGTGGTCCTGAAACCTGGGAGGATCATCTCTTCTCAGGCTCCCAAGTGGCTTGTAATGCTCAAATCCATCCCAAGACCATGTCATTTTTCATCTTAGCCCAATCACAATATTCTTTTTGTTGAGAATATTCCTTTTTCTATTAAAGGAATAATCCTTTTAGCCCTAGGTTGTGAAGCAACCTACCTTTCTATCATCCACAAAATTCCCAAATAATTCTTATAAATTGGTTGGGTTATATCTTCCAAAGATATGTCAAAACCCTTCCTTGGCATGATAAAAAATAATTCATTAATATTTCTTTTCCTATTCTGCCCTAGCTGGCACTTGGTGAAGGAAGCGTCATCTATCTTTGCTTGATTGACCCAAAACTTTTTGGACACCTTTTCCTATCCATATCATTGCCTCATGCCAAAATTCAACTCCATTTGCCTAGTGAATCTTCCTCAGCAAATTTCCAAAGTTTTTGACAGATGGAAGCCTTTGTGAAGGAAGTACTAGCTAGGGTAATCCTAATGAGTTGAAAATTTTTCATGGTCCTTTATATGATCAAATAATGACTCTCTACCAATTTTGAGCTTCATTCATCCATCTATGTGAGCACACCATCAAATCTTGGTTTCTGGTCAGATTTTCAGGTTGTGAAGCAATTACATTTTATAGTGCTCCATTAATGCTGAAAATTTACCAGAGCATGGTCCTTCCTATATAACCTCAGTCCACCAAATTTGGGGACATCCATTAAGCCAATATTCCTCCATAATTTTCACAAATTTCTGTCTAGAGAGAAGCTTTGTGAAGCAAGTACCATGGGCACTCATCCAAAGGGCATGCAATTTTTATGGCATCCTCATATGACCAAATCATCTTGTCATGCCAATTTTTAGACCAAGGAAACACATTATGTGAGTGCCACATCAACATTAAGTTTTTGGACCATTTTGTTGGTTGTAAAACAACTAGAACAAATATTGGTCCAAATCCTCCCCAAATTAACATGACAGTAGTCCTTCCTACTCTAAACCTCCCAGACATCCAGTTTGGCTCTTAGCCCTTCTCTGTTGATCATAGTGATGCAGTCAAATTTGCTACACCAAGCTTTCATCGATCCCTCACTTCAGCTCAGAGCCTCTTATGATGATCCATCACCTCTAGTGCATCACTGGGAGAGAGGACTACACCCTAGACAACATTTGCCAGCCTCTCGGGTCCTCTCCTTGCCTGTCTACACGGTGACCATGCGTTCGGCATGCCAATGCCCGCGCTCTGGCAGTTGGACCCCTCTGTTTCGTCTGTTCCCTCGCGCCCTCGACACCTAGTCATGTCTAGGAGCTTCTCCTCGTCGCTGCCCTTCCCCTGGACCCCTCTCCCCCTTCTGTATCTCGCTCGTCAGCGCTAGCTGCTGCGTGCACGCGGGTGCACAGTGCATCGACTATTGGAAATATGCCCTAGAGGCAATAATAATTTGGTTATTATCACATTTCCTCGTTCATGATAATCGTTTATTATCCATGCTAGAATTGTATTGATCGAAAACTCAAATACATGCATGGATACGTAGACAACAACATGTCTGTAGTAAGCCTCTACCGGACTGGCTCGTTGACAAAGATGGGTATGGTTTCCTAGCCATGGACATGAGTTGTCATTTGATAACGGGATCACATCATTAGGAGAATGATGTGATGGTCAAGACCAAACTATGACGTAGCATATGATCGTATCAAGTTTATTATTATAGTTTTTCTGCATGTCAAGTATATGTTCCTATGACCATGAGATCATGCAACTCACTGACACCGGAGGAGTGCCTTATGTGTACCAAATGTCGCAACGTAACTGGGTGACTATAAAGGTGCTCTACAGGTATCTTTGAGGGTGTCTGTTGAGTTGGCATGGATCAAGACTAGGATTTGTCACTCTGTATGACGGAGAGGTATCTCAGGGCCCACTCGGTAATACAACATCACAATAAGCTTGCAAGCAATGTGACCAATGAGTTAGTCACGGGATCTTGTATTACGGAACGAGTATAGAGACTTGCCGGTAACGAGATTGAACTAGGTATGGAGAAACCGACGATCGAATCTCGGGCAAGTAACATACCGATAGACAAAGGGAACTGCATGCGAGATTAGCTGAATCCTTGACATCAAGGTCGACCGATAAGATCTTCGTAGAATATGTAGGAACCAATATGGGCATCCAGGTCCCGCTATTGGTTATTGACCGTAGAGGTGTCTCGGTTATGTCTGCATAGTTCTTGAACCCCCAGGGTCTACACACTTAACGTTTGGTGATGATATAAGTATAGTTGAGTCATTATGGTGGTTACCGAAGGTTGTTCGGAGTCCCGGATGAGATCTCGGACACAATGAGGAACTCCGGAATGGTCCGGAGGTGAAGATTGATATATTGGACGAAGGGTATTGCAGTATAGAATTGTTTCGGGGGTACCGGGTGATGACCAG
>NC_041380.1:395143455-395201168 GCF_002162155.2 Triticum dicoccoides
GGGTTCCCATGGGCCAAGCAGAGGGGGCAAACCATCCCACTAAGGGGCTGAGCACCCCCTCACCCCATCTCACATAACCAGGAGGGTTGGGGGAGCCCCCCTAGGGCTCCCCCCCGGCTTGGGGGCAAGTCACCCTAGGGGAGATCCCATCTTCCCTGGCCGCCGCCCCCTAGGGGAAACCCTAGGGGCGCCACCCCCTCCTCCCTTCCCCTATATATAGAAAGGTAGAGAGAGGGCAACCGCACCCTTTAGCACATCTCTACGCCACGGCGCTGCCTCTCCTCTCCCTCGCATCCCTCTTCCTCCCCGTAGTGCTTAGCGAAGCTCTACTAAGATTCCGTCACCACCACCGCCACCACGCTGTCGTGCTGCCGGAGGACACAAGCTACTACTTCACCATAGCTCGCTGGATCGAGGAGTTGAAGGCATCATCAAGCCGTACATGTGTTGAACGCAGAGGTGCCGTCCATTCGGCACTTGGATCGGGAGTTCGCGGGACGGACCGTGATTGGATCGCGAAGACGTTTGACTACATCGACCGCAATTCTTAATGCTTCCGCTTAGAGATCTACAAGGGTGTGTAGATGCAATCTCTCCTCTCGTAGATGTTCATCTCATAGATTGATCTTGGTGAGCGTAGGAATTTTTTTGTTTCCCATGCAACGTTCTCCAACAGTGGCATCATGAGCTAGGTATATGCGTAGATGACATCATTAGTAGAACACAAAGGAGTTTGTGGGCATTGATATTCAGATTGCTTCCTTCCTTGGTCTTTTCTTGATTCGGCGGTATTGTGAGATGAAGCGGCCCGGACCAACCTTACATGTCCACGTACATGAGACCGGTTCCATCGACATACATGTGACTTTGTTGCATAAAGATGGCTGGCGGGTGTCTGTCTCTCCCACCTTAGTTGAATCGAATCCGACAAAGGCGGTACTTGTAGAAGGTTAAATAGAAACTTGCATATCACCGTTGTGGCTTTGCGTAGTGATACATCTCCGTCGTATCTATAATTTTTGATTGTTCCATGACAATATTATACAACTTTCATATACTTTTGGCAACTTTTTATACTATTTTTGGGACTAACATATTGATCTAGTGCCCAGTGCCAGTTCATGTTTGTTGCATTTTTTGTTTCACAGTAAATCCATATCAAACGGAGTGCAGATGGGATAAAACTGCCAGATATTTTTTTTTGGAATATATGTGATTTTTTGGAAGAAGAATCAACGCGAGACAATGCCCGATGGGGCCACGAGGCAGGGGGTCAGGCGCGCCCTGGGCCCTCGTGGCCACCCCGTAAGGCGATTGATGCCCTTCTTTCGCCGCAAGAAAGCTAATATCCGGATAGAGATCTTGTTAAAATTTTGGCCCAATCGGAGTTACGGATCTCCGGTAATATAAGAAATGGTGAAAGGGCAGAATCCCAGAACGCAGAAATAGAGAGAGACAGAGAGGCGGGTCTAATCTCGGAGGGGCTCTCGCCCCTCCGCCGCCATGGAGGCCATGGACCAGAGGGGAAACCCTTCTCCCATATAGGGAGAAGGTCAAGGAAGAATAAGAATAAGGGGGGCTCTCTCCTCCTCTCTCCTGGTGGCGCTGGAACGCCGCCGGGGCCATCATCGTGTGACGGTGATCTACACCAACACCTCCGTCATCTTCACCAACATCTTCATCACCTTCCCAAATCTATCTACAATGGTCCACTCTCCCGCAACCCGCTGTACCCTCTACTTGAACATGGTGCTTTATGCTTCATATTATTATCCAATGATGTGTTGCCATCCTATGATGTCTGAGTAGATTTTCGTTGTCCTATCGGTGATTGGTGAATTACTATGATTGATTAATTTGCTTGTGGTTATGTTGTTGTCCTTTGGTGCCCATCATATGAGCGCGTGCGTGGATCACACCATAGGGTTATTTGTATGTTGATAGGACTATATATTGGAGGGCAAGAGTGACAGAAACTTCAACCTAGCATAAAAATTGATGCATACAAGATTGAAGGGGGACCAATATATCTTAATGCTATGGTTGGGTTTTACCTTAATGAACGTTAGTAGTTGAGGATGCTTGCTAATAGTTCCAATAATAAGTGCATAGAATTCCAAGTCAGGGATGACATGCTAGCAGTGGCCTCTCCCACATAAAACTTGCTATCGGTCTAGTAAAGTAGTCAATTGCTTAGGGGTAATTTTGCAACTCCTACTACCACTTTTACACACTCACTATACTAACTTTATTGCTTCTTTACCTAAACAACCCCTACTTTTTATTTACGTGCACTTTATATTCTTGCAAACCTATCCAAAAACACCTTCAAAGTACTTCTAGTTTCATACTTGTTTTAGGTAAAGTGAACATCAAGCGTGCGTAGAGTTGTATCGGTGGTCGATAGAACTTGAGGGAATATTTGTTCTACCTTTAGCTCCTCATTGGGTTCGACACTCTTACTTATCGAAAGAGGCTACAATTGATCCCCTATACTTGTGGGTTATCAAGACCTTTTTCTGGCACCGTTGCCGGGGAGCAATAGCGTGGGGTGAATATTCTCGTGTGTGCTTGTTTGCTTTATCACTAAGTAATTTTTATTTGCTGTTCTAAGTTGTTTTTTATCTTCAGTTATGGGTAGGAAAGGCAAAATACCAAAAAAAATTAGTTGTACCTGCTACACCAATCGTTGAAGAACCACTCAAAATCTATCACACTCCTGAAGCTTTTTACTTGGATCATCTTCGATCCCTTTGTGCCCGTGCTGAAACCCCAACTAGCTTAGTTAAGGGCAAATCTTTAGATGAGCATGCTTGTTATGTGCAACACTGCTTAGCTCAAAAAGGGGAACTTTTACCGGATCAAATTCATCGTTTGTAGTGCTATGGTAGGAATTTATGTGAAATATATGACGTTACTTGTTGTTCTGAAAACCCTAAGAAACACCTTCCCTAACAATGTGAGTTTAGCGATAATGGAATCGTATCTTCGTATGCTAAGGGTGTTTATAATTACTATGATGTTCAACAAAATGAAGAATTTGTTCCTTTTAAGGGTGCTTATGAAATTGCTTCTTTGATTGAAAAATATGATGCTAGTCTTTACAAATCTGAAATTTTTGCCATACTTAAATATTGTTATGATAATTATGCTTCTAATGCCTATGTTAAACCATATATTGAGGACTCCTCCGCTGTCCAAGAAGAGACTAATATTTTGCAGGAGTCTATGGAAGAAGAAATTGGTAAAACTGTGAGCTCATTGGATGAAAAAGATGAGGAGGAGAGCGAAGAACAAAAGGAGGAAGAGCGGATTGATCACCCGTGCCCACCTTCTAATGCGAGTAACTCTTAAACTCATACATCATTTAATTTCCCTTCGTGCTTACCGAAGGATGATTGCTATGATGACTGTTATGATCCCGTTGATTCTCTTGAAATATCCCTTTTTGATGATGCTTGCTATGCTTGTGGCCAAGATGCCAATATGAATTATGCTTATGGAGATGAACTTGCTATAGTTCCTTATGTTAAACATGAAATTGTTGCTATTGCATCCACGCATGATAGTCCTATTATCTTTTTGAATTCTCCCAACTACACTATATCGAAGATGTTTACCCTTATTAAGGATTATATTGATGGGTTGCGTTTTACTATTACACATGATGATTTTTATAGATATATGCATGTGCTTGATGCTCCTACTTGCAATTATTACAAGAGAGGAACTATATCTCCACCTCTCTATGTTTCCCACACGAAAAAATTGCAAGAAACTATTTATACTATGCATTGGCCTTTACTATGTGTGCATGAATTGTTCTTTTATGACATGCCTATTCATAGGAAGAGAGTTAGACTTCAT
This sequence comes from Triticum dicoccoides, assembly GCF_002162155.2. Lineage (NCBI taxonomy): Eukaryota > Viridiplantae > Streptophyta > Magnoliopsida > Poales > Poaceae > Triticum > Triticum dicoccoides. Next base: position 395,147,323 of record NC_041380.1, read on the forward strand.
TGTTTCATGATATATGTTACTTTATGATCACTACTAAATTACAAATCATTGTTGATTCAAATTGGCTTTGATATACCTTGGGATCCGGGTGGATCCATTACTTGAGCACTATATGCCTAGCTTAATGGCTTTAAAGAAAGCGCTGCCAGGGAGACAACCCAGAAGTTTTAGAGAGTCATTTATTTCTGTTGTGTGCTTTTATAAAGTTTAAAAATAAAAATAATGTGTCAAGATTTGCCTTTAGGATGTTTACTTTGCTTGTTGGTCTGTACGGTGCAGGACAGAAACTTTGGCTGTAGTGCGCGATTTTACATTTTTTTACTGGAACGTCAAACGGTTATTAAACTTTTTGCACTGTCTTTCTATACAAATTGTTTATCTATATCTATACCTATATATACCTATATTAATTACAGACTTCCTAAAAAATCCCACGTTAATCAGTAATTAGGAACCATTTATCTGGTGGGACCAACTTATTACGGTGTAGATCTACGCATCTAATAACATCTAACCATCAATGAGCCGTTGAAAAAACATTAAAAGAGACTCCTCCACGCCTCTCCACCCATGTGTGCTTAGCGATCCCTTCTCTCCCCCATATGTCCATGGTCCCTGAAAAACAGGAAAAACCAATCTACCACACAACTAGAAAACCTCAAGATCCTGCAAAAAAAAGTCTAGGTCGGTTCTTCCTCAAAAGTGTGCTCACGCTCCCAATCCCCCCGATATGCTGCCATTGGCATACGCTCCCAATCCCCCAACTGATCTATTGCAATTGGCACGTTGCTACTGTAGCTCCTCCGCCGCTTCATGTCGCCCTTCGTAACTTCATCCATCATCCACTTTGAAGATCCGCATGGTGCTCCAATTCGTCCAAGGAGTAAGGGTTCAACCATATTCCCATCCAATCCATCTCCAACTCTTCCTATTGACCATGTTCTGCTCATACCTTCGCTGCTTCCAGGTAGGGAAGCTCGGATCCAGCAAAAAAAAACTTAATTAGTAATTAGGCAATGGAGTGAAGGAAGGGTGATCTTATCCCAACGCCCAAACCCTGTTCGATTTCATCTGTGGCCGATTCGTACACCCATCCACAGGCAAGTAACTCTCTTCTCTTCCTTGATGAATTCCTCCTCTGTTCTCCTCCTTGATGAATTCATCCGAGAGCCCCCAAATAATTTTGCTTTATCCGTGATCTCTCATCAAGGAAAAAACTGCTCTGTATATGTGTTTCACATCACAACGCTTATGAGATTAAGAAATATAGGAAGCGATGAAGAATGGGCCAGGTAAGATAATCTGCTACTTCTTTGGTGCCAACCTGCAGTAAGCTACCGTGGTACATACATATAGAAATCAATCACTGCCAACAAGTTCTGTTTAATGTTTATAGAAGCTTCATATATAGATGTTCTCCAGATTTAGATGCTGTATGTTGTTTCTTCCTGTATGTGCTAACTCAGATTATCTGCATGTTTTAACAAATAATCCTTCTCTCTGGGATTAAGAAAAATGTATGATACCTTATTGACTTCGCATATTTGGCTGTACTTTGGATATTTAATATATTTTCCAACTTCTAGATTTCTTAAAATCATATCTAGACTGAATAATATTTTCTTGATATATTTGTAAGAACTTAGTATTTTTGGGTGTGCAAATATTTAGCTTCATGTATGGCTTATTGAGTTACACATGTTTCTGCATATAGTTCATTTGTTGTATTTGGAAACTGATCTAGGTATATAATCTTTTTAGTACAAAAAAATCATATTAAGTTTTCTTTCAATTGTAATAATCGAGTCCATATCATCTTTTTTGATTTTAATAATTTGGTTGATCTTTCCTTCACAGTTACAATATTCAGATATCATATATAGCTGCCACTTACAGAAAATATGGTAAGGGTTTTTCAGCTAAACTTTCAAAGTGTCCTCATAGTGATTTTCATGTTTATAGAAATGGGTTATGCATAGTGATATTCTTCAGTTGGCGCCTCAATATGCTCTCTTTAAATTAGTAGATTTGTGTTGTTCAATTATGTGTAGCAGAATATTGACGCATGCTTCTAGATCTACTTCATCGAACAATACTGTGGAGTCTGCACTAGCATCTAACAAAAAAATCTATGGTGGAACTTACACAATAACCTAACATCTTATGCAGATTACAAGTAGGATTTACAATCTTTTCCTCAAATCATTAAATGGGTTTAGCTACTGTGAGTTCCAGTATGGTCGTTTATTGATCACAAAGGAATTGCTTCTGCCATTGGAAGTATGACATGAGTCCTGACTTCTGCAGGTAAGGAATTGATTCATTTGGTAGTTTTCTAGCTGTTTGAATTTATCTTCCTGTTGCCACAAATTACATTACTATTATTTTCTACAAACCAGTGTAGGAATCTGTAGTTTCTCCATGCTGGTAAAAAATGAAGGAGTTCTCCTGATATTCCCCATCACTTTTCATAACAGAATGTGCATCTTATCTTCACTGATATAAACAATCTCGGTAAGAATCCTCTATCTTCAAACAAACCTCTAACACCATGGATCATTGTTTCAAAATGTCTGGCATGGGCTTGAAGGGACATTATGGAGGCATCAGATGGTCGGGGGGGGGGGCATCGGCAATGGGAGGCTACCACGACAAGCAACTAGCAAGTAATCTATATTTTATTTGTTATTATATTTTCTGTTTGTCCTATGTACTAATTCATGCATCTCACTTTCCACTATTTTTAATATGAATCAAACCCCTCATGTATATATGTTTCTTGCATATTTCATACTGAATTAGAAGTAAAACCACATTGACATAAGTATGAATGATGATGCACTTATCAGATGTTAAGATGATACTACTCCACAAATAGTGTACAAACTGTAAGAAAGCTTTCAGACATTGTTAAACTTATTAGCCAATGATAATATAATTTTTGACGAATAGGTTGCTGAGCCGACATAAACCTGAACTCCACACTAATGTACTTATCTTACAAATGATTTGTCTTGATAAATTCTTCGATCTCAATCTTACAAATGGAAAGAGTCATGGGCCCTCAGCAAAGTCGCTTTTTTCTGCACCACTAGCCAGTTTGATATAAATAGATTGTGTTTGTGAATTTTTTGGATGGTACTGCCCAAGTACAGTGTGAAAACTAAAAAAGATTTAGGCGAACCTTTAGTCTCTATTTTGTGCACCGAAGGAGAATTTTGTTGGGTAGGGTTGCATCACACAATCTTATATGTTGTCGACCATTGTTACCTGTACATGATGCTACTTCAGAAAATTAGTAATTAATATATACATCTATATATGTATATATTTCAAATTTATAATCCAAGATACTGTCATGTAACTAGCTCGTGCGATGCAATATATTAGTAATTTATAAGCTATCTATTTATCAATATGTTGCTGCTTGCTTGCTGGGCCGGAACTACCTTGGTTGCAGCGCTCAGCAGGACATTATCCCCACAAAATCGAAACTACGGGTTCATGGCGATAGTCGACCTACCATGATTGTCTCGCGTGGCCTATTTCCACATGTGTGGCTGCAAGATCAAGATTATGGTGTAGGTCATTGTCGTGGCCGTGTACATTGGCCAAGGCACCAATGTCATTCTCAATTGTCCCTGCAAAACAAATGTCATTCTCAAGTGATTGAGGTTGACATTCGACCCAAGGAGCATGAACTCACATGATATAACCAATCCATGGATTGTATTCACGTGCCCAACATGTGTCCAATGCCTAACCGGAATTCAAGCCAACAAGGACACCAGCACATAATGATTATCTTTATGGCGCTCTTCATACCCATGGATACATGGCAATTTCCAATGCCTAATAGGAATTCAAGATCAACAAGGACGTCAGCAGATAAATTATGTCTTTAACAAAACCGGTAACATTGACTTCGCCGAGACCGGCCTGAGCATGCCGTTTCACTTAAAAGTCTCACTATTCGATTAAGATTTTTTATTGTTAATCCTGGTACACTAACTAAGACTGAGAGGAAACACTCGCATGTATGCTTCTGTCCGTAACCTGTATGCTGCTTTGATGTCAACAGAGAAAGAGGAGATCTGGACCAGGCATTACATGCTAGACACCATGGACTGAAAACATGAGACATGGATTGACACGGGAACAATGTATTACAATTCTGTTTCCCATATAATCTAAAAGGATGAGTTGGGCTTCCTTTCATGAGCTTCTTTTCTGTAAGGTTCATGTATAGAGAAAGAAGAAACAAATATAAACATTATAGCCTAGATGAGGAATTGAGGATAACGGTGGTTTATCTCAATGCCACATGTTTAGTTGGTGGAGCATGCTCTTGGAGTACGCATGGAAATTAACTTGATGGAAGGAAATAACATGGCAATAAGGTGGCTAGATTTTTCTGTTCTTTTACACAGTACATTTATGTTTATTTAAAATCAATTGCCATAAAATTTCATGTTCCAATGAAGGGGGTTTCCCCCCATGATTTGGTGTTCCTTTTTCTTTCGATTTAATATGTGCTTCCAGTGTGCATTGAGAACATATGTAATCATTTTGATCTAAGTGGCGAAAGGTTCCAACGCGAGTCATTATTATGCGCTAACAGACAAATGTACTCAAGCATATCATTCATCTTATGTGTCGCTAACTTACTATCCATGGTGGATGGCGCACACATGCTGTTGTGTGTTGTTAGCAAATTGAACTCCTTCTGTGATCACCTTAACTTAGACATCTTCCTCCAGCTATGACGTACTGCTGCAAGGTTCCTGCATAATGATATTTTTCACCATATTTATTAAATCATTTACATTCTCCTCGAGCTTACTTTTATTTGGAAAGGAGAGAGGAAGAAAGGTTGATGACCCAGCATCCAGCGGCCAACCCTACAGGACATGGAAATCATAATACTAGGTCTTATGGTGCAAGTTTTATGTACGATAATATTTGATTACAAAACACAAGTATTTCCTTAAATTTAACCAGGCGTAATGATTCATGGATGCATAACAATGGTAGGCATATATGCATGCACTTCAAAAGTACAAAATAAAGTAATTTTCGTAGTTGCTCTCTATTTTGTATGTTAATTATCAAAATAGTTAATCAGGGTCAAATTACGCTATATATATATTATAGGCAAGAGAGACCCAAGATCAAACATTACAATTGATTACATCAAAATGGAAGTCCCATATGCTACAACATGACATGTCAGCATCAATTCTATTAAGTTCTCCTATGCAATAGAACACGGTTTGACTAGGTTTCAAATTGCCCCAATATGTATGTAGCAATCCCAAATAGAATATAACTTAGGTGTCATAGACAAAGCAAGAACCGTCGAGGTGTAATGATTCTTCTATGCAACATGATAAATATCGGCCATGTTCCGTATAATTATTGCAAAAGGAATACACATTCTGAGGATACATGTATCAATCCCAAATAGACACTAACAACTCAATTCACATAGAAGACATCATAACCTTCGATGAGTAATGTTTACAAAAAGAAATTGAAGAAAAGAAAGTGAAGACAATACAAAAACAAAGTTACAAAGCAAACATATATCATGCAATCTGTTGAAGGGAATATGCCCTAAGCAAATATAGGAGTATAACTCCAGACTTCAAAATCATATTTATACATTTTTTTCTATATTTTTAACTAGCCCGTGCGAATGCACGGGTTGAAGACTAGTTTTTCCTAATTTTGGTAGAATTTTTTGAGTACCAGAGGTATTGTCGTGGTTTTGTCACGGCAGATGTCCAAGAGAAAGGATTTAGTCGTGGAGCCATCGCGACGGGTTAGCTTGAAGGGATTAAAGCGGACACAAGGACGCAAGAGAATTTATACTAATTCGGCCCCTTCGATGAAGGTAAAAGCCTACGTCTAGTTGTGATGGAATTGATGGGTGTTTCGATGACTAGGGAGCAAACAAGCTTCGCCTATGTCTCGAGTTGTTGTCTGTTGTCCCTTGAACCGCCGCCGGGTCGTCCCCTTATATACATGGGTGACGCCCGTTGGTTTACAGAGTCCCAACACCGGCTCATAGATGTGTCCGGTTTGGTCTCTACTTATTCCTAACTTACAATACAAGTTACATATTGATGCCGGTTTACGGCTACAGGCTCTCAACCGATTATGGGTCTTGAGCCCTCATCTACCTTCATGGGCTTTAACATACTTAACTACTGATGAAGTTAACCCGGCCCAGATAGGCCGGTTTACGCCCAGTAGTAATATCCCCAACATTAGGCCCCAGATTGATTTGAACAGGTTCATGTCAATCCTTAGCAAAAACTTCATCTTCAACATCTTCTTGTAGTTTGGTGAACCGCCGTGATGTCATCTTCTCTGATTGCTGTAAACCGGCGTGACGTCATCTGTCATAAAGAAACTATCCATGATACCTTCTTGTTTAATAGATCTGCGATAATCGAGGCAACAACTCTGTTTCCAAACTTGCGGCCCCTTGATTTTCGCGCCTGACCCATGTCCCTTGCTTTTATAAATAGGACCGAAGGGTCATTTATTTTTCCCCTTCGTGCCCTTCTGCTTCATCTTCCTCGCGTCGCCCAGCTTCGGAGCTCCGCCGCCGCCGTCGACCTCTGCACCAACTTTGGCCGCTGCATCACCCTGAGCGTACCAGAGCACCGCGGCGACCTTCCGCTTCTTCCTCAGCTCCGGTAAGTCTTCTATCCTTTTCATCATAGATCTGTTCTAGGGTTTCCATGTTCTCTAGCGTTCATCGCTTGCTTCTTGTTCATATGATAGATCCTTAGACGAGTCTATGAATCTTCGCTCTGTGTAGCAGTAGTTTTTATCCTCCATTTTCACTTTCGTATATTAAGACCATAGATCTTATCCGTACCTTCGCTTATTGATTCGGCACTGCTCCTTTTGGGCCTTGAATATTTATCTCCTTTATAAACATGTTCCAGATCCAAAGCTGTAGTATAATCTTGTGAAATCTGTTTTTGTGTACTTACTCATCTGCAGTCTTGACTGTTAAATGCTTAGACCAGGCGGTTTAACTTTGTAGAAAAAATTGGCAAACCGGTATATACCATTAGTCCCCTTGTTGAACCGCCAGATGTTGGTTGCTTCATGAAACTCCGGTTCAGATAGTTCTGTCTCCGGTTTAACAGTGCCCATACCAACGTACTTTGATCAAATGCATTTTTGAACCGGGATCTAATACCTTGTAGATTCCATAATGGCCAAGCAAGTATATGAGTGCAATTGGGTTCCTTCTCGTGTCACAGAGGATCAACTGGATGATTTAGTCCTGATTGGCGCCTTAGGCAGCAAAGATACCATCCATTGGAGGGCTCCTGGCAAAGAATGCCCTCCCACACCTCGAGAAGGAGAGGTTGTTGTTTTCGTAGATCACTTAGCCCGGGGCTTTAAGCCGCCCGGTTCTAAATTTTACCGGGATGTTTTAGCCGATTTCCAACTCCATCCGCAAGACACTGGCCCCAACTCTGTTACAAATATGTGCCACTTCCAAGTGCTATGTGAGGTGTTCTTTCAAGAGGAGCCCACAGTGGAATTGTTCAGAGATCTTTTCCATCTAAACCGCCGTACTGAGTTTACTGATGGCTCTAATACGGAGTTGGGTGGCATGGAGATTCAGAAAAGGAAAGAGGTCACATACCCTCATGCCAAGCTGCACAGTCACCCCAAGGAGTGGAATCAGACATGGTTCTACTGCCAAGACACCTCCCCTGCTGGTGAGAATCCCTTGCCTGGCTTTCGTCCGGAGCGGCTCAGCAATACACACCCTTTTCCTCAAAGATTGACTGCCCAGGAGAGAAGCAAATATGCTCCCCAGCTGTCAAAGCTCAGAGCCTTTATGGCCAATGGTTTAACATGGGCTGATCTCGCTCGCTGTTGGATATCATGGAGCATACTGCCCCTTAGTCAGCGCTCCGGTTTGATGTGTGAGTATACTGAAAATGCTGATGACCCACTGCGACATTCAAAACTCCAGCTCTCCGGTGAAGAAATCACAGAGGTGGTGCGTAAGATACTGAATGAACCGGAACACGTCTGCGCTAGAACCGGCCTGCTTCCCTTCTGTGCCACCAACAAACCGCCAGCTGTAAGACTTTGATTTTTCTCTTTGCTGAATCTGTCATTGATATGTCTGGTCATTGTTTTTAATATCAGTGTCTGCATAATCAGGGCGGTGATCCGTTTTGGAGCAAAAAGTTGCCGCAGGAGAAACCAGAAAAACTAGACAAACCGGAAAGAGCAACCCGGCAAAAGACTAAAGCTGTGAAGAAGACTGCCCACAGGAAAAGAACCACTGCATCTTCTAATCCGGCCCCTGATGATGAGGTGGATAATCCGGACTTTGAGGTAGAGCTTGACTCACTTGGTTTATTTTTCATGCGTCTTATTGATGATGATATTTGTCAGGATGATGCCGAAGCCAGCCACGCGGATGTTGTAGAGGTAATTATTCTCTCTTCCGATTCAGAAACTTTGCCTTCACAAAAAATCCGTCAGGCAAACCGGAAAGTTAAATTTTCTCATCCTCTTGCTTATTTGGATCCTAAACATCTTATGAAGACCCAACAACACGAAGCTCGCCGCACCACCCGGCACAGCGGCCAGGTAGTTACCTCCGCCGGTTTACCGAACAGTCCGGTTCGAAAACGCCATTCCGAGGTCTCTAATTTGCTTATCAGTGCTTGTCCTAAAGCGGGCTGCTTTCCGTCTGACTCCGATTACCAGGTTACTTCCCACTCATCTTCTGGCGAGTCATCGGCTACTCAGCTCCCACTGCTCAAAATGGTGCTTGGGTAAGCTATACTTATTGTGATGTTTGCAGTACATTGCCTTAGAACATATGCTGTATTCAATTTTGTTATTCTTCTCACGGCCAAACCTAGGCCAAGCAAGAAGGCCCGCCTGGACAAAGCGGCCGAAGAAGATGTCATTCTTGAACCAGGCAAGACACCCAATCTTGAAGCGGCTATTCCTGAGGATATTCCCAATGATCCACCGCAGCCAGATGATGATCTTATTGCTAAATAGAGACCTACTGATACCTCAGGTCCTATCCATCAGCCCACATGTTCCATCCAGATTGAAAGCTCCACCGGTCCAGCAAAACCTACTGACAAGCCAACAGCTCCAGTGCAAACCGGCGGTACCAAGGATGATGAGGTTGTCATTACTGGCACTGGCCATACTGAGCCAAGCAATCCTGTCACTTTATCCAAACATTCTGCCAAGGAAGAATTTGCTGCTTTTGGCAAAGGCAAGTGGAACGCTGATCTGACGACTTAGGCTGCTCTGAACGCCCAAGATATCCATTCCGGCTATCTGAACTGGCTGTATACCAGCCGTGACTACGAAGCCGGTCTAGTTAATATGATGAAAGATAAATATAAGGTAACTTCCATATGCTCCTTCCTGCTTGTATGCTTCCATTCTTGCTGACTCTCCTAGCCCCCAAGGGCCGGTTTGAAATATTCTTTCAAACCGGGACTTAATAATATAAATCTTGATGCTTTGAAATTTGCTGATGTAGCCCCCAAGGGCCGGTTCAACTTAGCGTAGTTAAACTGGTACTTTAAGTAATTGAAATTGCCGCATCAGAATATATATGATCAAATAGCCATTAGCCCCCAAGTGCCAAGTTGAATGCTTGTATTGATCTTGGGACTTTGTAAACAATTGAAAGATGAAGATCGAATATGCATTAGCCCCCAAGTGCTAAGCGCATAACTTGTTATGTGGTTGGTACTTGAATCCTTCTACCGATTTGTTGAAACATATATCTGTATGCCTGCAGGCGGAGCTGAAGACGAAAGAAAACCAAGTCATCAATCTTCAAGAAAACTTGAAAACCCAACAGGCTGAAACCTCCAAAGCAAAAGAGGAATTGGCCAGTGCTTTAAGCGCCATGGAACAACTTAAGGAGAACTTCAAGAAGAAACGGGCAGATTGGGCCACTGAAAAGTCCGCTTTGATCAAACGAGCAGAGGATGCCGAGGCTGCACTAAAACCAGTGACGGATGAACTGACCAGCATAAAGCGGCACGTTCATGCCATGACCACTGCTATCTTTGGTAAGCCAGCTTGCCTTCTGAATTGGCTCTGCCTTCTTACAGAGTCGCCGGTTTATTAACCTTTTATGGTATTTCAGGGACACACATTGGTCACTTGGGGTCAGATGTGCGGAAGAAATTGAAAGCCGCCTATACATTGGTTGAACAATTGTATACTGGTGCCCAGCGGATCATCTGTACCGCGTCTCATAACAAACCGGCGCCCACTTTGATTCAAGATACTCTGATGAAATTGTCAGTGCTTCCTGCCCGGGTTGAAGAGCTGAAGAAATCTGCTGCTCGAACCGGTGCAATCAATGCCTTAATCCGGGCAAAAGCCTGGGTGCCGGATTTTGATCCTATTGAAACGGCTCAGGGCTATCCCAGCTTGAAGGAAGATGGGTCAGAATTTAGTGAAGCGGATTTGCGAGCAATAAACCGGGAGGTACGTCCGCTAGCTTGTCAACTGGCTGAGGAAGCAGACTTGTCTCATTATCAAGCCCAATATGACAGTCAGAACAAGCGAATAGCTGCACCAATCCATGAATTGGAAAATCTGATCCCTCCAATCCGTAAGCATACTTACGCTCCCGATATTGACCCGTCATTGCTGATCCATGATGAAACTGTTTTTCAAGCATTAATGGGAATCGACTGGACAACTATGGATTTCCAGCCACTGGGTAGAGTAACGAAAGCTGAAGCGGCGCAGGATGACCCACAACCATCAGGCCAGGCTGGTGGCCAAGCTTAAACCGGAAGCTGGTTTTAAAACTGCCTCTCCTTTGTGAGAAACAATTATGTTATTATGGGCACCATGTTGCCTTGTAATAGGCTAGCTGATACCTTTGATGTTGATATGCCTTCGTGCATAACTTGTTCTTCCTGTGGTAATGAACTTTCCAAAACACTTTCTGAAATAAGAAATTCGTCAAGTGCCACCGCGGTTGTACCATCAGGCGGAATATGATGTCTGTATATATGAAATCAAAACATCCAAAACAAAATTTTAAGTATATGATCAAATTTTTGAGATACATAATACCTGCCATCGTTGAGTGTGAAGTTGGCTTGGCCAACCTTGAAGCGGAGTTTTGCAAACCCACACTGTTGGAGGAAATAACAGCTCCTGTATATATATATGACGCTGCTTACCATGTAAACCGTGTCGGGTTATGATAAACACCGTGTTACTCCATAAGAGGATGTTAACAACAAGGATCAAACCGGACAAATAGTCTCCGGATTGACGTGAACTGTGTTCCGTCAATTGATTGGTTAAAAAACTTTGTCGGTTTAAAAAACACAATGAAAAGCAAAAACCCCCCTTCAAAGAAAAGTGTGAAGCAAAAGCTACGACGAAAACGTTTGCCAAAAAAGATTTATTTAAGCTGATCAAATGGCGTTACCATGGCCAAACACGACCAAGCTCCCGTTAGGTGTAACTATGGTTCTAGTCAGCCAGGTCCCCAAGTGATTTTGTGGCATTTATGCCGACCAAATGGCGTGGTCATGGTTCGGGTTCGACCAAGCCCCCAAGTGATTCTGTGGCCTTAGGCCGATCAAGAGGCATGACTGGTTCAGACATGACCAAGTCCCCAAGTGATGTGGTGGCTCTCGTCTATCAAGAGGCATGGTATTGGTTCGGACACGACCAATCCTCCAAGTGATATAACACGATGCTTTTAGCAAAGCGAACTCAAGGGGTAAACCGGAGGCCGCTTTAGAGCAACTCCGTGTAACCTCACATGATGTAAAAGAACAGATACCCCGCTTTAGCTGAGGTTCCGGTTTATTATATATAATCATAATATATACATTGTCGTAATATGTACATAAGTATAGCCAATGGCTCAGGTATAGTAAGGCCGAAGATGAGCTATATTCCACGGCCTGTTAGTCTCCTCCTCTGATGTACGTGAGTCCTTATGCTCTCGAATATCGATCAGATAGTACGACCCGTTGTGCAGATTCTTGCTGACCATGAAAGGTCCCTCCCAAGGTGGGGATAGCTTATGCATATCAGTCTGATCTTGGATGAGCCGAAGCACCAAATCTCCTTCCTGAAAGGCTCTGGTTCTAACCCGGCGACTGTGATAACGATGAAGATCCTGCTGGTAAATCGCCGATCGGGCAGCTGCGATGTCACGCTCTTCATCCAACTGGTCCAAAGCATCTTGCCGTGCTGTCTCGTTATCCGCTTCAATATAAGCCATGACATGAGGTGAATCATGACGGATATCACTGGGGAGAACCGCCTCCGCTCCATAAACCATGAAGAACGGTGTGTATCCTGTTGATCTGTTGGGTGTTGTATTGATGCTCCATAACACAGATGGTAATTCTTCTACCCAACAACCCGGTGTTCTCTGCAAAGGAACCATGAGCCGGGGCTTGATGCCTCTCAAGATCTCTTGATTAGCTCTTTCTGCTTGACCATTGGACTATGGATGTGCCACTGATGAAACGTCAAGCCGGATGTGCTCCCGTTGGCAGAACTCCTTCATAGCACCTTTGGACAAATTGGTACCATTATCTGTGATAATGCTGTGCGGAAAGCCAAACCGGAAAATCACCTTTTTGATGAACCACCATGGCCGCATCACACTTGCTAATAGGTTCTGCCTCCACCCACTTTGTAAACTTGTCAACCGCCACCAGGAGGTGGGTCTTCTTATCTTTGGACCTTTTGAAAGGCCCAACCATATCCAGCCCCCAAGTCGCAAACGACCAAGTAATTGGAATCATTCTCAATTCTTGAGCCGGTACATGAGCACGTCTTGAAAACCTTTGGCAACCATCACATCGTCTGACTAGATCTTCCGCATCAGCTTGAGAAGTTAACCAATAGAAGCCATGGCGAAACGCTTTAGCCACCAGAGACTTTGAACCGGCGTGGTGACCACAATCTCCTTTGTGGATCTCACACAAAATTTCACGGCCTTCTTTAGGAGACACACAATGTTGAAAAGCTCCTGATACACTGCAATGATGCAACTCGCCGTTGATGATAGCCATGGACTTGGATCGCCAGATTATCTGCCGGGCCAGAATCTCATCCTCTGACAACTCGCCCTGGTTCTTGTACGCCAGGTAAGGAAGCGTCCAATCCGGAATAACATGAAGAACTGCCACCAATTGAGGCTCCGGATCAGGAATAGCCAAATCCTCTTCACCAGGGATCTTCACCGACGGGTTGTGCAGCACATCCAGAAAAACATTGGGCGGGACCGGTTTGCGCTGAGAGCCCAGCCGGCTTAAAGCGTCCGCCGCTTCATTTTTCTGCCGGTCCACGTGGTCCACCTAATAGCCTCTGAAATAACCTGCAACAATATCCACCTCACGATGATATGCTGCCATGAGTGGGTCCTTGGAGTCCCAAGTGCCAGACACTTGCTGAGCCACAAGGTCCGAGTCACCGAAGCACTTAACTCGACTTAGATTCATCTCCTTAGCCATCCGGAGACCATGGAGCAACGCTTCATACTCAGCTGCATTGTTAGTACAAGGGAACATTAAACGGAGAACATAACAAAACTTATCACCTCGTGGGGAAGTTAATACGACTCCAGCCCCCGAGCCTTCCAACTGCCTGGATCCGTCAAAATGGATGGTCCAATACGTATGATCCGGCTTATCTTCAGGTGCTTGCATTTCCGTCCAATCATTGATGAAATCAACAAGTGCTTGAGACTTAACCGCTGTCTGAGGCACATACTTCAAACCGTACGGCCCCAGCTCTATGGCCCACTTTGCAATCCGGCCAGTTGCTTCCCGGTTCTGGATGATATCTCCCAAAGGAGCAGAACTGACTACCGTAATTGAGTGCCCTTGGAAATATTGTTTAAGCTTCCGGCTTGCCATAAAAACTCCATACACCAGCTTCTGCCAATGCGGATACCTTTGCTTGGACTCAATGAGCACCTCGCTGATATAATAGACCGGACGTTGAACCGGATGCTCCTTACCTGCCTCTTTTCGCTCCACCACAATAGCTATGCTGACCGCCCGAACATTAGCAGCAACATATAGCAGTAACAGCTCCTTGTCAACGGGAGCAGCGAGCACAGGCGGATTGGCCAATTGCCGCTTTAAATCCTCAAATGCTTCATCAGCAGCAGAACTCCAGATAAACTGATCCGTCTTTTTCAACATCTGATACAAAGGGATTGCCTTCTCACCCAGGCGACTGATAAACCGGCTTAGCGCAGCAATCTGGCCTGCCAGGCGTTGAACATCGTTGATACACTTCGGTTTAGCCAGGGAGGTGATAGCCGTGATCTTCTCTGGATTAGCCTCAATTCCCCTGTTGGACACTAGAAAACCCAATAGCTTGCCCGCCGGTACACCAAAGACACACTTGTCCGGATTAAGCATCATCTTGTATGTTCTCAGGTTATCAAAGGTTTCCTTCAAATCATCAATCAGAGTCTCCTTCTCCCTGGATTTAACCATGATATCATCCACGTAAGCATGTACATTACGGCCAATCTGCTTGTGAAGACAATTTTGTACACACCGTTGGTAAGTTGCCTGGGCACTCTTGAGACCGGAGGGCATAGACACATAGCAGAAGGCTCCAAAGGGAGTTATAAATGTTGTCTTCTCCTGGTCCTTAATTGCCATTTTGATCTAATGATAGCCAGAATACGCATCCAAAAAACTTAAACGCTCACAACCCGCCGTGGCATCAATAATTTGATCAATACGGGGGAGGGCAAAAGGATCTACTGGACAAGCTTTATTAAGATCTGTGTAATCCACACACATGCGCCAGGTGCCGTTTTTCTTGAGGACCAGCACCGGATTGGCAAGCCACTCGGGGTGAAAAACTTCAACAATAAAGCTAGCTGCTAAGAGCCTGGCTACCTCTTCTCCAATCGCCTTGCGTCTTTCTTCGTTAAACCGGCGGAGGAACTGTTTCACCGGTTTATATTTAGGATCCACATTAAGTGTGTTCTCAGCTAGTTGCCTCGGTACACCTGGCATGTCGGAGGGATTCCATGCAAAAATGTCTCGATTCTCACGAATGAACTCGATGAGCGCGCTTTCCTATTTCGGATCCAAGTTGGCACTGATGCTGAACTGCTTGGACGAATCGCCAGGTACGAAGTCAACAAGCTTAGTTTTTGCTATCGATTTGAACTTCAGGGCTGGATCATGCTCCGTAGTTGGCTTCTTCAACGGAGTCATGTCCGCCGGATCAACATTGTCTTTATAGTACTTCAACTCCTCGGTGGCACAAACCGACTCTGCATAAGCCGCATCTCCTTCCTCGCATTCCAAAGTGATTTTGCGGCTTCCGTGAACCGTTATTGTCCCCTTGTGACCCGGCATCTTGAGCTGCAAATACACATAACAGGGCCGAGCCATAAACTTGGCGTATGCTGGTCGCCCAAACAGGGCATGATATGGACTTTGGATTTTCACCACTTCAAACGTCAATGTCTCCGACCTGGAATCATGATCATCCCCAAAGGCCACTTCGAGAGCTATCTTACCAACGAGATATGCTGATCTGCCAGGCACTACACCGTGGAATACTGTATTAGACGGTTTGAGATTCTTATCTGTTAGTCCCATGCGACGGAAGGTCTCATAGTACAGGATGTTAATGCTGCTCCCTCCATCCATGAGCACCTTGGTGAACTTATAACCTCCCACCTGAGGTGCCACCACCAGAGCCAACTGACCCGGATTATCGACCTGGGGTGGGTGATCCTCTCTGCTCCATATGATTGGCTGTTCAGACCAACATAGATAACGGGGTATGGCCGGTTCAACAGAGTTGACTGCCCGCCTCTAAACCTTCCGGTCTCGCTTGTCCAAGCTAGTGGTAAAGACATGGTACTGCCCACTACTCAACTGCTTTGGGTTGCTCTGGTAACCTGACTGTTGCTGCTGTTGGTTGTAACCACCCTGGTTGTTCTGACTATTTTGACCATTATGTCCGCCCGGATTACCATTAAATCCTGAACCGGAACTTCCTCCACTATAACCCGGCCCGGACCCTGAGCCACCGCCAGATCCATGATCATACCGGAAATTATTAGAATTCTTGAACTCCTGCATAATAAAGCAATCCTTCCAAAGGTGGTTTGCTGGCTCCTCCTTCGTCCCATGTCTTGGACAGGGCTGGCTTAGCAGATAGTTTAGGCGGTTTGGGTTAGGGTTGGGTGCTCCACTATGATTTTTCGGCCTACCCTTGCGTTGCTGGCCATTGTCATGTGCGTTGGTATTAGCCACAAAATCCATGTTACCATCCGCTTTACGCTTGCCTCCTCCGCCATTGCCTACCCAGTGATGCTGCTGACCTTTGGAGCTGCTGTTCTTCTTCCCTTTCCCTGTCTTGTCATCATCAGATTCGGGATCCTTGGTACTATCAGAATCAGCATATTTCACCAAAGCGGCCATGAGGGTCCCCATGTCGGTGCAATGACGCTTCATCCGTCCCAATTTCAACTTCAGGGGCCCAAACCGGCAGTTGCCTTCTAGGGTTAATACTGCGGTGTCAGCGTTGATGCGGTCTGAGGAGTGCAACACTTGTGAAACCCGGCGCACCCAATGAGTCGTTGATTCTCCTTCCTCCTGGACGCATGAAACTAAGTCCACTATCGACATAGGATGTTTACAGGTATCCTTGAAATTGCTGATAAACCGGGCTCGTAATTGGGCCCATGAACTGATAGAGTTAGCTGGCAAGCTTTTTAACCAAGTACGGGCCGTTCCTTCAAGCATCATGGTGAAGTATTTCGCACACGCCGTGTCATCCCCATCAAGCATCTCCATGGCCATCTCTTAGCTCTCCACCCATGTCTCTGGAGGTTGATCCGCCGTGTAATTTGGTACCTTGCGCGGGCCTTTGAAATCCTTGGGCAGGCGCACGTTGCGTAAAGCGGGGATAAGGCAAGGCACCCCCAAAGAACTAGAAGTAACACCAGGTTCGATCGAGATGGTTGGACGAACCGGCGTGAGCTGCCGAGCCTGATGTTGTGCGGCTAAGTCGGCCTCCCTGCGCGCTCGGGCCCGGTTCACCACTTCCTGAGCATCATCAGCACCACCCGTCGGGTTGTTGCCACGGGGTGCTCCACGTCGTTCATTACTCGACACTGCTAGTTCATCCATATGTCTGCTATAGCTCCGGCTTGGACGGGGGGTCGAGTGGATCCGGTCGCGGCTGTACGAGTACACTTCCTGTTGGGCCAAAGCTGTCCTTAGAAGTTTCTTGACCCGTCGCGTCTCTACTGCCTGCGGCGAGTCACCTTCAATTGGAATGGCCTCCAGCCGTGCAGCAGCGGCAACAAGATTGTCCATTGGGTTGGAGTAGTGACCCGGAGGTGTTAAGGCATCCTGAGGTATAACGGTGTTTTGACGAGGCGAGTCCATCTGACGAGGCTGAACCGATGCACCGGTCCCAGGGGCTTCTGCCCGGTTCCCCTCCAGCGAATTGCCGGCTCTTGGTCCTGGAGTGTTGAAAAGGTCTCTGGCCTCGAAAAGCGGAGGTAAGCAGGATCGGTGCTTCCTCCTCATGACTTCATGCGACGCGCTCTGGTCCAACATAAGCCTGTAGGCCTGTGTGTCTAAAGCGGCCCGCTCTGCGACCATCCTGGTGTCCTTAGCCACCAGATCCGTCTTGGCCTGGGTGATTTGTTCCTTTACCTTTGCAATCTCCGTGTTGTGAACGTCCTGATCTGGTGGATTAACTTCCGCCATAAGCACAACCAACGCATCAAATAGTTCTGATAGAACCTGAGCCGGTGGGCGCACAGGGCCTCCTGCCCTGGCAGCCGTCGCCGCTGCTGAACCGAAGATCATTGCCGCGGCTGTCAAAGAATGAAGCGCTGCTTGTGTTCCGGTCATGAATATTCCAACCCGGTTAGGCAGACCAGAGGGGTCCGAAATACTGTCACCATCGGAACAGCTCTCAATACGGCTATCTTGTAGCTGATAAAGAGATTCGGTTTCTCCGGTCGAAGATTCGTCACCGGAACAAACGACAGTCGCCCCGCGAAACTCCGATCCGTCCTCATAACTTCCTCCATGGATCAGTCCCACAAAGGCACGCTTCATGGCCGGTTTAACCCGGGCGGATTGCGCACGTTGAGCCGTCTCGACGAGGTCGGTGCAGATGTCCAGCTCAGGGCCCAGTTCACCGATCTTGCCAATGAAAACGTGAATGCTACCAAAGGGGACCCAGTACCCGTACTCAATTGAGCCGGCCTTGGGGCCCCAGCCTACGTCGTAGATGTAGAGCTTGCCACGATGACTCTTAGTCATCCGGCCTACAGCGTAGCCCTCGAGTCCTTCAAAGCGGCCCTCCAAGAACCAGAAACCATCATACGATAGCCCCACGGTGGGCGCCAACTGTCATGGTTTTGTCACGGCAGATGTCCAAGAGAAAGGACTTAGTTGTGGAGCCATCGCGATGGGTTAGCTTGAAGGGGTTAAAGCGGACACAAGGACGCAAGAGAGTTTATACTAGTTCGGCCCCTTCGATGAAGGTAAAAGCCTACGTCTAGTTGTGATGGAATTGATGGGTGTTTCGATGACTAGGGAGCAAACAAGCTTCGCCTATGTCTCGAGTTGTTGTCTGTTGTCCCTTGAACCACCGCCGGGTCGTCCCCTTATATACATGGGTGACGCCCGTCGGTTTACAGAGTCCCAACACCGGCTCATAGATGTGTCCGGTTTGGTCTCTACTTATTCCTAACTTACAATACAAGTTACATATTGATGCCGGTTTACGGCTACAGGCTCTCAACCGATTATGGGTCTTGAGCCCTCATCTACCTTCATGGGCTTTAACATACTTAACTACTGATGAAGTTAACCCGGCCCAGATAGGCCGGCTTACGCCCAGTAGTAATATCCCCAACAGGTATGGTGAATGTTCAGATTATTACAGACTGTTCTATTTTAGACAGATTCTGTTTTTGATGCATAGTTTGCTTGTTTTGGTGAAACTATCGATTTATATCAGTGGATTAAGCCATGGAAAAGTTATATTACAGTATCTACAATGCAAAAACAAAATATGAATTGGTTTGCAACAGTACTTAGAGTAGTGATTTGCTTTATTATACTAACGGATCTTACCGAGCTTTCTGTTGAGTTTTGTGTGGATGATGTGTTCGAAGATCGAGGATGTCTCGATGTGAGGAGAAGAAGGAGAGGCAAGAGCTCAAGCTTGGGGATGCCCAAGGCACCCCAAGTAAATATTCAAGGAGACTCAAGCGTCTAAGCTTGGGGATGCCACGGAAGGCATCCCATCTTTCTTCAACAAGTATCGGTATGTTTTCGGACTCGTTCATGCGATATGTGCAATCTTGGAGCGTCTTTTGCATTTAGTTTTCACTTATCTTTTATGCACCATGCTGGTATGAGATAGTCCATGGTTGATTTATAGAATTCTCTTTGCACTTCACTTATATCTTTTGAGTATGGCTTTATAGAATGCTTCATGTGCTTCCTGCACTTATATCATTTGAAGTTTGGATTACCTGTTTCTCTTCACTTAGAAAAACGCCATTTGTAGAATGCTCTTTTTCTTCACTTATATTTGTTAGGGCATGGGCATATCTTTTGTAGAAAGAATTAAACTCTCTTGCTTCACTTATATATATTTAGAGAGTTGACATGAATTGGTCATCCACATGGTTAGTCATAAAATCCTACATAACACTTGTAGATCACTGAATATGATATGTTTGATTCTTTGCAATAGTTTTGCGATATAAAGGTGGTGATATTAGAGTCGTGCTAGTTGAGTAATTGTGAAATTGAGAAATACTTGTGTTGAGGTTTGCAAGTCCCGTAGCATGCACGTATGGTGAACCGTTATGTAACAAAGTTGGAGCATGAGGTATTTATTGATTGTCTTCCTTATGAGTGGCGCTCGGGGACGAGCAATGGTCTTTTCCTACCAATATATCCCCCTAGGGGCATGCGTAGTAGTACTTTTCTTCGAGGGCTAATAAACTTTTGCAATAAGTATATGAGTTCTTTATGACTAATGTGAGTCCATGGATTATATGCACTCTCACCCTTCCATCATTGTTAGCCTCTTCGGTATTGTGCATTGCCCTTTCTCACCTCGAGAGTTGGTGCAAACTTCACCGGTGCATCCAAACCCCGTGATACGATATGCTCTATCACACATAAACCTCCTTATATCTTCCTCAAAACAGCCACTATACCTACCTATCATGGCATTTCCATAGCCATTCCGAGATATATTGCCATGCAACTTCCATCATCATCATATACATGACTTGAGCATTTATTGTCATATTGCTTTGCATGATCCTAAGATAGCTAGCATGATGTTTTTATGGCTTTTCCGTTTTTGATGTCATTGCTACGCTAGATCATTGCACATCCCGGTACACCGCCGGAGGCATTCATATAGAGTCATATCTTTGTTCTAGCATCGAGTTGTAATATTGAGTTGTAAGTAAATAAAAGTGTGATGATCATCATTATTAGAGCATTGTCCCAGTGAGGAAAGGATGATGGAGACTATGATTCCCCCACAAGTCGGGATGAGACTCTGGACGAAAAAATAAAAAAGGGAAAAAAAAGAGAAAGGCCAAAAAAAAGGGAGGCAAAAAAACAAAAAAAGAGAGAAAAAGAGAGAAGGGACAATGTTACTACCCTTTTACCACACTTATGCTTCAGAGTAGCACCATGTTCTTCATATAGAGAGTCTCTTGAGTTATCACTTTCATATACTAGTGGGAATTTTCATTATAGAACTTGGCTTGTATATTCCGACGATGGGCTTCCTCAAATGCCCGAGGTCTTCATGAGCAAGAAAGTTGGATGCACACCCACTTAGTTTCCAGCTTGAGCTTTCATACACTTATAGCTCTAGTGCATCCGTTTCATGGCAATCCCTACGCCTCACATTGACATCAATTGATGGGCATCTCCATAGCCCGTTGATTAGCCGCGTCGATGTGATACTTTCTTCCTTTTTGTCTTCTCCACACAACCTCCATCATCATATTCTATTCCATCCATAGTGCTATGTCCATGGCTTGCCCTCATGTATTGTGTGAGGGTTGAAAAGCTGAAGCGCGTTAAA
Organism: Triticum dicoccoides; assembly: GCF_002162155.2. Lineage (NCBI taxonomy): Eukaryota > Viridiplantae > Streptophyta > Magnoliopsida > Poales > Poaceae > Triticum > Triticum dicoccoides. The sequence goes on from NC_041380.1 coordinate 395,168,494, forward strand.
AAGTATGAACCAATAGCTCGGCTTGTCATCGGGGTTGTGCATGATTTGAATGGTTTGTGTGTGAAGATGGAGCATAGCCAGACTATATGATTTTGTAGGGATGAGCTTTCTTTGGCTATTTATTTTGATAAGACATAATTGCTTGGTTAGTATGCTTGAAGTATTATTGTCTTAATGTCAAATGATAGACAATTGCTTTGAATCACTCGTGTCTTAATATTCATGCCATGATTAGATTATATGATCAAGAATATGCTAGGTAGCATTCCACATCAAAAATTATCTTTTTTATCATTTACCTACTCAAGGACGAGCAGGACTTACGCTTGGGGATGCTGATACATCTCCGTCGTATCTATAATTTTTGACTAGTCCATGCCAATATTATACAACTTTCATATACTTTTGGCAACTTTTTATACTATTTTTTGGGACTAACATATTGATCCAGTGCCCAGTGACAGTTCCTGCTTGTTGCATGTTTTTTGTTTCGCAGTAAATCCATATCAAACGGAGTCCAAACGGGATAAAAACTGACGGAGATTTTTTTGGAATATATGTGATTTTTTGGAAGAAGAATAAACTCGAGACGATGCGTGAGGGGTTCACGAGGCAGGGGGCACGCCCTAGGGGGTCAGGCGTGCCCTGGGCCCTCGTGGCCACCCCGTAAGACAGTTGATTCCCTCCTTTCGCCGCAAGAAAGCTAATATTCGTATAGAGACCGTGTTAAAATTTCAACCCTATCGGAGTTACGGATCTCTGGGAATATAATAAATGGTGAAAGGGCAGAATTCCAGAACGCAGAAACAGAGAGACAGAGAGACAGATCCAATCTCAAAGGGGCTCTCGCCCCTCCGCCGCCATGGAGGCCATGGACCAGAGGGGAACCCTTCTCCCATCTAGGGAGAAGGTCAAGGAAGAAGAAGAAGAAGAAGAAGAAGAAGGGTGGCTCTCTCCCCCTCTCTCTCGGTGGCGCCGGAACGCTGCCGGGGCCATCATCGTGTGACAGAGAGCTACACCAACACCTCCGTCATCTTCACCAACATCTTCATCACCTTCCCCCATCTATCTACAACGGTCCACTCTCCCGCAAACCGATGTACCCTCTACTTGAACATGGTGCTTTATGCTTCATATTATTATCCAATGCTGTGTTGCCATCCTATGATGTCTGAGTAGATTTTCATTGTCCTATCGGTGGTCGGTGAATTACTATGTGAAGGAAATATGCCCTATAGGCAATAATAATGTTATTATTTTATTTCCTTATATCATGATAAATGTTTATTATTCATGCTAGAATTGTATTATCCGAAAACATAATACTTATGTGAATATATAGACAAACTAAACGTCACTAGTATGCCTCTACTTGAGTAGCTCATTAATCAAAGATGGTTATGTTTCCTAACCATAGACATGTGTTGTCATTTGATTAACAGGATCACATTATTAGGAGAATGATGTGATTGACATGACCCATTCCATTAGCTTAGCACCCGATCGTTTAGTATGTTGATATTGCTTTCTTCATGACTTATACATGTTCCTATGACTATGAGATTATGCAACTCCCGTTTGCCGGAGGAACACTTTGTGTGCTACCAAATGTCACAACGTAACTGGGTGATTATAAAGGAGCTCTACAGGTGTCTCAAAACGTAAATGTTGGGTTGGCGTATTTCGAGATTAGGATTTGTCACTCCGATTGTCGGAGAGGTATCTCTGGGCCCTCTCGGTAATGCACATCACATAAGCCTTGCAAGCATTGCAACTAATGAGTTAGTTGCGAGATGATGTATTATGAAACGAGTAAAGAGACTTGCCGGTAACGAGATTGAACTAGGTATTGAGATACCGACGATCGAATCTCGGGCAAGTAACATACCGATGACAAAGGGAACAACGTATGTTGTTATGCGGTCTGACCGATAAAGATCTTCGTAGAATATGTGGGAGCCAATATGAGCATCCAGGTTCCGCTATTGGTTATTGACCGGAGACATGTCTCGGTCATGTATACATTGTTCTCGAACCCGTAGGGTCCGCACGCTTAAGGTTTCGATGACAGTTATATTATGAGTCTATGAGTTTTGATGTACCGAAGTTAGTTCGGAGTCCCGTATGTGATCACGGACATAACGAGGAGTCTCGAAATGGTCGAGACATAAAGATTGATATATTGGACGACTATATTCGGACACCGGAAGTGTTCCGGGTGATTTCGGAGAAAACCGGAGTACCGGAGGGTTACCGGAAGCCCCTAGGAGAAGTAATGGGCCATATGGGCCTTAGTGGAGAGAGAGAAGTTCAGACAGGGTGGGCCGCGCGCCTCCTCCCCCTTGGTCCGAATTGGACTAGGAGAGGGGGGCGGCGCCCCCCTTTCCTTCTCCCTCCCCACTTCCTTTCCCCCTCCTAGTAGGAGTCCTACTCCTACTAGGAGGAGGACTCCTCCTTGGCGCGCCAATAGGGCCGGCCGGCCTCCTCCCCTTGCTCCTTTATATACGGGGGCAGGGGGCACCCCTAGACACACATGTTGATCCACGTGATCGTTTTCTTAGCCGTGTGCGGTGCCCCCTTCCACCATAATCCTCGATAATATTGTAGCGGTGCTTAGGCAAAGCCCTGCAACGGTAGAACATCAAGATCGTCACCACGCCGTCGTGCTGACGGAACTCTTCCCCGACACTTTGCTGGATCGGAGTCCGGGGATCGTCATCGAGCTGAACATGTGCTAAAACTCGGAGGTGCCGTAGTTTCGGTGCTTGATCGGTCGGGCCGTGAAGACGTACGACTACATCAACCGCGTTGTGCTAACGCTTCCGCTGTCGGTCTACAAGGGTACGTAGATCACACTCTCCCCTCTCGTTGCTATGCATCACCATGATCTTGCGTGTGCGTAGGAATTTTTTTGAAATTACTATGTTCCCCAACAGTGGTATCAGAGCCTAGGTTTTATGTGTTGATGTTATATGCACGAGTAGAACACAAGTGAGTTGTGGGCGATATAAGTCATACTGCTTACCAGCATGTCATACTTTGGTTCGGCGGTATTGTTGGACGAAGCGGCCCGGATCGACATTACGCGTACGCTTACGCGAGACCGGTTCTCCCGACGTGCTTTGCACAAAGGTGGCTAGCGGGTGTTAGTTTCTCCAACTTTAGTTGAACCGAGTGTGACTACGCTCGGTCCTTGCGAAGGTTAAAACAGCACCAACTTGGCAAACTGTCGTTGTGGTTTTGATGCGTAGGTAAGATTGGTTCTTACTTAAGCCCGTAGCAGCCACGTAAAACTTGCAACAACAAAGTAGAGGACGTCTAACTTGTTTTTGCAGGGCATGTTGTGATGTGATATGGTCAAGACATGATGCTAAATTTTATTGTATGAGATGATCATGTTTTGTAACCAAGTTATCGGCAACTGGCAGGAGCCATATGGTTGTCGCTTTATTATATGCAATGCAATTGCGCTGTAATGCTTTACTTTATCACTAAGCGGTTGCGATAGTCGTGGAAGCATAAGATTGGCGAGACGACAACGATGCTACGATGGTGATCAAGGTGTCGCGCCGGTGACGATGGTGATCATGACGATGCTTCGAAGATGGAGATCACAAGCACAAGATGATGATGGCCATATCATATCACTTATATTGATTGCATGTGATGTTTATCTTTTATGCATCTTATCTTGCTTTGTTTGACGGTAGCATTTTAAGATGATCTCTCACTAATTATCAAGAAGTGTTCTCCCTGAGTATGCACCATTGCGAAAGTTCTTCGTGCTGAGACACCACGTGATGATCGGGTGTGATAGGCTCTACGTTCAAATACAACGGGTGCAAAACAGTTGCACACGCGGAATACTCAGGTTATACTTGACGAGCCAAGCATATACATATATGGCCTTGGAACACGGAGACTGAAAGGTCGAGCGTGAATCATATAGTAGATATGATCAACATAGTGATGTTCACCAAGGAAACTACTCCATCTCACGTGATGATCGGACATGGTTTAGTTGATTTGGATCACGTAATCACTTAGAGGATTAGAGGGATGTCTATCTAAGTGGGAGTTCTTTAGTAATATGATTAATTGAACCTAAATTTATCATGAACTTAGTACCCGGTAGTATCTTGCTTGTTTATGTTTGATTGTAGACAGATGGCCCGTACTGTTGTTCCATTGAATTTTAATACGTTCCTTGAGAAAGCAAAGTTGAAAGATGATGGTAGCAATTACACGGACTGGGTCCATAACTGGAGGATTATCCTCATTGCTGCACAGAAGAATTACGTCCTGGAAGCACCGCTAGGTGCCAGGCCTGCTGCTGGAGCAACACCAGATGTTATGAACGTCTGGTAGAGCAAAGCTGATGACTACTCGATAGTTCAGTGTGCCATGCTTTACGGCTTAGAATCGGGACTTCAACGACGTTTTGAACGTCATGGAGCATATGAGATGTTCCAGGAGTTGAAGTTAATATTTCAAGCAAATGCCTGGATTGAGAGATATGAAGTCTCCAATAAGTTCTATAGCTGCAAGATGGAGGAGAATAGTTCTATCAGTGAGCATATACTCAAAATGTCTGGGTATAATAATCACTTGATTCAATTGGGAGTTAATCTTCCAGATGATTGCGTCATTGACAGAATTCTCCAATCACTGCCACCAAGCTACAAGAGCTTCGTGATGAACTATAATATGCAAGGGATGAATAAGACTATTCCCGAGCTCTTCGCAATGCTGAAAGCTGCGGAGGTAGAAATCAAGAAGGAGCATCAAGTATTGATGGTCAACAAGACCACTAGTTTCAAGAAAAAGGGCAAAGGAAAGAAGAAGGGGAACTTCAAAAAGAACAGCAAGCAAGTTGCTACTCAAGAGATGAAACCCAAACCTGGACCTAAGCCTGAAACTGAGTGCTTCTACTGCAAGCAGACTGGTCACTGGAAGCAGAACTGCCCCAAGTATTTCGCGGATAAAAAGGATGACAAGGTGAACAAAGGTATATGTGATATACATGTTATTGATGTGTACCTTACTAATGCTCACAGTAGCACCTGGGTATTTGATACTGGTTCTGTTGCTAACATTTGCAACTCGAAACAGGGACTACGGATTAAGCAAAGATTGGCTAAGGACGAGGTGACGATGCGCGTGGGAAATGGTTCCAAAGTCGATGTGATCGCGGTCGGCACGCTACCTCTACATCTGCCTTCGGGATTAGTATTAGACCTAAATAATTGTTATTTGGTGCCAACGTTAAGCATGAACATTATATCTAGATCTTGTTTGATGCGAGACGGTTATTCATTTAAATCAGAGAATAATGGTTGTTCTATTTATATGAGTAATATCTTTTATGGTCATGCACCCTTAAAGAGTGGTCTATTCTTATTAAATCTCGATAGTAGTGACACACATATTCATAATGTTGAAGCCAAAAGATGCAGAGTTGATAATGATAGTGCAGCTTATTTGTGGCACTGCCGTTTGGGTCACATCGGTGTAAAGCGCATGAAGAAACTCCATACTGATGGACTTTTGGAACCACTTGATTATGAATCGCTTGGTACTTGCGAACCGCGCCTTATGGGTAAGATGACAAAAACACCGTTCTCCGGTACTATGGAGAGAGCAACAGATTTGTTGGAAATCATACATATAGATGTATGTGGTCTAATGAATGTTGAGGCTCGTGGCGGATATCGTTATTTTCTCACCTTCACAGATGACTTAAGCAGATATGGGTATATCTACTTAATGAAACATAAGTCTGAAACGTTTGAAAAGTTCAAAGAATTTCAGAGTGAAGTTGAAAATCATCATAACAAAAAAAAATAAAATTCCTACGATCTGATCGTGGAGGAGAATATTTGAGTTACGAGTTTGGTGTACATTTGAAACAATGCGGAATAGTTTCGCAACTCACGCCACCCGGAACACCACAGCGTAATGGTGTATCCGAACGTCGTAATCATACTTTACTTGATATGGTGCAATCTATGATGTCTCTTACTGATTTACCGCTATCGTTTTGGGGTTATGCTCTAGAGACGACCACATTCACATTAAATAGGGCACCATCAAAATCCGTTGAGACGACGCCTTATGAACTGTGGTGTGGCAAGAAACCAAAGTTGTCGTTTCTGAAAGTTTGGGGTTGCAATGCTTATGTGAAAAAGCTTCAACCTGATAAGCTCGAACCCAAATCGGAGAAATGTGTCTTCATAGGATATCCAAAGGAAACTATTGGATACACCTTCTATCACAGATCCGAAGGCAAGACTTTTGTTGCTAAATTCGGAAACTTTCTAGAGAAGGAGTTTCTCTCGAAAGAAGTGAGTGGGAGGAAAGTAGAACTTGATGAGGTAACTGTACCTGCTCCCTTATTGGAAAGTAGTACATCACAGAAACCAGTTTCTATGACACCTAGACCAATTAGTGAGGAAGCTAATGATGATGATCATGAAACTTCAGATCAAGATACTACTGAACCTCGTAGATCAACCAGAGTAAGATCCGCACCAGAGTGGTACGGTAATCCTGTTTTGGAAGTCATGCTACTAGATCATGATGAACCTACGAACTATGGAGAAGCGATGATGAGCCCAGATTCCACAAAATGGCTTGAAGCCATGAAATCTGAGATGGGATCCATGTATGAGAACAAAGTATGGACTTTGGTTGACTTGCCCAATGATCGACAAGCAATTGAGAATAAATGGATCTTCAAGAAGAAGACTGACGGTGACGGTAATGTTACTGTCTACAAAGCTCGACTTGTCGCAAAAAGGTTTTCGACAAGTTCAAGGGATTGACTACGATGAGACCTTCTCACCCGTAGCGATGCTTAAGTCTGTCCAAATCATGTTAGTAATTGCCGCATTTTATGATTATGAAATTTGGCAGATGGATGTCAAAACTGCATTCCTAAATGGATTTTTGGAAGAAGAGTTGTATATGATGCAGCCAGATGGTTTTGTTGATCCAAAGGGAGCTAACAAAATGTGCAAGCTCCAGCGATCCATTTATGGACTGGTGCAAGCCTCTCGGAGTTGGAATAAACGCTTTGATAGTGTGATCAAAGCATTTGGTTTTGTACAGACTTTTGGAGAAGCCTGTATTTACAAGAAAGTGAGTGGGAGCTCTATAGCATTTCTGATATTATATGTATATGACATATTACTAATCGGAAATGATATAGAATTTTTGGATAGCATAAAGGGATACTTGAATAAGAGTTTTTCAATGAAAGACCTCGGTGAAGCTTCTTACATATTGGGCATTAAGATCTATAGAGACAGATCAAGACGCTTAATTGGACTTTCACAAAGCACATACCTTGACAAAGTTTTGAAAAAGTTCAAAATGGATCAAGCAAAGAAAGGATTCTTGCCTGTGTTACAAGGTGTGAAATTGAGTAAGACTCAATGCCCGACCAATGCAGAAGATAGAGAGAAAATGAAAGATGTTCCCTATGCTTCAGCCGTAGGCTCTATCATGTATGCAATGTTGTGTACCGGACCTGATGTGTGTCTTGCTATAAGTCTAGCAGGGAGGTACCAAAGTAATCCAGGAGTGGATCACTGGACAGCGGTCAAGAACATCCTGAAATACCTGAAAAGGACTAAGGATATGTTTCTCATATATGGAGGTGACAAAGAGCTCATCGTAAATGGTTACGTTGATGCAAGCTTTGACACTGATCCGGACGATTCTAAATCGCAAACCGGATACGTGTTTACATTAAACGGTGGAGCTGTCAGTTGGTGCAGTTCTATACAAAGCGTTGTGGCGGGATCTACATGTGAAGCGGAGTACATAGCTGCTTCGGATGCAGCAAACGAAGGAGTCTGGATGAAGGAGTTCATATCCGATCTAGGTGTCATACTAGTGCATCGGGTCCAATGAAAATCTTTTGTGACAATATTGGTGCAATTGCCTTGGCAAAGGAATCCAGATTTCACAAGAGAACCAAGCACATCAAGAGATGCTTCAATTCCATCCGGGATCTAGTCCAGGTGGGAGACATAGTGATTTGCAAGATACATACGGATCTGAATGTTGCAGACCCGTTGACTAAGCCTCTTCCATGAGCAAAACATGATCAACACCAAAGCTCCATGGGTGTTAGAATCATTACTGTGTAATCTAGATTATTGACTGTAGTGCAAGTGGGAGACTGAAGGAAATATGCCCTAGAGGCAATAATAGTGTTATTATTTTATTTCCTTATATCATGATAAATGTTTATTATTCATGCTAGAATTGTATTATCCGGAAACATAATACTTGTGTGAATACATAGACAAACTAAACGTCACTAGTATGCCTCTACTTGACTAGCTCATTAATCAAAGATGGTTATGTTTCCTAACCATAGACATGTGTTGTCATTTGATTAACGGGATCACATTATTAGGAGAATGATGTGATTGACATGACCCATTCCATTAGCTTAGGACCCGATCATTTAGTATGTTGCTATTGCTCTCTTCATGACTTATACATGTTCCTATGACTATGAGATTATGCAACTCCCGTTTGCCGGAGGAACACTTTGTGTGCTACCAAACATCACAACGTAACTGGGTGATTATAAAGGAGCTCTACAGGTGTCTCCAAAGGTAAATGTTGGGTTGGCGTATTTTGAGATTAGGATTTGTCACTCCGATTGTTGGAGAGGTATCTCTGGGCCCTCTCGGTAACGCACATCACATAAGCCTTGCAAGCATTGCAACTAATGAGTTAGTTGCGAGATGATGTATTATGAAACGAGTAAAGAGACTTGCCGGTAACGAGATTGAACTAGGTATTGAGATACCGACGATCGAATCTCGGGCAAGTAACATACGGATGACAAAGGGAACAACGTATGTTGTTATGCGGTCTGATCGATAAAGATCTTCGTAGAATATGTGGGAGCCAATATGAGCATCCAGGTTCCGCTATTGGTTATTGACCGGAGACATGTCTCGGTCATGTATACATTGTTCTCGAACCCGTAGGGTCTGCACGCTTAAGGTTTCGATGACAGTTATATTATGAGTCTATGAGTTTTGATGTACCGAAGTTAGTTCGGAGTCCCGTATGTGATCACGGACATAACGAGGAGTCTCGAAATGGTCGAGACATAAAGATTGATATATTGGACGACTATATTCGGACACCGGAAGTGTTCCGGGTGATTTCGGAGGAACCGGAGTACCGGAGGGTTACCGGAACCCCCTGGTAGAAGTAATGGGCCATATGGGACTTAGTGGAGAGATAGAAGGGCAGCCAGGGTGGGCCGCGCGCCTCCTCCCCCCTGGTCCGAATTCTACTAGGAGAGGGGGGGGGGGGGGCGGCGCCCCCCTTTCCTTCTCCCTCCCCACTTCCTTTCCCCTCCTAGTAGGAGGAGGACTCCTCCTTGGCGCGCCAATAGGGCCGGCCGGCCTCCTCCCCTTGCTCCTTTATATACGGGGGCAGGGGGCACCCCTAGACACACAATTTGATCCACGTGATCATTTTCTTAGCCGTGTGTGGTGCCCCCTTCCACCATAATCCTCGATAATATTGTAGCGGTGCTTAGGCGAAGCCCTGCAACGGTAGAACATCAAGATCGTCACCACGCCATCGTGCTGACGGAACTCTTCCCCGACACTTTGCTGGATCGGAGTCCGGGGATCGTCATCGAGCTAAACGTGTGCTAAAACTCGGAGGTGCCGTAGTTTCGGTGCTTGATCGGTCGGGCCGTGAAGACGTACGACTACATCAACCGCGTTGTGCTAACGCTTCCGCTGTCGGTCTACAAGGGTACGTAGATCACACTATCCCCTCTCGTTGCTATGCATCACCATGATCTTGCATGTGCGTAGGATTTTTTTTGAAATTACTATGTTCCCCAACACTATGATTGATTTATTTGCTTGTGGTTATGTTGCTGTCCTTTGGTGCCCATCATATGAGCGCGCACGTGGATCACAGCATAGGGTTAGTTGTATGTTGATAGGACTATGTATTGGAGGGCAAGAGTGACAGAAACTTCAACCTAGCATAGAAATTGATGCATACGGGATTGAAGGGGGACCAATATATCTTAATGCTATGGTTGGGTTTTACCTTAATGAACGTTAGTAGTTGTGGATGCTTGCTAATAGTTCCAATCATAAGTGCATAGAATTCCAAGTCAGGGATGATATGCTAGCAGTGGCCTCTCCCACATAAAACTTGATATCGGTCTAGTAATGTAGTCAATTGCTTAGGGGCAATTTCGCAACTCCTACCACCACTTTTACACACTCGCTATACTAACTTTATTGCTTCTATACCTAAACAGCCCCTACTTTTTATTTACGTGCACTTTATATTCTTGCAAACCTATGCAAAAACACCTACAAAGTACTTCTAGTTTCATACTTGTTTTAGGTAAAGCGAAGGTCAAGCGTGCGTAGAGTTGTATCGGTGGTCAATAGAACTTGAGGGAATATTTGTTCTACCTTTAGCTCCTCATTGGGTTCGCCACTCTTACTTATCGAAAGAGGCTACAATTGATCTCCTATACTTGTGGGTTTGTGGGTTATCACATAGGTAAGAATCGTTCTTGCTAGATACCCATAGCAGCCACGTAAAACATGCAACAACAATTAGAGGACGTCTAACTTGTTTTTGCAGGGTATGTTTTGATATGATATGGCCAAAGACATGATGAAATATATTTGATGTATGAGATGATCATGTTTGTAATAGTTTATATCGACTTGCACATGTCGATGCATACGACAACTGGCAAGAGCCATAGGGTTGTCTTTAATTATTGTATGACCTGCTACATAATGCTTTACTTTATCGCTAAGCAGTAGCAATAGTAGTAGAAGCATGGTTGGCGTGACAACCCCGATGGCGGCACGATGATGGAGATCATGGTGTCATGCCGGTGATGATGGAGATCAAGCCAATGCTTTGGAGATGGAGATCAAAAGCACAAGTTGATGGCCATATCATGTCACTTATGATTTGCATGTGATGTTAATCCTTTTATGCATCTTATTTTTCTTAGGACGACGGTAGCATTATAAGGTGATCCCTCACTAAAATTTCAAGATAAATTGTGTTCTCCCCAAGTGTGCACAATTGCGAAAGTTTGTCGTTTTGAAGCACCACGTGATGATCGGGTGTGATAGACTCTATGTTCACATACAACGGGTGCAAGCCAGTTTTGCACATGCGGAACACCTGGGTTAAACTTGACGAGCCTAGCATGTATAGACATGGCCTCGGAACACAAGAGACCGAAAGGTCGAACATGAGTCTTATAGTAGATATGATCAACATGGAGATGTTCACCATTGAAACCACCTCGTGTCACGTGATGATCGGACTTGGGTTGGTGATCATGTTACACTCAGACGACTGGAGGGATGTCGATTTGAGTGGGAGTTCTTAGGTAATATGATTAATTGAACTCATTTATCATGAAAAATAGTCCAAGCTTTGAAAATTATGTTGTAGATCAATAGCTCGCGCTATAGCTCCTTGTTCTAATGCGTTCCTAGAGAAAGTCTAAGTTGAAAGATATTGTAAACAATTATGCGGACTGGGTCCGTAGTCTGAGGATTGTCCTCACTGCTGCATAGAAGGTTTATGTCCTTGATGCACCGCTTGGTGTGCCAACCCCTCTAGCATCGTTTATGGATGTTGTGAATATCTGACAGACACGTTCTAATAATGTCGACGCCCTTGGAATGGGGGTACCCAGACTTTCCTGCCTGCGGCCCATGACGTGGATCCATCAATGGCCCAGTACGGCCCAGCCTCAGCATCGACAACCCAAGACCCTCGCGAGGGGCCAAGCCTCGTGAGGCGGACGACACCAAGACCTCTCTAGGGGCAGCCTCACCAAGCTGGCTCCCGAGGAGTGGAGATATCAATGCAATGTGCACCTCGCGAGGTTCATATGACGTGAGCCATGACGACCAAGGCCAGACAGGCGCCAGCGGGCGCAGTGTACCACCTTCCTCTTTGGTGCTAAAGAGGCAAGTGCAGGCGCAGAGTCCCGAGGCATCAAGCAAAGGTTTCCATTTTGGTGCAACAAGACCAAGACCGCTAGGACGGAGGTCATCATGGAGCCCACCGCGGCGTCACGACTAGGAGCTTTTGCAGGCGAAGACTACTTTCGTCAGGATAACTTGTAATAGTTGTCTCCCTTTGAATATGGCCGTTGTGGGATCCCTTCCCGCCTACATTTGGGAAGAGGACCAAGGCCACTATAAATAGGACCTAGCCACCACCATAGGAGGGCGGATCCATTCCACCCTGACCACCTCATTGATACGTCTCCAATGTATCTATAATTTTTTATTTCTCCATGCTATATTATCTACTGTTTTGGACATTATTGGGCTTTATTATCCACTTTTATATTATTTTTGGGACTAACCTATTAACCGGAGGCCCAACCCAGAATTGCTGTTTTTGCCTGTTTTAGGGTTTCGAAGAAAAGGAATATCAAAGGGAGTCTAAACGGAATGAAACCTTCGACAATGTCATTTTCTCACCGAATACAACTCAGGAGACTTGGACCCTACATCAAGGCACGTAATAGGAGGCCACGAGGAAGGGGGCGCTCCCTACCCTACCAGGCGCGCCCCCACCCTCGTGGGCCCCCTGTTGCTCCACGGACGTACTTCTTCCTCCTATATATACCCACGTACCCCCAAAAGATCAGATACGGAGCCAAAACCCTAATTCCACCGCCGCAAATTTCTGTATCCACAAGATCCCATCTTGGGGCCTGTTCCGGAGCTCTGCCGGAGGGGGCATCGATCACGGAGGGCTTCTAAATCAACACCATAGCCTCTCCGATGAAGTGTGAGTAGTTTACTTCAGACCTACGGGTCCATTGTTAGTAGCTAGATGGCTTCTTCTCACTTTTTGGATCTCAATACAATGTTCTCCCCCTCTCTTGTGGAGATCTATTCGATGTAATCTTCTTTTTGCGGTGTGTTTGTTGAGAACGATGAATTGTGGGTTTACGATCAAGTCTATCTATGAATAATATTTGAATCTTCTCTGAATTCTTTTATGTATGATTGGTTATGTTTGCAAGTCTCTTCGAATTATCAGTTTGGTTTGGCCTACTAGATTGATCTTTCTTGTAATGGGAGAAGTGCTTAGCTTTGGGTTCAATCTTGCGGTGTCCTTTCCCGGTGAGAGTAAGGGCAGCAAGGCACGTATTGTACTGTTGCCATCGAGGATAACAAGATGGGGTTTTCTTCATATTGCATGAGTCTATCCCTCTACATCATGTCATCTTTCTTAAGGCATGACTCTATTTTTAACTTAATACTCTAGATGCATGCTGGATAGCGGTCGATGAGTGGAGTAATAGTAGTAGATGCAGGTAGGAGTCGGTCTACTTGTCTCGGACGTGATGCCTATATACATGATCATACCTAGATATTCTCATAAGTATGCTCAATTCTGTCAATTGCTCGATAGTAATTTGTTCACCCATCATAGAATACTTATGCTCTCGAGAGAAGCCACTAGTGAAACCTATGGCCCCCGGGTCTATCTTTATCATATCAATCTCCTACTACTTAGTTATTTACTTTGCTATTTACTTTGCCTTTATTTTACTTTCCATCTTTATCATAAAAATACCAAAAATCTTATCTTATCATATCTATCAGATCTCACTCTCGTAAGTGGCCCTATAGGGATTGACAACCCCTATTTGCGTTGGTTGCGAGGATTTATTTGTTTTGTGCAGGTGCGAGGGACTCGCGCGTAGCCTCCTACTGGATTGATACCTTGGTTCTCAAAACTGAGGGAAATACTTACGCTACTTTGCTGCATCATCCCTTCCTCTTCGGGGAAAACCAACGTAGTGCTAAAAGAGGTAGCAAGAAGGATTTCTGGCGCCGTTGCCGGGGAGGTCTACGCAAAAAACAACATACCAAGTACCCATCACATACCCTTATCTCCCGCATTACATTATTTGCCATTTGCCTCTCGTTTTCCTCTCCCCCACTTCACCCTTGCCGTTTTATTTTCCCTCTCTCTCTCTATCCTCCCTCTATTTGCCTCTTTTGTTCGCTTGCTTTTTGTTTGCTTGTGTGTTAGTTTTCTTGCTTGTCACGATGGCTCAAGATAATACTAAATTGTGTGACTTCACCAATACCAACAACAATGATTTTATTAGCACTCTGATTGCTCCTCTTACCGATGCTAAATCTTGTGAAATTAATGTTGCTTTGCTGAATCTTGTCATGAAAGATCTGTTTTCCCGCCTTCCTAGTGAAGATGCCGCTACCCATCTTAATAGCTTCGTTGATTTGTGTGACATGCAAAAGAAGAAATATGTGGATAATGATATTGTTAAATTGAAGCTATTTCCTTTTTTGCTTAGAGATCGTGCTAAAGCTTGGTTTTTGTCTTTGCCTAAAAATAGTATTGATTCATGGAATAAGTGCAAAGATGCTTTTATCTCTAAGTATTTTCCTCCCGCTAAGATCATCTCTCTTAGAAACAATATTATGAATTTTAAGCAACTTGATCATGAACATGTTGCACAAGCTTGGGAGAGAATGAAATTAATGATACGTAATTGCCCTACTCATGGTTTAAATTTGTGGATGATTATACAAATTTTTTATGCCGGATTGAATTTTGCTTCTAGAAATCTTTTAGATTCGGCTGCGGGAGGCACTTTTATGGAAATCACTTTAGGAGAAGCTACTAAACTCCTAGATAATATTATGGTTAATTATTCTCAATGGCATACTGAAAGATCTACTAATAAAAAGGTGCATGCGATAGAAGAAATTAATGTTTTGAGTGGAAAGATGGATGAACTTATGAAATTATTTGCTAATAAGAGTGTTTCTTCTGATCCTAATGATATGCCCTTGTCTACTTTGATTTAAAATAATAATGAATCTATGGATGTGAATTTTGTTGGTAGGAACAATTTTGGTAACAACGCGTATAGAGGAAATTTCAATCCTATGCCTTATCCTAGTAATCCCTATAATAATTATGGTAATTCCTACAACAATTCTTATGGAAATTATAATAAGATACCCTCTGATTTTGAATCTAATATTAAAGAATTTATTATTTTGCAAAAGAACTTTAATGCTAGGATTGAAGAAAAATTGCTTAAGATTGATGATTTGGCTAGGAACGTTGATAGAATTGCTCTTGATGTTGATTTTTTGAAACTTAGATCTATTCCACCTAAGCATGATATCAATGAGTCTCTCAAATCCATGAGAATTTCCATTGATGAGTGCAAAGAAAGAACCGCTAGGATGCGTGCTAAGAAGGATGCCTTTATAAAAGCGTGTTCTTCTAGTTCCTATGAAAATAATGGTGAAGATCTAAAAGTTATTGATGTGTCCCCTATTAAATCTTTGTTTTGCAATATGAATCTTGATAGTGATGGGACTGAATATGATCCACCTTTACCTAGAAGGCGTTCCAAGAATTCTGAATCTTTTGATCTTGATGCTAAATTTGATAAAAGTGGGATTGAAGAAATTAAAACCCTAGATGTTGCTAAACCCACTATTATGGATTTCAAGGAATTTAACTATGAAAATTGCTCTTTGATTGATTGTATTTCCTTGTTGCAATCCGTGCTAAATTCTCCTCATGCTTATAGTCAAAATAAAGCGTTTACTAAACATATCATTGATGCCATGATACAATCTTATGAATAAAAACTTGAATTGGAAGTTTCTATCCCTAGAAAAATTTATGATGAGTGGGAACCAACTATTACAATTAAAATTAAAGATCTTGAATGCTATGCTTTATGTGATTTGGGTGCTAGTGTTTCCACGATTCCAAAGACTTTGTGTGATTTGTTAGGTTTCCGTGATTTTGATGATTGCTCTCTAAACTTGCACCTTGCGGATTCCACTATTAAGAAACCTATGGGAAGAATTAATGATGTTCTTATTGTTGCAAATAGGAATTATGTTCCCATAGATTTTATTGTTCTTGACATAGATTGCAATCCTTCATGTCCTATTATTCTTGGTAGACCTTTCCTTAGAACGATTGGTGCAATTATTGATATGAAGGAAGGAAATATTAGATTTCAATTTCCATTAAGGAAAGGCATGGAACACTTT
Organism: Triticum dicoccoides; assembly: GCF_002162155.2. Taxonomy (NCBI): domain Eukaryota; kingdom Viridiplantae; phylum Streptophyta; class Magnoliopsida; order Poales; family Poaceae; genus Triticum; species Triticum dicoccoides. The sequence continues at coordinate 395,184,624 of NC_041380.1, forward strand.
CCTAGAAAGAAAATTAAATTACCTTATGAATCTATTATGAGAGCCACTTATGGATTGCCTACCAAAGATGGCAATACCTAGATCTGTTCTTGCTTGTTATGCCTAGCTAGGGGCGTTAAACGATAGCGCTTGTTGGGAGGCAACCCAATTTTATTTTTATTCCTTGCTTTTTGATCCTATTTAGTAATAAATAAATTATCTAGCCTCTGTTTTGGTTGTGTTTTTGTGTTTAATTAGTCTTTGTGCCAAGTAGAACCGTTGGGAAGACTTGGGGAAAGTCTTGTTGAACTTGCTGTAAAAAACAGAAACTACAGCGCTCACGAGAACTGCTGTCATTTTTATTTGGAAAGTGATATATAGTTAATTATTTTTTTCAGATGATTAATAGATAAATTCCTCACGTCCAGCAGTTTATTTGAGAATTTTTGGGGTTCCAGATCTTGCGCTAGCTACAGATTACTACAGACTGTTCTGTTTTTGATAGATTCTGTTTTTCGTGTGTTGTTTGCTTATTTTGATGGATCTATGGCTAGTAAAATAGTTTATAAACCATAGAGAAGTTGTAATACAGTAGGTATAACACCCATATAAATAAAGAATGAGTTAATTACATGTAACGCCCACGATGCGGCTATATCTCCCACGTGTCGGAGCACGACTTAGAGGCATAACCGCATTGTAAGCAATATCGCAAGAGGGGTAATCATTACACATCCCATGTAATGCATAAGGAAAGAGGTACATAGTTGGCTTACAATCGCCACGTCACACAATACATGAATAAAACATTACAACATCCAGATACAATCAAGGTTCGACTACAGAACCAAAATAAAAGAAGACTACCCCAAATGCTATAGATCCCCGATCGTCCCAACTGGGCTCCACTACTGATCAACTGGAAACGGAACACAAAACGAACACGAACTTCATCGGGCTCCTCCTTGAGCTTGGTCGCGTCACTTGCACGGTATCATCAGCACCTGCAAACTGGTTTTGGAAGTATCTGTGAGTCACGGGGACTCAGCAATCTCACACCCTCGCGATCAAGACTATTTAAGCTTATAGGTAGGTAAAAGGTATGTGAGGTGGAGCTGCAGCAAGCACTAGCATATATGGTGGCTAAACATACGCAAATGAGAGCGAGAAGAGAAGGAAAAGGCACGGTCGAGAAAACTATGATCAAGAAGTGATCCTAGAACAACCTACGTTCAAGCATAACTCCTACACCGTGTTCACTTCCCGAACTCCGTCGAGAAGAGACCATCATGGCTACACACGCGGTTGATGCATTTTAATTTAAGTTAAGTTTCAGGTTTTCTACAACCGGACATTAAAAAATTCCCATCTGCCCATAACCGCGGGCACGGCTTTCGAAAGTTCAAATCCCTGCAGGCGTGTCCCAACTTAGCCCATCACAAGCTCTCACGGTCAAGGAAGGATATTCCTTCTCCCAAGACAACCCGATCAGACTCGGAATCCCGATTACAAGACATTTCGACAATGGTAAAACAAGACCAGCAAAGCCACCCAGATGTGCCGACAAATTCCGATTGGAGCTGCACATATCTCGTTCTCAGGGCACACCGGATGAGACATCCTACGAGTAAAACCAACCCTCAAGTTGCCCCGAGGTGGCCCCGCAGTCTACTCGGTTCGGACCAACACTTAGAGAAGCACTGGCCTGGGGGGGGGGTTAAAATAAAGATGACCCTCGGGATGCGCGACTCCCAAGGGAAAAGGCTAGGTGGCAAATGGTAAAACCAAGGTTGGGCCTTGCTGGAGGAGTTTTATTCAAGGCGAACTGTCAAGGGGTTCCCATTATAACCCAACCGTGTAAGGAACGCAAAATCAAGGAACATAACACCGGTATGACGGAAACTAGGGCGGCAAGAGTGGAACAAAATACCAGGCATAAGGCCAAGCCTTCCACCCTTTACCAAGTATATAGATGCATTAATTAAATAAGAGATATTGTGATATCCCAACAAATATCCATGTTCCAACAAGGAACAAAATCCAATCTTCACCTGCAACTAGCAACGCTATAAGAGGGGCTGAGCAAAGCGGTAACATAGCCAAACAACGGTTTGCTAGGACAAGGTGGGTTAGAGGTTTGACATGGCAATTTGGGAGGCATGATATAGCAAGTGGTAGGTATCATAGCATAGGCATAGGAAAAGAGCGAGCATCTAGCAAGCAAAGATAGAAGTGATTTCGAGGGTATGGTCATCTTGCCTGAGATCCCGCAAGTAAGAAGAACGAGTCCATGAAGAAGACAAACGGACGTAGCCAACATATCCTCACAAACGCAATGTTACTGGATTACCGAGAAGAAGTACAGCGGAAAGAAAGCAAACAACATAGTAAACAAACATCACATAAGCATGGCATGATGCACAACCAAGTATGATGCATGTCCGGTTTAACGAGGCATGGCATGGCAAAGTGCACAAACAACCCTACAAACTAAGTGGAGCTCAATATGCAACTCAGTTGCATATTGACGCAACACCACGTGACTTATTTAGTTCGATCTTCTTTATGTACCCAACAATATTAAATGTTGTTTAAACATGGCAAGAGGTGGAGCATAAGTAAACTAAACATTTAGGCATGTTTAAATGAGGCCGGAAATAACAAACAACAATTCCAGTAAAACCTCATGTGCAATAATTTAGGTTTGGTACTGTTCTGGCCTAAACACAATTTTAGAGTTGTTAAACATGCAAATCAAGTATACCATGTTAAACTAGGCAAAATTCTACCCCATTTACATATAAAGATTAATTAAAACCGAGCTACAGTTAATTAGTTATGAATTAAAGCATTTTAGCAAGTTATTTGAGCAAAATTTAAACAAACAACATTTTAAGCATTTTAACATGGCAAGAAAGTGGCATATTATTAATCTACACATAATTTTAAGCAAGTTTCATATATAAATTATTTAGATCCGATGCACGGTTGTGAAGTTATTAAATGCATGAAGTGCAAGGGTTTTTCTGCAAATCTGTGTCTCAGGATTAATAGAAAAAACGATCTACGGAAAAAAATATAGAGCTAGGATGAATCTGGAGCGCTACTGACATTGGGCTTGGCCCGATTGGTGGAAGAGGCCTGCTGTTGGAGAGGCTGGGCTGCTCACCGGCTCGGCCCAGGTCAGTGGAGGTGGCTGCAGGCCTGGGCGGCTCGGGCTGGCGAATTGGGCGGTTGGGCCTTGGGTGGATCGAACTAGGAGGTGGATGGGGCGCGGTGCGGGTCAACGGGGATGAGCGGGCGGACTGCTGCTGCTCGTTCTCTGCTCGCCAGAGGCTGAACGACGGTGCTGAAGGTCAAAAGCAGGGCGGCAGCGGGACTTGGTGCGGCGACGGCGAACTGGAGGGTCGCCGTCCTTGCCAGGAACCGATGAAGACGATGTCGACAGGGACTCCGGCAGTGGCAGGTACTCGAGGCAGCGGCCATGGCGTCGTTCTTGCAACTGAGAGAGAGCGAGCATGAGAGAAAGATAGGGACGGGGAGGAGAAGGAAGAAGCAGGGGAAGAGGAGGTCAGGAGGAAGGGATCCAGCGCTGGCTGGCTCCGGGAGAGCTCTTGCTCGATCTGGACAACGGGGAGGTACTGAAGCGGGCGCGGCCATCTGCTCGTCGGAAGCAGAGCAGCAGCGGCGCTGAACGGGAAGGCGGCAGCGGGGTCCGGTGGAGGCGCGCACAGGAGGAGCTCAGGAAGGGCGCCATGACGCTGATGTGCTCCGGTGTGAGGAGGTAGAGGGCGGGGTGCTGCTACTGTTGTCACCGACGGCGATGAGCTCCAGCTCGAGGAGAAGGCCGAAGCACTTGGGGACAGAAGGGAGGGCGCACAAGGGTGGCTGCGGTGGTTGGATGGATCGATGCATGGATTGGATCGAAAGGATTCTGGTGGGGATTGGCCGGCGATGGATCCAAGGAGAGACCAAGTGGCGACGGGATGGATCCCGAGAGAGAGAAAGGCAGGTAGGTGGCGGCGGGCAAGAGGATGGATGGGACAGATCCCTAGTTTTTAGGGTTTGGTCTAGATATAGACTAGGGTGTATATATAGGGTGGGTCTATTATGATAACACCCCTTAAGACCTTATTCTGCACACCAAAACGCCTTATTCTGTACACCACCAAGATCGCGCCGCCACCCCTCCCCTCCTGGCCTTCTACCGCGGCAGCGGCCTGGGCGAGCCGCCGCCCCTCCCCTCCCGGCCTTCTACCGCGGCAGCGGCCTGGGCGAGCCGCCGCCCCTCCCCTCTCGGCCTTCTTCCGCGGCGGCGGCCTGGGAGCGATGCCGCCCCTCCCCTCCCCGCTTTCTCCCACGGCGGCGGCATGGGAGCGATGCCGCCCTTCCCCTCCCGGCCTTCTTCCGGGGCAGCGGCCGGCAGCGACGCCGCCCCTCCCCTCCCGGCCTTCTTCCGCGGCGGCGGCCAGGCAGCGACGCCACCCGTCGCCTCTCGGTCTTCTTCCGCGGCAGGCACCGAGCAACACCAGCCTATCGGCCTTCTTCCACGGCAGCAGCTCGGTAGCGCCACCACCGAACTCCTCCGGGCCTGCAATTAGCTGTACTTCATCAGATGTGGATTGGTGCTGCCTCGACATCAAACTAATTCGAGCAAGGAGGAGTGTGCGCAAGGTTGCTTCAACCATGGTAGCTTCTTGGAATAAGTCTGCATCGACCTTCAGAGAAAATCCTCCTTCCCCGTTCACCTTGAGCAACGTCCAGACCGCCCATGAACTTCTGAAGGGCAAGTGGACTACACGGGCGAACATGAAAGTTGTGTAGGCGGACGAGAAGGGAACTTCCTCCTGTAAACGCAAGGAATCACTGCATCACGAGGTAAGTAGTACACTTCCTCAACCATCTCAGTGTAGTTATCATAGGCAAAGTAGTACAAGAGTACAACGTGCGATTATGCAGTACGAAACCTATGCAGTGCGGTTGCTTCAGTTTGTTGTGGGGGAAAATGCAGTACGCTTGTATAGGTTCATTACAGATAATGATGCAGTGTGGTTGCTTCAGTTCACCTTGTGGGGTGATGCAGTCACCATGCAATGCTTCGGCAGTACCATTTTGAACACATTGCAGTTCGCATGATTCGGTTCATTTAACCTAACAATGCAGCTCGGTCATTTTGTGTGCAGGAGATGCCGTTCAGCAGATACAAAATGCCGCGCATAATTGACAGCACTGAGAACAACAACTTTCAGAAGAGTGGATATTCTTCTGAAAGAGATACTGGCTGGGTTACCCCTGAGATTCCTCGTGGATTCTTCACGACGACAAACAGGGTGCAGTACTCTCCACAAGAAGATTTTTCACATGACGAAGATGTAGTTGAAGATGAAGATGATGTCACATTCGTCTGGGAAGGCACTCACCAACGCGATGATGAAGACGATGACGATGACGATGAGCCGATAACAGTTCTCAACCCAGAGTATAAGCACGAGTTCACTACGTTTCGACAGCATGTCCGAGCAGACAATGATGACGCAATTGAACACGATGTTGCAGCAGATGATGATTATGTCTATGATGATGTGCCACTGCTCCAAAATTTTCAAACCAATCCACCGAGACATCGTCACAACACTGGATTACCACCACGCCCACCTGCCGCACCCCAAAACAGAGCTCAGCGCCCACTTGCTGCACCGAAAAACAGAGCTCCAACCAGACCTGCTGCATCAACTTCGACGCTACGGCCACCAACGGTGCCTCGGTCAAAAGTAAACAGCAGGTACAAATCCTCCTCACTGTTACCACCGCGAGATCCTCAACTACACACATCTGCTATAACCCCGCCATGTCCAATACAACCCGGCGAGCTGCAAACACCATCAAGCGAACGACTCTACACACATGTAAGTTTATGGTCTGAAAAAAATAAATAGTTACAGTCCATTCAGATAACATTGCAGTACACACTGATATTTCTTGTGAGCTTTGGCTAGGAACATTGCAAATGCTTTATTAAACTTGTATGCACTCCTCGTATTCAAAAAACAGAACAGAACAATTTTTCTCATATAGCATTTCAATTAATGCAGGATAAAAACATGCCGCTGAACCTCGTACCTGCTGCTGGAATGAAATTCACCATGTACGACAAGGCATGGGACTTTTACAACAATTATGCAAGATGTGCAGGGTTTGGTATACGCAAGAGGGCAAAACACAGGACAAATGCCTACATTGTCTGCTCAAGAGAAGGGGTCCACAAGCAGGCTGTGTCAGATTATCACTGGGTACGTCAGAAGACATCAAAAAGGATTGGCTGCAATGCAAAGATTAGAGTCAAAAAAAGGAAGGATGGCAAATTTGTGATAGAAATGGTTCAACTCAACCACAATCACAAGATGCTGGAAAGCCCCGGGATGCTTTTGCACATGCGATCACACAAAAAAGACGATCCTTTGATAGACCAGTTAGTGAAAGACATGCAACTGGACAACCACACACATGCTCAGATGATGTCGACGCTGTCGCGTATGTCCGGTGGTCTGCAGTACATGGGACATACTAGCCGCGACTGGGTAAACAGGTAAGCATGTAATGGAGCATATCTCTTGAGCATTCTGTCTGTAATTATTCCCTATTTGGTGAGATAAGTTTGCATTGTCTCTGAAAATGCAGGAAACAGAAGTTTGCCAGAGAAGAGTCTGAAGATGATGTCAAGAAACTTCTGAATTTCTTCGAGAAAATGCAAAAGATAAACCCAGAGTTCTTCTATGATTATGACGTTGATGCAGATAACCGTGTAAGAAACGTCTTTTGGGCGAACGCAAGTTGCAGAGGATCGTATGAAGATTTTGGAGACTGCATTACATTTGACACGACTATAAAACTAACAAATTCCACATGCCGCTGGGAGTGTTTGTGGGGGTGAACCATCATCTACAGAGCACCATATTTGCTGTTGCACTCGTGCGAGATGAAACAATACCATCATTTGAGTGGGTTTTCAAAACCTCTCTGAGGTGTATGAACAACATGCCGCCAATCTGCATGCTCACAGGTACAAAAAATAAAAAACACCTGCATAATTACGTTTTGTTTTGTTTTGTGCACTTATATTTCTTCCATCTATCTTGCAAACACACAAACAACTTAATAAAAAAACACTGTTTGTCTCTTCTCAGACCAGTGTTCTTCGATGAAGGCAGCATTAAAAACTATCCTCCCACAAACTCTGCATAAGCTGTGTCGGTGGCATATCATGAAGAAGTACAAGGACCACGTCGCCTTGCTGTATAAGGCGCACGAGAAGCTCAAGGACGAACTCAATGCAGTGCTGAACCACCCACTAATGCCGTCAGAATTTGAACGAGCATGGAAGAACCTCATTCAGAGGTACAACTTGCAAGACGACGAAGTGATGAATTCACTGTGGGATGACAGGCACGAGTGGATCTCAGCTTACTACAAGGAAATTTTCTGTGCTCGGATGACTTCCACACAGAGAAGCGAGAGCATGAACCGCATACTGAAGAAAAATTTTGTCAGGGAGAAGCATGATCTCCATCTGTTTGCTCAGCAGGTGGACAAGTGCATTCAGACCAGGAAGGCCGTCGAGCACGCAGAGACAGTAGCAAATGAGGTAAACAAAATGTCAATAAAAAACTGCTTAAAAATATGACTACAAAAACAAAGAATTTTTTCATTTCTCTGGATCGTAACAGTGCATTTGTGATCATGCAGTCAGAGGTAAAAACAACAACAAAGTTTGGCTTCGAAGTTCAGCTATCAAAAGTGTATACAAGGGCAGTGTTTGCAGATTTCAAAGAAACACTCTACCGTAGCACTGCATTCAGAGCAGAACGGTGCCCTGAGAACCCGACAAAGTATCTCGTACACCACTACAACAGATCAGATGCATTTGACTAGGCAAGGCATAATTTCCAAGTGGTCGCTGATGAAGAGAAAGGTGTCTACGAATGTGAGTGCAAACTCTGGACACACACAGGTGAGACTCCTAGCAAAAAAAATTCTAGATTCTCATAGTCATGCACGAAAGCTAACTTACTGAACTTTAAAAGTACATATGCATGTGTAATTCACAAAACTAAATGAAGTTCACTTCTTTAAAAAATGAACAAATAATGAAAAAAAATATGTTTACTAATTTCATGCAGTTCACTTACAGAACAAAAAAAATCATGTTTTGTCTGCAGGCCTCTTCTGCGTCCATGTCTTATGCATGCTTTCTCATTTGAGAGTACTCAACATTCCTGAGGTGTACATCATGAAAAGATACACCCGTAACGCAAGATCAGATGCAACGTTTGACAGAAGAGACTACGAACAAACAGCACCAGATGGAACCTCGCTTTTTTGCCGTAGAAAATTGCTGACAGAAACAGCAATGGACCTTGCAAACAGAGCGACAAGGTCTGACGCCGGGTGCCACAGAGCGTTGTCTGGTATGAGGGCACTGATAGAGGAAGTTGACGTGCTCAACGAAGAAGAAGAAGAAGAAGAAGAAGAAGCAAAACTAAAGCAAGCAGAGAAATCCCAGCATGACAATAATGCCGAGCAAGTAGAAAATACTGAACACATCGGAACTGGTGCTATCAAAAAAGAAACAATTCTTCCACCTCCTGTTTCAAACACAAGAGGAAGGAAGAAAGGGGGAGATGCAACCCAGAAAAAGGTGGCATGCAAGGAGAAAAATGATGACAAAAACAGTAAGCCACAGCCTGAGCTGGACAGTGATGGTCACCCACTGGGAATAAGAAGGTGCAAGACATGTAATGAAATCAGCGGCCACAATTCCAGGACGTGTACAAAAAGAAATGAACAAGAAAAATGAGGACATGGAGATGCACAACAAAACAGAAATTCCACTCACAACACTAAGAAATGGACGAAACCGAGATGTTGTAGCATCTGCAAAAAGAGGAAGAGACACAATTCAAGAACCTACCCCAAAAGAAAAAGAAAAAGATCAGAAAATGAGGAAGACGAAGAAGGTGAGGTCAAAGAAGAAGATGATGACAGAACTGAAGAAGAAATGGCTTATGAAGAAGCAGATGGAGAAGAGGAGGAAGAAGAAGAGAGTGAAGAGGACAAAGAACATGAAGAAACTGAAGAAAAAGTGGCGTATGAAGAAACAGATGATGAATAGGAAGAAGAGAGTGAAGAGACTGAAGAGAGTGAAGAGGACAAAGAACATGAAGAAACAGTGTCAACAAGACCACCACAAGGAAATGCTGCTGTACAGAAACAACCGAGAACAACACCACTTTCAAAAAACAAGGTAGGAGCAAAGAAGGATGCAGTTCACAGCACTGGAAAACGAAAACCACCATCAACCAGCACGCGGGGATCAAAGAAGGATGCAATTCACAGCACTGGAAAACCAAAGCATCCATCAACCAGCACGCGGGGAGGAAAGAAGGATGCAGTCCACAGCACTGGAAAACCAAAGCAGCCATCAACCAGCACACGGGGGGCTACAAACACAAAGGTGCAGAGACAAGAACCGGCAACACCGCCATGGAAAACAAAAGAAAGTGCGACATTAGACACGCTCCAGTCACCGCGCAGAAGCAGCAGGTTAACGACCAAATAGATGAACAGACAATAAATTAATCGTATGCATAGCAGTTTGCTTATCTCTATGACTTATGTATCAGTTTAAATTTTGTGTAAACACAAATTTCTCGTTGACTATGAGTTATTCAACTAAACCATGTAAAAGAGAAAATGGTATATAGAGTATACCATATATATATAGCAGTCTTGAGTAAAACATTGACACATTTTGATTCAAAAACCATGTAAAAAATGCTATTAGCTCGCTGCAGTCGAACGAGTAGTACATATAAAACGCATTTCAATATGCAGTATGGAACTTGCAATTATGCAGTACGCTTCAAACTATCATGCAATACTATAGAGTAACTAAATGTAGTACACACCATACAAATTGGGAAAAAAATGTGGAAACATGTAGTGCTCAGCTAACATATAAGCAGTTCACATATTGTAACCATATAAACACAAATTTCCCACTGAATAATAATTGAAGTGGCTCAGATCACAAAAGTGCTTGTTACAAAACACTCAAAAAAGATGAAGCGTTCAACACGCAAAAGTACTTATTACAAATCAACCTCATAACCTTAGCCAATCACGTCAAACGTGATTCTAACCGTATGATCCCCGAGTTCAAAGAAGTTGGGGACAACAACTTGCTCAGACTTCAGGCCACTATCAATGACAAATTCCTTCCACCCTTTGTGCAGACACAGCCGCCCGTCAGCGCCTACAGTGTACTTGGCTGGCTGAAGGTATCCATTACCAAGAAGAATTCCTTTCTTCTTGAGCCGGACATACCTAACAGCTCGTTTAGGAATTTTCTGTAAAAAATAATAAAACTGTTTGAGAATGAAACTAGCAGTACAATTCTCATGCTGTGCACAGAGATAGATGAAGTGCACAACAGTCCAACGAGTAGTACATATAAAACGCATTTCAATATGCAGTATGGAACTTGCAAATATGCAGTACGCTTCGAACTATCATGCAGTACTATAGACTAGCTACATGTAGTACACACCAAAAAAATTGGGAAAAATGTGGAAATATGTAGTGCTCAGCTAATATATAAGCAGTTCACATATTGTAACCATGTAAACTAAAACATAAGCTACATGCACACAAGCATAAAAATAAAAACAAGAAATAAGAACACATTGCAGTACACTTCAAAAAACAAAGAAAAAAGTGCGTTCCTAAAATACTGCAAGTTCAGAATGCAATGGAATTATACAAAAAAAACACAAAGAAAAAAAATCATATCTAACGAATCATACCATCTTGTAGTGAGTCTCCACATCTGTTGGCATAAGCTGATGGACAAAAGGACTCGTGCAGCCAAGGCCACGCCGAATCAAGGCAGAATAGAACGCAGAAACGTTGGTCTGGCCCATATCCAATCCTTCCGTGAATACTGTACCATATGCAAGCTGCTCGGCTCGCCCAGTTCGGCACAACACCATCCCACCATGACGAGCACGACGGGCCTGCGAGCAAGCTGAACAATTGCAGTGTGTCGGCACACCACAACCATGGCCGCAGCAGAAGAGATACGCACAGGGGCCTAGAGCCATCGCAACAAAAATCTAGAAAAGCAAAAAAATAATAATAGGCTGGAGAAAGGAGAGAACTTGCGGCTAGCGCAGAAATGAAATGCAAAGGAAGGGTATAAGTTAGCCTTCATTTATATAAGAGGAATGCAAATAGGTCAAAACTGAAAATTAAAGGGGACTTAATGGAAATTATGTTCCCAAGAATAAAGGACAATCAAAAAAGGCTTATGTTACCAAAGAAAAAGGAACGAAAAAAGAAGGTGTACTTTGACTGCAGCAATTCCCACGAACAAAACCGCAGATCATTAAAAAATAATACTCTGAAAAATTATAATCCACACACCATTTTATGTGTGCAGTTCTCCAAATTCATACCAGGAAGTTCACTATATGTGTGGATGAAGTGCAGTACATGATAAAAAAGCAAAAGAGAAGCACTTTCGCAGCATTGGCATAGCCAGTCACAACTTTTTGGCAACAGGAGGATGCACGTAGCGCAAAATGTGTACACCTGCAGCACAGAACTATGACGAATGCAGTGCGCATAGGAGCACAAAAGCAGTGCACACCCGTACACTAAGAAAAAAGGATACGAAAGAGGAAAACAATAAAGAAAAATGATACCGATGCAGTGCACAAAAATGTAGCCCAGAAAATGTGCAGTATGGTATGCGTGCACATGCAGTACTGAAACTAAATCAATGCAGTGCACGCATGATTTACTAAAAAAAGCAGTGCATGCCCCAACGTTGAAAAAGTAACAAAGGAAAAAAAATTGACCACCCAGGTGCTACCGGCCCCAGCCAGTCTCGTAATAGGTCTGCACCCACAGAAGGGGAGTCGTTCTGAGCCACAGTGAATGGGGTCGGTTGCACATGGGCCCACAGGTCATAGAGCATATAGCTAAGAGCGCCGTGTATAAGCGCCCAGATAAGTATACGGAGGAGTTCGACCAGTATGCCTCGCCAGCGCTTATAAACAGGTCGGGCGCGCCTTCCGTGGGCGAGGTGGTACTAAACATTAGGACGCACACACAGCGAAACGGGAACCAAGCCGTGCTCACAGGCCGACTTGGACCCAAGTACGTCTCTAAACTAGCCGAACACAGGCCCAACAAGGCCGACTAAGAAAAAACAATAAGTTTAAAATCTGGTGAAGAAGAAGATGGTGCCGGCCAGGAGCCAACAATGCCAGCGTTCTTTTAGAATTATCATCAAATTTGCTTTCTGTTGTTTGCTTATGTATCGTTAGTTTGCTTGCCATGCACAATCACTTTGTAATGATGAACTCTGATTATGAAATTGTCGTACATAATGCAAACAGGACGCATGCAGTGCAAGTTGCACACGAATGCAGTACATAATTTGTCGAATGAAGTCTTAACATACCCAACAAAGCAGTGCACGAACATAAATTTGAAAAAAGGAATACATAAGAGCAAAAACACAAATAGAAAAACGCAAAAACACGTAAAATAATTCAATACAGTCCAGAAGTACACGAAAGTACAGCACAGAACCATAATGAGTGAAGTACATGTATGATTTACTAAGCAGTGCACTCCCATACATTGGGAAAAAGATTACATAATAGCAAAAAGACGGAAGCAAAAAAATGGCAACTATACATGCAGTACGCAATGCGTACACATGCAGTACGGAACCCTGATCAATGCAGTGCACACTCCAACATTGAAAAAAACACATAGGGCAGAAAAAAATAATAATAATTCAATACAGTCCGTTGTGTTGTTCTTTGTTTCATGTATGCAAGATTTTGATAATGTCCGTTGCTTGTGATCAATTGCTTTCGCAGAAATTAGTTTGCATTAGAACAAGTATCTACACAACTTTGAAAAATTTAATGAGTGACACCAGAACATACTATGCACATACAAAACATAACAGTCCACAAAAAATAGTAATTATATAAAAATAAAAATTAATATTGATATATCCGTATACCTTTCTAAACAAACGTGAATACAGTTCACAGAACGAACATAAGGTAGTTCAACAAGTGTATGCGTGAAGTGCAGTACATGCATAAATGAAGAACGACAAGGGCCCCAATACACACACTTGCTACACGAAGTGCAGTACTCAACATTGGTGTAAGAAGTACAAATGACAAGGGCCCCACTACATAAATGAAGAATGACAAGGGCCCCATCAAAGGGGACGCGCGCAAAAACCCACCCGGACCCCACACACCCTAAGATATACAGGGGGGCGACGGGGTATGACGGACTCGCCTACGCATGCGGCGTGCGGCAAGCCGCGTCGCCGCTTGCTCCGGCTCGTTCCAGGCTCAGCCTCGTAGGGGGATGTGGAGGAGGGGTCATGACCCCCCTCCCCACCCCCTGCTCGTCCTCGCGCTAACGCATGTAGTGCGCTTGGTTGACAGGCGCAGTGTGGACATTCTGTTTTTCCCATCAAAGGGGACACGCGCAAAAACCCACCCGGACCCCACACACCCTAAGATAGACAGGGGGGCGACGGGGTATGACGGACTCGCCTACGCATGCGGCACCGCGGCAAGCCGCGTCGCCGCCTGCTCCGGCTCGTTCCAGGCTCAGCCTCGCAGGGGGATGTGGAGGGGGGTCACGAACCCCCCTCCCCACCCCCTGCTCGGCCTCGCGCTAACACACGCAGTGCGTACAAGAACAATACAAAAAATATATAGACAGCTAAAAAAATTGGGGGGCCCCCACCCCCCCATGTACCTTAACATACAAACAAATAAAAAAACCAACTACAAAACGCAACTATAGGCTAAAAGCAATGCTTTTTTGTTTTGGCAAAAAAAGCAGTTGGGTGTCATAAACCAATGCAGCTTCGGCATGCACACACGTGCAGCACTTTGCTTGAATGCCAAAAAAATGCAGTTCTCTTATATTGGACAAAGAAGTTCGGCATCAAATGCGATACAGTTTATCGAACACATATCATACATATAAAGCGTGACAAAAATGCCAGTTCGCATAGACCGTGGTCGTCAACAAAAAAATAAAATTATACACTTATATATATTGTATCAGTTATTAATATAAAATACACATACGTATACAAAATTATCCACATGCACTGCTGCATAAACGAACAAGAAGAAACACAACGACAAAAAAAAGTCTTTTTCATACATTGTCTACCTTAGTCAGCACACACAAACACAACATCAAAACCTAGCTATTGTCCACGCACAGCCTTTTGCACCCAGTAGAAAAATAGTGCCCCAAATGACTGTTACTGCGACTGCGTCTACGATTGCGTCTGCGATTGCGACAGGGAAGTGAGCCCGAGGTCCGCAATCAGTTCACGCAACTCAAGCGGCATGTCTTCATAACACAACATGTTCAAAGGATTGAACAACAGCTGGAACATGTACTCCGCCTTCCAATCTTCAGCAGCAGGCTGAAAAAAAGAAAACAAATGCAAACAAGTGATTAAAAAAAGGTTGTCATAAAGAACAAAAAAGTAAAAAGAAAACAGAGAAGCTGTTACGTCAGATTTCAAAATTTTCTCAACTAGACGTTGGCCGTCATACAACTGTGTCATCCTCAAAACATAGATTCCGCACTCATTTGGTCCCTGTGCTAGCACGACCGGGTAAGATGGCTTCTCTGCCAATTTAACCCAGTCAGGACGGTTCCTTGATTTATACATTTTTTCACCATAAATCGCCTTCAGCAGCTGAGTCATCCTCCTCATCTGGCAAAAAAAAGAAGCACAAGGTAAGAATAACACACATCACGGATCAAAAAGTTGATCTTCAAACGAACCCCAAAAAGAGTTGTTCTCAAACATCTAAAACAATCCCTCTTTGAAGTGCACGTGTGAGAAAAATGCAGTTATGTCGTGCATATGTTGAAGTTTACTACATAAACAATTGCAGTTTATAAAAAATACAGTGGGAGAAACACAAAGAAAGCTTTACGCTTGGCAAAGAAAAAATAACATACCACTTCAGTGCAATCTGCATGGTAGTCAGTCCTGCGCCACCTTGTCGTGACATCAGGATGGCCAGTGTACTTCCTACTGTCATGGATATCAAGGGTATGGCGATGCTGGTTCATCGTGTATAAGGAATAATGACCATCCTTGAATCGCGACATCATAATCTGTTCGCATAAAAAATGAAATCAAAAGTTCTTTCGACATATACCACCAGGACCACTGATCCAAAAATAACTATAAAAAGAAATGCAACAAACCAGGAAAAATAAATGACAAAAACAATGAATTTACCAATTTTGCATCCAACAGGTTTGCGCTGTCGTTCACAAAAAATTTGAACTGCTTAACTGCATCTTCTAATACAAACGAGCTATGCGCAACTGGCAACACAAGATTTCCGTCATTATCTCTCGTCACAGAGGTTTCCATTTAAAGAACGTACTGCACACAAAAAAGAACAAAAAAAGGACATGAAAAAAAAGAATAAACAATGCAAGCAGGCATGGACATGAAAAAGCCCAGTGCAGTAGGAAAGAATGATAGCAAACGTTTACCATGATAAATAAAGGTGAAAGTAGCAAACGTTCACGGATTGATAAGCTAAACCCAATTCAGGGTCTTGCTTCCAGTACTTGATGACAAAATCCATGATATACGAATCCAGTAAAGCTCCTTTGCCAAATGTATCATAGATATAGTCGATATTGTAAGTATCGACATCACCAAAAGGACCATGCACCATAAAGAACGCGTTCCTGCAGTAAACATACACAGATGGGATCGATAAAATTAGAATTAAAATCAAAACACACAAAAAGCATGAAAGGGCACACGCATCACATAAAAAACTTACTCGCGGTATTTGGTTACAAAATCTTTGCTGAGAACAAGATCCTTTATTTTAATCGCCTCATCCATATATCTGAACCTCGGAGGCTTCAATTTCTCTATAGAGCATCTCAACTTAAAAGCCCTCTCACCTGCCCTCTTGTTCGAAAATACTTCAACCTCATCCAAATGAGGATGATTAATTGCTGCACTCCTAGTCCTAGTTGCACGTGCACACGGTGTAACAAAATCATCATCATCAACATCATATACATCAGGTGGAGAGCTAGGCCGAGAGACACTTCCACCATCAGGTCCAGACGCCACATTTGTGTTCAAACCAGAATTATCTGGAGAGATTTCAATGATACAATCCTCCATAACCACATCAGAACCCTGGGACTCAAACAGTGACGTACAGCCTTCATGAAGCCCCCAATCAAAACCTAAAAACATGCAGAAAAAACATGGAAGCACTCAGTACAAAACACAAAAACCAAAAAACATGTATAGAGAAAAAATAGAATGCAGCCCACTGTTGTATACAGCAATGCAGCCCGCACTTGTATACAGCAATACAGCCCACATATAAATAACAATGCAGCCCACTTCTCTACAGCAATGCAGCCCACACTTGTATACAG
>NC_041380.1:395201490-395212208 GCF_002162155.2 Triticum dicoccoides
ACAACAATGCAGCCCACATATAAATAACAATGCAGCCCACTTCTCTACAGCAATGCAGCCCGCACTTGTATACAGCAATGCAGCCCACATACAAAAGAACAATGCAGCCCACTTCTCTACAGCAATGCAGCCCGCACTTGTATACAGCAATGCAACCCACATATAAATAACAATGCAGCCCACTTTCCCATAAAGAAGCGGAACCAAGCAGTAGTCAAAAATAAAATAAAGCGAGGATAAAGAAGTTCAATAAAACAACCTTTATCTGCAAAAATTAGAAGTGATGTTAAATCAAGGCAACACTTCCTCGATGTTAGCCAGCTATAGAGCATGGCCTTTCTGATGTAGCCAATGTGCTCCACCCCAAACTTAGCAACTCGAACACCATCCCATGTTTGCAAGAATTGAAACATATAGAATCCACAATCATGCCTGCAATAAAAAGAATAAAAAACATCAGTTTCACAAAAATTAAGTGAAAAAAACTTGAACGGTATGACACAGAAGGGCTGTAAAGAACGCACCCATTTGGCTGCAATGGGACAATGACATGTTTCAACACAAATCCATCAAGTGTGGGAGGATTTAGCGGCTCATCAGAACTCAAGCTACCTTCTTTCCATGCACGCTTGATATTTTTAACCATCCTCCTAAAAACCCTGACCGCATCAGGGCTGCCAGGTTTGTTGAGCGAGTCAAGAAATTCAAACCGCCTTTCTTTCACATTTAACGCAACTACACAATAATGACCAACACCATCCCTCGTATCTGGCGGATCAAAAGTTGCAAAAACGACCTATTGGAAGCATGAATAAATAAATAAAATTATTATAACAAGAAAAAACAGAATGCTATAAAAACAAAACAGGCAAAATACACATAAAAACGTCTCTCACCATATCCTTTTTATCAACACGCTCCTCGGCTTTTAAAGAGAACATCATTTTAAAACTCCTGCCTACAGTACCACCATTCCAAATATTTGTCTGCAAATCAAAACCAAAAATCAAATAAGCAAAACAAGTCGTCGCACGAAATCAGAAAAGAAAATGAAAAAAAATATAACAAAAATTTCTGCATTCTTACACAAATATGGTACGGGACAACCATTGTCGGAGATCTCTTAAACTTATCTACCAGCAAAGAAACCCCAAGATCTACAAGCCTTGTAGTGAGCATCCCTTTATCCCAAAAGGATTGACCAACTTCGCCAATGCTAATATCACCCATCTCAGTTTTAAAAGCAATCATGTCCCTGAATTTTTCATGAAAAACTCAAACATAAGATACTAAAAAAATAACAACAAATAAAAACGGGTAAATACAAAAATTGGATAATACATATGAACAAAACAATTTCTAAAAAACCATACTTCTTCTTGTCCTTCCGAGCCCTTGTAACAGCAGCGTACAACTCATTGTATCTTTTCAGAAGAGCTGGATCAATGCTCGACGGTGTCACAACAGGGAGTTCATCATCTGTAATAAAAAAGATGAAGTTCACTTATACAAACAATGAAGTTTAAATATTAAGATAAGGGAATTCTGCTAGCTATTTTGAAAATTATAGACAAAAGATCAAAGTTTCACTTATCATTAAACATCTAATACAGATACCATAGTAATTAAACAACATGAATGAGAAAAACATCAAACTGCACCGTTAAAAAAATCTCTTGCCTTTAGTGTCAGAGTCTTCAGGCTGCTGTTCTTCAGAACTGAGCAAAATATTTTCTTGCATAGGTTGTGATGAATCCACCACAACCTCACTGGACTTTCCTTCTGCAGCAACATCAGCATTCTCTTGATTTACAACAGTCTGGTCAACAGCAGCTTCCTTAGATACTTCAACTACATGAGGCTCCACTATCAATACTTCCGGAACATCATTGGACACCAGAGAGACAGGGGAAGCAACAACACTAGCAGCAGGGGCAACATTCTCCGGTGGCTTTTCAATGCCAACATCAGAATCTTCATGCCGACTGGTGGGAACAACATCATGGGATCCTTGAGCTACAGAAGGATCTGCACACTCAACGGCAACCGATACAGAAGCATCAACACTGACACGACCATCAACAGCACAACTGCCCTGATTCAGATCAACATGGACTTCCACGTTTTGTTCTCCAACCTGTGGAAAGTTTAAAAAACACCGAGTAACACAAAAATAAGCATGTGGATAACCAACACAACAACACACAACACACTTATGTCAAAAGACTGCTGGCAACATACACATAACAACTACAGTCCACATATGCAAAACAACACCAACACATGTGTGTCAAACACAACTACAACTGCAACCCACATATACATAAAAAAATTGCAGTTCGCTTTGACAAACGCTGCAGTTCAGTTATGTTAAATACTGAAGCTCACGTACGTAAATAAGTATGGATCACGCATGCCAAAAAGAACTGCAGTTCACTTTTGTCAAACAGTGAAGATCACACATGTAAAACTATTGCAGCTAACATATGCAAATGAAAATGCATATGGATGAACATAACAGCGTACATCAAGTTTATAACAGACAACAAAAAATTAGATTACAACCCACTAACAGAACAAGTAATACAACTATACCTTATCAGCTACAACATCCAGAGGGGACGCTGCATCACCCAAGACCTCATCCTTCCCAGAGCAATCGTAAGTCTCTTTGTGCACATCACGAGCAGCGACACCAGTCTACGGGCATAGAACAAACCAAAAACGAGAAATAAGATGGTACCGACCGAAAAAGAAAAAACTCCAACTATGCACAAGCAGTACACACTTCACAACAGAGAAGTACACAAAAAAAATATGGGAACCAAACAAATGTTAGTTCAAATAAAAAGGGAAGCATGGCAGAACAAACATGGCAGGAGTATTTATACCTGACGAACTCCATCGTCTCTAGTTCCATCGACACCAGAAGATTCCACTCCAGTCTATAACAAAAAAAACAAAAATAGTGAGGAGCAGTCAACATAATACACAAAAAAGAGGTCCAAAGCCACAAAAAACCTAGAACAAACATTATCAGCACCAACGCCAGCGTCCTGACGGATCATTTCATCCACAATATGCCCAGCATCCTTCTCATACCGACCGCATTTTTCTTCTTGTGAATGTCTCAATTGAGCATACGAAGAACAAACATTTGTCACTGCAATCTTCAGGCTTTCAATCACACCACAATCAAAATTGTGAGCAGCAACAATATCTTCATCTCGTGGGCCATGGCCAATAGGGAAAAAACCAGCAACTGTCCTCAACCTGTCACCAGAGGTTGGCAAATCTTCAATCAGCTTCAAAACCTTCAGAAGAAGCTCATCAATCTCCTCATGCTTTTTCCCGCCAACAAATGTCTGTTTATAGAGCTTGTATGATCAAACATCTGTCGAGGCATGAAACCATGAGTATGCGGCACCTCATCATCACAGGCAGGAAGCTGACTACAGATAGGCTCATAAAACCTATTATGAATGCTAGGCCCCGCATCAGAGCTGCCGTGTACAACTACAATAGGATGGTTGTACACAATATCACCTGACGCCTTCCACTGCAAAAAAAGACAACACGCAAAGACAAGTACACATGTGAGTACTAGAAGAGTTCGCATTTATAATGACTGCACATTTTTTTTTAAAATCTGATATTAAAAAATCAGCTGCACTAACCGACAGCTTCCCAAATTTGTAACTTTCCAAGTAAATCTTTCCCTTCACAAGCACATCCTCATTGTACAGCTTCATCAGGTCCTTGGTCATCAGGTATGACGCGCGTGGCGTCAACGTGTGCATGACTGAAAATTTGCGAAGCTTCAAGAAGTCAAGATACATAATCAGGGGGACAATGGCACAACCCTCTGCACAATTCTGCTTGCTGCCTTCTGATTGCCACCTAACCACAGCTGCCTGCAACTCATCAACAACAAGCTGACAAAAATCCATCTGAGCCATAGCCGCATTATCCATGTTCTCTACCATCACAGCAACTCTACCCAAACGAACTGCAGGCCCCGGGCATAGCAAATTCTGGTAAAGTATCAGGAAGAACACCTTCACAGCAAGGTCAACACTCACATAATCATCTTCCTCCACCAACACCTTCAACTTCTCAAGCAAGTCCTTGACACCTATACTTTTTGAACGGTCAAAGCCAAGCTCATCCTTGAGGGCAGTCAACGATTCATCATGATCGCTGGAAGCAGACATGGGTGCAGTGTGACGTCCCATAGGTAAATCAAAAATGTGATGAACTGCATCACGATTGATTCGAAGAACCCTGCCATTCCCAAAGTCCATTAATATAGTGGCAGGGTCAATCACTCCCATCAAATAGCACATAAGAATGCGTGACACATTTTTCTTTACTGTCAGATCAAAGACAACACCAAATCCAGCATCCCTAACACGGCTGCAATGTGCCTCTTTCAACAAAGAAGCAGCCTTGCAAACAGTGGGAAGCGACAAACGCACGGTCTTGTTAAATCGAGAATCATCTCCCTCACCATCATCTTCAGTTGCATTGCTCTTACTAGACTTCTTCCTCTGTGTAAAGGGAAATGTAGTCCACATTAGAAGATTAGGCATAAAAAAAGAGACATAGAAAATACAGAAAGAATAACAAATGAAGGAAACAAATGCAGTGCACTTCAACAAACCTTTGGAGCAGCATCCACCTCCTCGCCAGAATCACCACCAACATCTTCGTCGACATCATCATGGGCACGCTTGGGTACACTCTTAGATGAACCACAGTCTTTGCGTCTAGAAGGATGAATACCCTTCACATAATCAGCAAGCACAAAGTCGTCGTCATCAGAATTGGGACCTTCAGTGACATGTAGTCGTTTGCGCTGAGGATCATCACTTCCACCAACTTCAGCGGTTCTCTTGCCAAGATGCTTCTTCATTCCAGCAACACGTGGACTCCGCCGAGGTGTACCACCTTCCTCAGCAACAGTACTCAACCTCTTCTTCACCTTGCCAAATTTACCACCCTTGGCACCATCTGCAGTTCTCCTCTGCTTCTCCTTTTTAGCAAACTCTTTTGACTCAATTTCAAACCTCAACTTCTTCTTACTTTGCTTCAACTCATATTGACGAAGCTGTTCCGGGACCATCCAATCCTGTGTAACTTCCTCTGTACCATCAACAGACTGCGACTGTGTTTCAGACAAGACATGACGTCTCTGATCAAAGCTCACACCAACATTACCCTCTGCAAAATAATGGTCAATCAATTGAGTAACCTCCTCAAACCCAGGCGCCCCAGCATGGAAAACAGACACTGCGTCAAAATAAAGTTTGTCTATGCTCGTTAAAAATTGCACAAAAAGAACAAATGCAGTATAGTTAGACATATAAATGTAGTGCTCAACCATAAACTCAAAATAAAAAATAATGCATTGTACAAAAAACTTGAATAAAGCAACAATGCAGTTCACAAGTACATACACTGGAGTTCACATACAAAAATAAAATGCAGTGCTGCATATACTATATTCACGGATATTCAGAACAAAAATGTCGAACTAGATAAAACAAGACATACACAAAAATAAACAAATTAATCACATACCAGAAGAAGGGGCCACACTTATAGGAGAAGATTCAATCGGCGAATTCACTTGATGTCCTCCCACGACACCATGATCCTTACCACCAGGACAAGGAGAGACAATTGGTGTATCATTATGAGCACTGCAATCACCTGCTAGATTCAAAAAAAAACAAGAAAAAAGAAATTACAAAAACATCACATGACAAAATAATGCAAACGAACGCTGACAACTAACAAAGCATAACCCAATATGCAGGATGAATTAGGAAACTAGATAAACATCAAACAAAATAAACAAAGCCTAACGAATAAGCATTCCACATACCCTGAACTCCTTCTCCCGGCCTGCTCGGCGAAGACATAGCGTTTCCCTGCAACACAAAGGACGAAGTGACAGACATAAGCAACAAAATCGGCGAAAATCTCACGAAACCCTAGATTCGCATTGCTACACACAACTATCGACTTCAAAACGAGATAAAATCGACTGCCTACGAAAAATTACACAAGCAAAAAGAGCTACAGCAACTACAAGAATCACAAAAACAAGGCGAGGGGACAATCAACACCGAGCCAAGCGGAACGTACCAAAGAAAAGTGTGCGGCAACGGCGGCGGGAAGGGGGAAGGGGGGGCGGTGACGGGAACAGACAGGAAAGGGCTGCGGGAGCGCAGCGGCAAGGGCTCACGGAGCGGACAGCGACGCCGAATGCAGGAATAAGGACCTCTTGAGGGCGGCGGTTCTCCGAGCGACGGCGGTTGCTGCGCGCGACGGCGGTTTTGCCCGAGGGAGAGATGCCTTGGGAGAAACTGCAAGAGAGGAGAGGGGATTGTTCTCGGTCTCTTTCTCTGACAGCGAAGCGGTGGAATAGCCTGGAAACGATACGTAGGAGGCCCGCGTGTCGCAAAAAGGGTCACAAATAATGGGCCAGCCCAAAAATAGCCCGGACAAAATAAGCCAGTCTACATCAAAACGCACATATTACTAAAAAACAACAAAAAGAAACATGATGCAGTTCTCTGTGAAGAATCATGAAGTTCAAATGGTAAAACAACAAATAAAATACATACAGTTCGTAAGAAAAGTTGAAATCAAAAACAAAACGCATGTTAAGAAAACACATCCGAAAAAAAGTCTACCTTCAATTAAGTGCCACACAAAAAATGTGCCCCCCCTCCGCTCTCCCCTTAAACCTCCCGTACAGTGAAGTAAGCACATGCAAAAAAAAAACAAATGCAGTACGCACTGCTGGAAAAATGCAGTGCATTTCTATACGGGATGTAGTACGCCATTATGCATTTCTTTTTCAGGATGAAGAAAAACGCGAACGCAAAAAAAGTAAACGCAGTGCGCAAGTACACGAACATGCAGTACAGTATCATAAACAATGCAGTACAATCGTAATTTGCTAAGCAGTGCAGTCCCGTACATTCGAAAAAAAAGATTACAAAAAAGTAAAAACACGGGAACAAAAATGAGAACTGTACATGCAGTAAGGAATGAAGTTCACATCTAGTACATAACCATGATCAATGTAGTGCACCGATGATTTACCAAAAAGCAGTGCACTCCACGACATTAAAAAGCATACAAAGAATAAAAACTGATCACCCAAATGATACCAGCCCCAGCCACACAAAATTTGACAACGTACATGCGTCTCTGAACTACCCGAACACAGGCCCAACAAAACCGACTAAGAAAAACAATAAGTTCAAAAAAAGTGGGGGGGCCCACCCCCTACCCCTCCCTCCCATTTCCCTACCCGTCCCGTGCAAGGGACTGCAATAAGTACCGGCAAAAACAAGATGCAGTATGGTGCGGTAGAAGTATGCAGTGCATTCCGTTGCGCAATGCAGACCGTCGAAGCATATAGCAAAGACACGCAAAAAACGATGAAGTACACACATGTATACAATGTTACAGTTATGATTTGTACGCAATGCAGTGCGTAAGTGTAATCAATGCAGTTATGTTGTCATGCAGTATACATCTATAAAACATGACAAAATGCCCGTTCACATAGAAAAAGGTGGTGGTTAAAAAAATGTCCTGATCAAAAATAAAACAAACCCACCTTAGAAAAACCACACGTTCGCATACATCCACCCGATCGGAGCAGTTCCATCGCCACAAGCCCACGATCATAGATGCAAAAACCAACCCCTGATCCGCACAACCGCATCATCAGCGCGATCGTGCAGTTCATCCGACGAGGCCATCCCACCCCGCGCCCTCCCCTTAAATTCAGACCCCTGCCAAAGGCCTTCTCATCCACAAACAACACAAGTATCCATTGCTCTCCCACCAAAAGCACCAAGCCCTGCCACCGGCGACGACGTTCACCGACGAGTACAAGGGCGACAACGCCGTGGAGGCGCACGGCAACACCATGTTGCACGTCATCCACACCAACGACAGGAAGCAGATGGCGATCACCCTCGCACAGTACGAGCGCCACCTCAGCCTCCAGCGCCACAAGATCATCGGCATTGATCTCGAGTACGACAACGACCCTGAAGCGACGCAGAAACCCGCCCTCTGCCAGCTCTCCATCGGCAAGAATCACCCGGTGCTGCTCTTCCAAATGAGCGACAGTGAAAGGTGCACCGTCTTCGACAACTTCCTTGCCGACCCTAGGTACACCTTTGTAGGCTTCTCCATCGACGGCGACAAAACCAGGCTGGAGCGCGTCAAACTGGAGGTCGCCAACTTCGTCGACATCCAGAAGGAGTGGAGGGTGCCCGAGGCAACCAAGCCGTTGGACTCCCTCGGAGACGTCTCCGGCGTGCTCATCGACGACTACTACAACAACATGAAGAAGAAGATCACCGACTACGAGCACCAACGCTGGGCCATCCTGCCTCTGTCCAGGAGGCACATCGAGTACGCGGCAAAGAACGCCTACACAGCGTACGAGATATGGAACCGCATCACCCTCACCCAGGACGGCCTTCGCCGTGCAAAGCTGGAGAAGGAGGAGCCCCCCAAGAAGCGCGCTAGGAGCAGCTGGGGATGGGGAGAGCCTGACTGGTGAAGAAGAAGATGGTGCTGGCCAGGAGCCAACAATGCCAGCGTTCTTTTAGAATTATCATCAAATTTGCTTTCTGTTGTTTGCTTATGTATCGTTAGTTTGCTTGTGTGCTGAACCTCGTTTGCTTGCCATGCAGAATCGCTTTGTAATGATGAACTCTGATTATGTTAGTTTGCTTTCTGTTCAACTTAGCTTGCTGGTGATGAAATTGTCGTACAGAATATCTGTGATAATTTGTTTTCTGTTGTCTGCTAATATATCATTAGATTCGAGCAGTGCAGAAAACGAAAAAAGAGTTGCAGTGTGCAAACAGGACGCATGCAGTGCAAGTTGTGTACGAATGTAGTACATAATTTGTCCAATGAAGTCTTAACATACCCAACAAAGCGGTGCACGAACCTAAATTTGAAAAAAGAATACATAAGAGCAAAACCAGAAAATGAAAAACGCAAACACGCAAATAATCAATGAAGTACAGAAATATATGAACATGCAGTACAGAACCATAATCAACGCATTACGCGTATGATTTACTAAGCAGTGCACTCCCATACATTCGGAAAAAAGATTACATAATAGCAAAAAGACGGAAACAAAAAAAATGGCAACTGTACATGCAGTACGTAACGCGTACACATGCAGTACAGAACCCTGATCAATGCAGTGCAAGCTCCCGACATTGAAAAAAACACCTAAGAAAGAAAAATAAAAAGAAAAAAAATGACCACCCAGGTGGCACCGGCCCCGGCCAGTCTTGTAATAGGTCTGCACCCACAGAAGGCGAGTCGTTCTGAGTCACAGTGCATGGGGCCGGCCACACATGGGCCCACAGGTCAGAGAGCATACAGCTGCGAGCGCCATGTTTAAGGGCCCAAATAAGTAACAAGAGGAATTCGACACAGATGCCTCGCCACCGCTTATAAACATGTCGGCCGCGCCTTCCGCAGGCGAGGTGGGACTAAACATTAGACCGCACACAGCGCACCGGGAACCAGCCGTGTGCTCACAGGCCGACCTGGGCCCAATTGCGTCTTCACTACCAGAACACAGGGCCAACAAAAAAAGAGAGGCCACTGAAAATAAAAAAAATGCTACATACCATACACAAACACAGGCCCAACCACGCGTTCGTAGTTCGCCATGATATGACAATGCAGTTCGCTATTTTCAAGTAAGCAGTCCTGTTGCTTCTTAAATGCATTCGTGTTCACTGAATCACACCCAATCCACCACCTAACGCCAACCACACCATTTATTACTTCCATTGCTCGATTGGTTGCATAAAAACTTATCCATTCGTGCTATAGACTAACACAACTCCTCCCCCCATTCCTCATTTTCCTCAAAACATAGATCTAGGGTTCATCCCTGTAACACCCCGGATGTAACTTTCCCAATTTGTACTCCAACTCTTGCCGTTTCCGGTGTTAAGTTATATTTATTTTCTCGGGTTCGGGTCCTTGTCTCCATGTGTTGCTGTCATTGCCATGCATCTCATATCATGTCATCATGTGCATTGCATTTGCATACGTGTTCATCTCATGCATTCGAGCATTTTCCCCGTTGTCCGTTTTGCATTCCGGCGCTTCGTTCTCCTCCGGTGGTCATTTCTAGCTTTCCTTCGTGTGTGGGGATTAAACATTTCCGGATTGGACCGAGACTTTCCAAGCGGCCTTGGTTTACTACCGGTAGACCGCCTGTCAAGTTTCGTATCATTTGGACTTCGTTTGATACTCCAACGGTTAACCGAGGGACAGAAAAGGCCTCGTGTGTGTTGCAGACCAACACCCCTCCAATTTGGCCCAAAACCCACCTAACTCTACTCCATCATCTAGAGCGTTCAATCACGATCGCGTGCCCGAAAACCGCACCTCATTTGGACTCTCCTAGCTCCCTCTATGCCTATTTAAACACCCCCCCCCCATTTTCGGATCTCCTTCTTTCCCCGAAACCCTAGTCTCTTTCGTCTCGCGCGCCGCCGGACAAAATTGCACCGAGGGACACGTCTGATTCCTCCCTGCCGCCAACCGACGACCGCCACGTGGCGCGTCGCCTACCCGCCGCCGCCGAAGCCCGCCGCGGCCCGCGGGAGGCCCTCCCCGGCCCGCGCCTCCGCCGC
>NC_041380.1:395212683-395236962 GCF_002162155.2 Triticum dicoccoides
CGCCTCCGCCGCGCCTCCCTCCTCCTTCCGCCGCCCGAGCCGCCCCGCTCTTCCTCTACTCCAGCGACCCGCGCCGCCAGACGCCACCTCATACGAGCTCGCCGCGCCGCCCGGGTCCGGCCTCGTCCGCGCCGCCCGAGGCCACCAACCCCCGCCGGAGCCGCCGCGCCCGCTTCCTCGACGTCCGGTGCCCGGCCCCGCCGTCCTCCTCCTCTCCCTCGCGCCGGCAAGCTCCACCGGCCTCGCCCCGGCGCCTTCTCCGGTGAACCTCGGCGTCCGTGCCCCGGCGAGATCGGATCCAGATCCGGTTGCTACAGTAAACCCTAGAGGTTCATTTTTTTGTCTAAGTCCCGAAATTGCAGATCCATGTGCCCTTCTTCCTAGCCTCGTAACTTTGCATCCGTAGGTCCGATTCATGCATATAGCATATCAAAATGTTCATCTCAGAGAGTACATCAATTCATTCCATTGCATCATTTTCATTTGAGCTCACCTTGATGCCCGAAATGCTGTTAGAAGAGGGCTACTTGAGATAATTGTCAGATCTGCTGCTCCATTTAGCCTTTTGTCATTTTTGCCATGATTAATGTGTGCATGATATGCCCTGATGCTCTACACATGTTTTGTTAAGGGTTTTGTCATCTTTCCAGAGGTGCAACCCATGTATTTTTGTGATGTGTGTGGTGACTAGTGCAAGCTTGCAAAGTGGTGCACTTGTTAATTCTGTTTTGAGGGACTTAGCAATTCCACTAAGTCCTTGAGCTGTTTATCTCATGATGCCATATGTTCATGTTGTTTCCTAGTGATCCGTGCCTCTTTTGAGGATGATCGGTAAGGATGTTTTGTTAATATTGTAGTGCTCTATCCATCCATGTCTTTGTTTGCAATTCTGGAGCACCCTAGCGTGAGTCAATCGAGCTCTACTTTTGCTACTTTGTGAATCTGGGCAGATTGTCAACTTGTTTGCAATTTTGCCGATGATGTTGTAGTTGATCCGTGCATGTTATGCTATTGTTCTTGCCATGTCTAGCTTGCATTTTGTGCTTTCTTGATGGTTGTATTCTTGTCTTTCCATGACTTACACCGTAGTGAGTGCATCGAGCTCGTAAACATGCCTACTTGAGTTATATTTCAGCATGTGTCAGTTTTTCACTAAGTCTGAAAACTGATTATGTTTTTGCCATGTTCACGTGCTTGTAATTGTATTTTGTGATCCCTTTTGGCTCAAGGTCACTAAGGGACTTTTGTTAAGCTCTTTGAGTAGCTCCATGCCATACTTTACTTTGCCATGTTCAGATCCTGTAGCATGTAGTTTTGTGGTTCCGAAGAGGGCTACCTGATCTGAAATTCCAGACAAGTGTTAATTTCACAAAGTCTGAGATCTGTTTGTCATATGCATTTTTGCCATGCTTGTTTGAACCGTTAATGGATGATTTGGCCGTAGCTCAGTGCTAGACTTTTGTTAAGCATCTTGAATGCATCCCTGCCATGTATTTTGTCATCTTGTTTGGGTGCTGTAGCATGTTCATCTCATTGCATTTAGATGCCTACTTGCTGTAAATCGCAGACCGGTGTCATTTGAATCACTTGCCATTTCCAAACCGTAACTCCGATTCCGGCGTTCTTTATATCATTTTCAAGCGATTTCATCTCACCTTTCCAGTGGCATACTTGGATTTCCAAGTTGAGGCCAGGTTCATGCATTTCCTGTCATATCTTGCATTTTGCATCCCGCATCGCATCCCGCATATCGTATCATCATTGCATCATATTGCTTGATTCTTGCACGTAGTTGATTGTGTCCTTGTTGCTTGTTTGTGTTGTTTGGGTAGAGCCGGGAGACGAGTTCGCTAATGAGGAGCCCATTGAGTTTGCTTTCGAGGATCCAGTCAACTCTAACAACTGTGCAGGCAAGATGATCATACCCTCGAAATCACTACTATCTTTGCTATGCCAGCTTGCTCGCTCTTTTGCTATGCCATTGCTACGATGCCTACCACTTGGTTTCAAGCCTCCCAAATTGCCATGTCAAACCTCTAACCCACCTTGTCCTAGCAAACCGTTGATTGGCTATGTTACCGCTTTGCTCAGCCCCTCTTATAGCGTTGCTAGTTGCAGGTGAAGATTGAAGGCCGTTCCTTGTTGGAACATTTATTTACTTGTTGGGATATCATTATATTGCTATGTTATCTTAATGCATCTATATACTTGGTAAAGGGTGGAAGGCTCGGCCTCTCGCCTAGTGTTTTGTTCCACTCTTGCCACCCTAGTTTCTGTCATATCGGTGTTATGTTCCCGGATTTTGCGTTCCTTACGCGGTTGGGTTATAATGGGAACCCCTTGATAGTTCGCCTTGATTAAAGCTTTTCTAGCAATGCCCAGCCTTTGTTTTACCATTTTCCACCTAGCATTTTCTTTCCCTTGGGTTCTGCAGACTCAAGGGTCATCATTATTTTAACCCCCCTCGGGCCAGTGCTCCTCTGAGTGTTGGTCCAAACCGTCAGCCGCCGGTGGCTACCAGGGGCAACTCTGGGCTGGCCTACCGGAAGTTTGGACAATCTGAGTGTGCCCTGAGAAAGAGATATGTGCAGCTCCTATCGGGATTTGTCGGCACATTCGGGCGGTGTTGCTGGTCTTGTTTTAACCTATCGAATTGTCTTGAAGAATCGAGATACCGAGTCTGATCGGAACATCTTGGGAGGAGGTCTATTCCTTCGTTGACCGTGAGAGCTTGTCATGGGCTAAGTTGGGACTCCCCTGCAGGGATTGAACTTTTGAAAGCCGTGCCCGCGGTTATGGGCAGATGGGAATTTGTTAATGTCCGGTTGTAGATAACTTGAACCTTAATTTAATTAAAATGAATCAACTGAGTGTGTTACCGTGATGGCCTCTTCTCGGCGGAGTCCGGGAAGTGGACATGGTGTTGGAGTAATGTTTGCGCAGGTTGTTATCTAGTTTCTCGCTCACGCTTTGCCTCCTCTTCTCGCTCTCCTTTGCGAATAAGTTAGCCACCATACTTGCTAGTCGCTTGCTGCAGCTCCACTTATATTTACCTTGCCATACCTATAAGCTTAAATAGTCTTGATCGCGAGGGTGCGAGATTGCTGAGTCCCTGTGGCTCACAGATTACTATTACACCAGATGCAGGGCCTGATGATTCCGCTCCAGGAGACGCGTTTGAGCTCAAGTGGGAGTACGACGAAGACTCTCAACGTTACTATGTTTCCTTTCCTGATGATCAGTAGTGGTGCCCAGTTGGGGGTGATCAGGACCGTGTCGCTTGTTGGGTTATCTTTTATTTTGGCGCCGTAGTCAGGCCATGAGTGTTTGGATGATGTAATGTTATTTATGTACTTGATTGACGTGGCGAGTGTAAGCCAACTATGTTATATCCTCTTTATGATTTATATTACATGGGATGTTGTGGAGATTGCCTAACTTGCGACATATGCCTTCAACGCGATTATGCCTCTAAGTCGTGCCTCGACATGTGGGAGATATAGTCGCATCGAGGGTATTACAAGTTGGTTATCAGAGCTTTCCCCGACCTCAGGAGCCCCATTGCTTGATCGTTTTTAGCGGCCGAGTTGTGCCTAGAAAAATGTTTTGAGTCTTTTAGGAATTATATATCGGAGAGTTTAGGAATTCTTTTTACTTCCCAGTCTCCTCATCGCTCTGGTAAGGCATCCTGACATAGAGTTTTGACTCTTCTCTTCTCAAATTTCACTAATTTTTTTAGGATCACGCGGGTATCTTGGAATCGTTCCGATGGTTTTATGATGAGAACATTGTCTTGGTGCCTCCTGTTAGGGGTTTAGTGGAAGTGTCCCGGGGAGTCGAGCTCTGAGGTGTTGTCATCATAATTTTATCGTTGCAGTTCTAGAATACCTGAGTCTAGTACGCCGATGTCGAAAATCTCTTTTGTGCAGTTCGTTGGTGAGATAACCTCGACGCCACCCAGTACTGGGGCGGGAGTTCGGGAGTATCGCCATAACTTGTATAACGGATGCTTTTCGAAGGTTGAGGTAGATGGTTTCCGAAGGTTTCTTGGTTATGTGTTGAAGGATGGATACAGCTGGATGTAGGATTTGCTAGTTTGGGTGAGATATTATGCTTCCCCTGTATCCCCAACACCGGATTGCATAACCGGAAAGGTTCAGGAGTTTTATAGGTGGGAATTCTAGTAGCTCTAGTTCTTCTTCCATGGATATTGGTTTGAGATTGGGATTTCTTACCGATTATTCGTTCTTGATCCGTCCCTTGTTGATTTATTTCTGTACCTTAATTCTAAGTGGCTTCTCAATTTATGGATATGTGACCATTTCAAGAGGAATGCATTCGTTCATTTTGTTCGGATGTGAAGACTATATGTTGCAATTTTCATTCCATTGGATTCAGCTTCAATATTTGTCTGTCAATGTGCTAATGGATGTCAACCTCTTTAGGATGGCTCCTCCAATGCGCATGACTCCGAATCCGAATCCGCCACCACCACCACCTCCTCCGGAGGCATGGCAAGCTGTGATGGCCACAACCAATGCAAATACACAGTTGATCATGCAAATTCTTCAAGAGCGCAATCAAGGCAACCAAGGGAATCAAGGCAGCAATCAGAATCACTTTGCTACACTCAATCAGTTCCTTGCTAACGGGCCAAAGACTTTCAGCAATTGTGTTGAGGCAACCGATGCTGACGATTGGCTTGTGGATCTGTGCAAGCATTTCGAGTGCAGTAACGTCAGGCCTGAGGACTTTGTTAAGTTTGCTTCCTTCCAACTCAAAGATCAAGCTGCAGAATGGTTCCAGCAGTACAAGGATTCCCGAGGTGGACGTGTTATCACTTGGGATGATTTCCGTCGAGATTTCCGAGCTCATCATATTCCTCAGAGCGTGGTTGAAAGCAAGCGTGAGGAATTCCGCAACCTGAAGCAAGGCTCTTTGTCTGTCTATGACTACAACAAGTTGTTTTAGAAGCTCGCCCGCTTTGCCAAGCAGGACGTCCCTGATGAGAAGAGCATGATATATCAGTTTAGGGGTGGTCTTAGAGAAGAAATTCAGCTAGCTCTTGTTCTCTTTGAGCCCTTGAGGTAGATGAGTTCTACAACATGGCGCTGAAGCAAGAGGCTACTCAGTTGAGGTGTGATGCTTCTAAGAAGCGAGTCAGAGATGTTACTCCTTCTTCCTCTACTCAAGTGGCCAAGCAGCAGAAGTATTGGCTTCCTCCTCCTCCGTTCCGTCAGCCGTATCAGCAGAAGAGCAAAGGTGGCAGTGGATCTTCCCACCCACCCAACCCTGGCTTTCAGAACAAGACTTCGTCTCAAGCTCCAAGATCGAGTGCTCCGTATCACCGTCCGCTTTCAGAGGTCACGTGCAACAAGTGCCAACAGAAGGGTCACTATGCCAACAAGTGTCTCAACCAGAGGCGTCTTCCTCCTCCTCCTCCTGTCAGATCGGCAAGTACAGCTGTGGTCAAGCATAACCCCAAGCATGCCAAGGTCAATTTGATGAATGCAACTCAGGCAGAGGACTCGTCAGATGTCATCATGGGTAACCTTCTAGTTAACGATGTTCCCGCAAAAGTTCTTTTTGATACTGGTGCATCTCATTGTTTCATCTCCAAGCCTTTTGCATCTAAGCATGAGTTGACGTCCCAAGTTATGCATAAACCGTTAGCAGTTGTCTCTCCGGGTAAATGTTTGCTCGCTAATCACGAGATTCCGGATATTTCTATCATGATGGGTGATTTCAAGTTTCTGGCTTCTCCAATGGTTCTTGGTGACTCGGATATTGATCTTATTCTCGGAATGGATTGGCTTTCTAAGCACAAGGCACATCTCGATTGTGCTGCCAGGCAGATTCAATTGACTCATTCGTCTGAGGATGTAATTGTCTTTGCCGCTCGTGATGATACCATTCATCTATTTTCTCTCAATGAGAAGGGTGAACTGGATGCTATCTCGCAAATTCCAGTCGTTTGTGAATATCAAGATGTCTTTCCAGAAGAGCTTCCAGGAATGCCTCCGCACCGGCCAGTTGAATTCGTTATTGATCTTGAGCCCGGCACGGAACCTGTGTGCAAACGTCCTTACAAGCTCGGACCTGAAGAGTTGAAAGAGCTGAAGAAGCAACTCGATATTCAAGAGAAAATGGGTCTCATCCGGCCTAGTTCTTCTCCGTGGGGTTGTGGTGTTCTTTTTGTGAAGAAGAAGGATGGAACGGACCGACTTTGTGTTGATTACCGTCCAGTGAACAAGAAGACCATCAAGAACAAATACCCACTTCCCAACATCAATGAGCTGTTCGAACAACTCAAGGGTGCTCAAGTATTCTCCAAGCTTGATCTCCGTATGGGTTATCATCAGATTCGAATCCGTGAGCAAGATATTCCCAAGACGGTGTTCAGAACAAGCTTTGCTTCATATGAATACACTGTCATGTCTTTTGGCCTCGTCAACGCTCCTCCGACGTTCTCTCGCATGATGAACTTCGTCTTCAACGCCTACACCAATGACTTCGTTTTGGTCTATCTCGACGACATTCTTGTTTTCTCGAAGAATAAGGAAGATCATGCCAAGCACTTGCGTTTGGTTCTTGATAAGCTCAGAGAACATCAGTTCTACGCCAAGTTCTCCAAGTGTGAATTTTGGCTCGATGAGGTTCTTTATCTTGGTCATATCATCTCTGCTAAGGGCATTGCCGTGAATCCTGAGAAGGTGTCTGCAATTGTGAATTGGGAACCTCCTCAGAATGTGAAGCAACTCCGTAGCTTCCTCGGTCTCGCAAGTTATTGCCAAAGATTCGCTGAAAACTTTTCTAACATCGCGAAGCCTCTCTGAAATCTTCTCCAGAAGCACGTCAAGTACATTTGGTCT
The DNA here is from genome assembly GCF_002162155.2 of Triticum dicoccoides. Lineage (NCBI taxonomy): Eukaryota > Viridiplantae > Streptophyta > Magnoliopsida > Poales > Poaceae > Triticum > Triticum dicoccoides. The sequence continues at coordinate 395,219,556 of NC_041380.1, forward strand.
CCGGTGTGTGACATTGCTTTCAACACTTTGAAAGAGAAATTGATCACTGCTCCAGTTCTGACTCCGCCTGATGAATCCAAGCCGTACGAGGTCTTTTGTGATGCCTCTCTCCAAGGTCTTGGTGCAGTATTGATGCAAGAGAAGAAAGTTGTTGCTTATACCTCTCGTCAGTTGAAGCCTATTGAGAAGAACTACCCCACTCATGATCTCGAGTTGGCAGCAGTTGTGCATGCTCTTTTGACTTGGAGAAATCTTCTATTGGGAAGAAAAGTGGACATTTTCACTGATCACAAGAGTCTCAAGTACATCTTCACTCAGCCTAATCTCAACCTCAGGCAAACTCGATGGGTCGAAATGATTCAAGAATATAATCCGAGTATTGAGTATACTCCAGGCAAGGCCAATGTGATCGCTGACGCATTGAGCAGGAAAGCTTACTGCAACAGTCTGATTCTCAGGCCTTATCAACCCGAGCTTTGTGAAGCTTTCTGCAAACTTAACCTGCAAATTGTTCCTCAAGGTTTCCTCGCCAACCTTCAAGTCTCTCCTACCTTGGAAGACCATATTCGCCAAGCCCAGCTTCTTGATGCTATGGTGGAAAAGGTGAAGATTGGGATTGCCAATAGTCAGTCCAAGTACAAGTGCTACCGCCTTGATGACAAGGACACTCTTTTCTTTGAGGATCGTATTGTTGTACCCAAAGGTGACCTTCGTAAAGTGATCATGAATGAGGCTCACAATTCTCTCCTCTCCATCCACCCTGGGAGCATGAAGATGTATCAGGACCTCAAGCAAGCTTATTGGAGGACTCGAATGAAGCTTGAGATTGCTCAATTCGTGAATGAATGTGATGTCTGCAGAAGAGTGAAGGCAGAACACCACAGGCCAGCTGGTCTCCTCCAACCTCTTGCCATTCCGGAATGGAAGTTTGACCACATTGAAATGGACTTCGTGACTGGGTTTCCAAAGTCCAAGCGTGGCAATGATGCTATATTCGTTGTCATCGACAAACTCACTAAAGTGGCTCATTTTCTGCCTATCAAAGAGTCGATCACTGCAGCTCAATTGGCGGAACTCTATACCTCTCGTATTGTCTCTCTGCACGGTATTCCACAAGTGATCTCTTCAGACCGTGGCATCATCTTTACCTCGAAGTTTTGGGATTCTTTTCAGAAGGCCATGGGCACCAACATCCGCTTCAGCACAGCTTTCCATCCTCAAACTAGCGGTCAAGTCGAGCGTGTCAACCAGATTCTTGAAGATATGCTCAGGGCTTGTGTGATCTCCTTCAGCATGAAGTGGGAGGATTGTCTTCCTTATGCTGAATTCTCCTACAACAACAGTTTTCAAGCAAGTTCGGGCAAGGCCCCATTTGAAATTCTGTATGGCAGGAAGTGCCGTACCCCTCTCAACTAGTCTGAAACTGGTGAACGTCAGCTTTTGGGTAATGACTTAATCACAGAGGCAGAAGAAATGTGCAAAGTCATTCGAGATAACCTCAAAGCGGTCCAATCCCGTCAGAAGAGCTACTATGATAGTAAGCACCGTGATTTGGCTTTCGAGATCGGAGATCATGTTTACCTCCGCGTCTCTCCTATGAAAGGTACTCGTCGCTTCGGTATCAAAGGGAAGCTTGCCCCTAGATACGTGGGACCTTTCAAGATTGTCAGCAAGAGAGGCGACCTCGCCTATCAACTCGAGCTTCCTTTAAACTTTGCAAATGTTCATGACGTGTTCCATGTCTCTCATCTTCGAAAGTGCTTCAAGACTCCTGACCGCCCCTTAACTTCGAGGACATTGAGCTCCAAGAAGATCTCTCTTATCGTGAGCACCCAGTTGCTATTCTTGAAGAGACTGAACGCAAGACTCGCAACAAGTCAATCAAATTTCTCAAATTCAAGTGGTCACACCATTCTGACCGTGAAGCTACCTGGGAACGCGAGGATCACCTCCGTTCTGAGTACCCGGCGTTCTTTCAGTCCTAGATCTCGGGACGAGATCCTTTCGTAGTGGTGGAGTGTTGTAACACCCCGGATATAACTTTCCCAATTTGTACTCCAACTCTTGACGTTTCCGGCGTTAAGTTATATTTATTTTCTCGGGTTCGGGTCCTTGTCTCCGTGTGTTGTTGTCGTTGCCATGCATCTCATATCATGTCATCATGTGCATTGCATTTGCATACATGTTCATCTCATGCATTCGAGCATTTTTCCCGTTGTCCGTTTTGCATTCCGGCGCTTCGTTCTCCTCCGGTGGTCATTTCTAGCTTTCCTTCATGTGTGTGGATTAAAAATTTCCGGATCGGACCGAGACTTTCCAAGCAGCCTTGGTTTACTACCGGTAGACCGCCTGTCAAGTTTCGTATCATTTGGACTTTGTTTGATACTCCAACGGTTAACCGAGGGACCGAAAAGGCCTCGTGTGTGTTGCAGCCCAACACCCCTCCAATTTGGCCCAAAACCCACCTAACTCTACTCCATCATCTAGAGCGTTCGATTACGATCGCGTGGCCGAAAACCACACCTCATTTGGACTCTCCTAGCTCCCTCTATACCTATTTAAGCACCCCCCGATTTTCGGATCTCCTTCTTTCCCCGAAACCCTAGTCTCTTTCGTCTCGTGCGCCGCCGGACAAAATTGCACCGACGGACACGTCCGATTCCTCCCCGCCGCCAACCGACGACCGCCAGGTGGCGCGTCGCCTACCCGCCGCCGCCGAAGCCCGCCGCGGCCCGCGGGAGGCCCTCCCCGGCCCGCGCCTCCGCCGCGCCTCCCTCCTCCTTCCGCCGCCCGAGCCGCCCCGCTCTTCCTCTGCTCCGGCGACCCATGCCGCCGCACGCCACCTCAGGCAAGCTCGCCGCGCCGCCCGGGTCCGGCCTCGTCCACGCCGCCCGAGGCCACCAACCCCCGCCGGAGCCGCCACGCCCGCTTCCTCGATGTCCGGTGCCCGGCCCCGCCGTCCTCCTTCTCTCCCTCGCGCCGGCAAGCTCCACCGGCCTCGCCTCGCCACCTCCTCTGGTGAACCTCGACGTCCGTGCCCCGGCGAGATCGGATCCAGATCCGGTTGCTACAGTAAACCCTAGAGGTTGATTTTTTTGTCCAAGTCCCGAAATTAAAGATCCATGTGCCCTTCTTCCTAGCCCCGTAACTTTGCATCCGTAGCTCTGATTCATGCATATAGCATATCAAAATGTTCATCCTAGAGAGTACATCATTTCATTCCATTGCATCATTTTCATTTGAGCTCATCTTGATGCCCGAAATGCTGTTAGAAGAGGGCTACTTGAGATAATTGTCAGATCTGCTGCTCCATTTAGCCTTTTGTCATTTTTGCCATGATTAATGTGTGCATGATATGCCCTGATGCTCTACACATGTTTTGTTAAGGGTTTTGTCATCTTTCCAGAGGTGCAACCCATGTATTTTTGTGATGTGTGTGGTGACTAGTGCAAGCTTGCAAAGTGGTGCACTTGTTAATTCTGTTTTCAGGGACTTAGCAATTCCACCAAGTCCTTGAGTTGTTTATCTCATGATGCCATATGTTCATGTTGTTTCCTAGTGATCCGTGCCTCTTTTGAGGATGATCAGTAAGGATGTTTTGTTAATATTTTAGTGCTCTATCCATCAATGTCTTTGTTTGCAGTTATGGAGCACCCTAGCTTGAGTCAATCGAGCTCTACTTTTGCTACTTTGTGAATCTGGGAAGATTGTCAACTTGTTTGCAATTTTGCCGATGATGTTGTAGTTGATCCGTGCATGCTATGCTATTGTTCTTGCCATGTCTAGCTTGCATTTTGTGCTTTCTTGATGGTTGTATGCTTGTCTTGCCATGACTTGCACCGTAGTGAGTGCATTGAGCTCGTAAACATGCCTACTTGAGTTATATTTCAGCATGTGTCAGTTTTTCACTAAGTCTGAAAACTGATTATGTTTTTGCCATGTTCACATGCTTGCAATTGTATTTTCTGATCCCTTTTGGCTCAAGGTCACTAAGGGACTTTTGTTAAGCTCTTTGAGTAGGTCCATGCCATGCTTTACTTTGCCATGTGCAGATCCTGTAGCATGTAGTTTTGTGGCTCCGAAGAGGGCTACCTGATCTGAAATTCCAGACAAGTGCTAATTTCACTAAGTCTGAGATCTGTTTGTCATATGCATTTTTTCCATGCTTGTTTGAACCATTAATGGATGATTTGGCCGTAGCTCAGTGCTAGAATTTTGTTAAGCATCTTGAATGCATCCCTGCCATGTATTTTGTTATCTTGTTTGGGTGCTGTAGCATGTTCATCTCATTGCATTTAGATGCCTACTTGCTGTAAATCGCAGACCGGTGTCATATTTGAATCACTTGCCATTTCCAAACCGTAACTCCGATTCCGGCGTTCTTTATATCGTTTTCAAGCGATTTCGTCTCATCTTTCCAGTGGCATACTTGGATTTCCATGTTGAGGCCGGGTTCATGCATTTCCTGTCATATCTTGCGTTTTGCATCCCGCATCGCATCCCGCATAGCATATCATTATTGCATTATATTGCTTGATTCTTGCACGTGGTTGATTGTGTCCTTGTTGCTTGTTTGTCTTGTTTGGGTAGAGCCGGGAGACGAGTTCGCTAACGAGGAGCCCGTTGTGACACTCTAAAATTTTTATTTGGTTTTTATCAAAAACTTTGTGGTTTTTGAGGAGAGGCTATTTAAAATTTTTCTTTTTCAGAAAAACCTTCCACTTAAAAACTTCCTTTGCCTTGGCAAGGATTTTATTTTTTTCAAACCTTGGTGTTTGATCTTTTGAAACTTCTTCTCTGTTGGTTCTCTCAAATTTAATTTTTGAGTTTAAATTGTTTTCTTTTAAAATGAAGATCTATGAAAATTTGGGGATTTTCATATCTTGGAACCACCCTTGACTTTGCATTGTTTCCATGTGGTAAAGCCCCTCCAAAACCTACCCTACACCTTGTGATCAACCTAAGTTCTCTGTCCCAACTAATCCAAACAAGTTTTGGATTTTATTCTAATTATTTTCCCTCTCAAATCAATTCTGAAAATTATTTTGAGCCCAAATGATTTTCAAAGCAAGTACCATATTGCATTTGAGTTTTGACCTCAAGCCAACTCTCCTGGATAGTCCTTTGTACCCACAACCCAGAACCATCTTGATCCACTCCTTCTCTTTTCAAAATTTTCAAAATTCAGCCTCTGCAAGTTTGGACCAGATTTGCCAAATTTGATGAAATTCATATCTACACTACTCCAAAAATTCCACCAAAATTCAGGCAACCTATGTGAGCAATGAGAAGCCACTCCACCAAGTTTCAGCTCAAGGAAAAATCCCTAGATGCCATTTTCATTCTGTCGAACACCTTGCGGGCACTGTTACTGTTCAAAAATTCAGAAAAGTTCAGTTTTAGTGTCGTGTGCGTTCGTCAGTTCCTCTCACGTGTTCACAGTGCATTTGGCACGTTCCTCTCCGCCTCTTCCTACTGTCTGGAGCACCACACGCTCACTTGGCCTCTTCCTGGCGTCGGTGGCACGATGGCCCGCCCTCGCCGGAGTCTTCCGCGGCGTCGGGACTTCCCGTGGCGGCTGACAGGGGGCAAGAATGGCGGCTCAACGCCGTTCCGCGCCGCCCAGCGCTCCCTGGCTCTCCGCGTGGCCTCATGCACGCCAGCGCACCCCCGCTGCACCGTCGCCGTGGCCCAACAGCCCTGGACGCGCTCTCTGCCGCCAACGGACCCGCGCCGTCCCGTTCCGACCAAAGCCTGCCCTAAGCTTCTAATCCAAGTCCGGTTAGCATCTAAACGGACCCAGTAAACTCCCACGACGGCGCTCGACTCCCTAATCACCCCGATCGAGCACTGCGCCACCGTAACCATCGCCGAAAATCCCCGTTCACGGCCACCGCCTCGGGCTGCCTATAAAAAGGGCCCCCGAGCTCACCCTCGTGCACGCCTCATCCCCACACCTCACCAACGCCACGCCAGGCCACTAGGGGGACCCCGAGGAGGTCTTCCCCCTCAACTCCGGCCGCCCCGATCCGCCTCGGCCGCCACCTTGATTCGCTCCGGTGAGGCCGTCTCCAGCGCCCAAACCCCGTTCGTTACCATCTCTAGCTACCAGGAGCATAACCCCCTCCTCAATTTGATCACTGCAGCTCTCTCCGACGAAGTCCGCAACCACCCGAACCGCCGTCCGCCGGAGCAAAGCTCGCCGTCGACGTGGTGCTCGCCGACCGACACCACCACCACCAACCGACGCGGAAGGGTGCCCTGAACACGGAGGTACCCTCCGATCTTTCTGCCTCGCCGTGGATCACCGCCGGTGACCACCGCGGCTCTCGGTCACCGGCGAACTCTGCCGCCCCGTTTGAATATTTAAACCTGACAGGCGGGACCCGCCTGTCAGCCTCTCTATCCTGTCAGAGCGAAGCGTTTTCTGAAAACGTCTTCTTCCGAATGCGCTTTCCCTCTGGGCTGGCGTAGTCGCTACCGAAGCGCTTTCTGTTTTTATAAACTAGCCCCTAGAAAACTTCTGTTTCATTACAGATGAGTCCCTGGACAAAAACCTTTATAACTTTTAAACAGAAAGGTATTTTTAGTTGATTCTTTTTCTGTTCTCTTTAAAATTTTGTCTAGTTTTTTATCAGATTTATTTGGAAAATATTTGGTATACTTTCTGTGCACTCCTTGGTATTCACGATAGCACATATATTTTCTTTATACCGTAGATACCGAAGGAGGTTACGGAGCCGTGAACTTCACCGAGCTAGGCTCCGACTACTCTGAACCAGGCAAGCATGTTTGAACTTTTGATATGATGAGTGTCTTGGCATGTTTTGCATTTAGTTAGTTTCATGGCATGTTGATAAGCATATCGATGAATGTCATTTTATGCGATAATGAGGTAAGTGAGTTCGATGATCCATAAGTGGATGGATGTGAGTATGAATGGCCATGTGTTGGCATGAGGATGGGTGAGATGGCAGTGTTGTAGCATGCCAGTCTCATGCCGGACTATGTGACTTCAGTGTCAAACCGTATCGGTCCAGTTCCTTTCATTTCTTTCCCTGTACTACCACATGTTTTCCGCAAGGAATATGGTTTAGTAAGTTGCAAACCGCTTTTCTGGTACACACCAAAAGGAGAGGCCGTGATGATGGTTCCATGGCCCTGGATTAAAGCCAGTCATCCGGTCAGGGGGCATGGGTGTTTCCGGTTGGGACCGAGAGGGGGGCACCCCTTAGAGCGCGCGTATATAAATTTGATCCCATGCTATTCGAGATTGTGATCTCCCCGTCTCAAAAGTTTTTCTTGGACGATGTCTAGGGTGATTCCTAGCATCGAGAGGTATGATGGGTGTGTACTGGTTAGCTGTGTTTTATTCCGAAATACCGTAAATGGAACTAGTTATTCGTGACTACGGAAATCCATTGGCTGTGGGAATAATTTTGTACAAACTCTGCAGAGTCATATATCCCTCCAAATCATCTATTCCACATCCAAATTCGTATTATCTTGTCCTAACAATGACAGTGTTGATGACAGAGACTCCGGTGTTTCGCATGAGTGCTAATTCCGGTTAAATGATATTCCTGTGGATGGACTAACCCATTTATTCTTATGAATTAAAAGTTTATTATGATTATTATTTATCTGTCCATAAAAGCCCTTTCTGTGATGTCGCCCCGACGTCCGACTGTGGCATTTCTTTTCAAGCCCTTTCTGTGATGTCGCTCCGACGTCCGACTGTGGCATTTCTTTTCAAGCCCTTTCTGTGATGTCGCCCTGACGTCCGACTGTGGCATTTCTTTTCAAGCCCTTTCTGTGACGTCGCCCCGACGTCCGACTGAGGTATTTCTTTTTAAGCCCTTTATGTGGTGTCGCTAAGACGCCCGACTGTGGCATCTTTTTCTTTATATTTATTTGTTCACCTTTCGAGGCGTCGCTTCAGACACCCGATCGGAAATTATTTATGTTCTGTTGGGATTTCAGGCGGACTACCACCGTTTCCCTTTTACTTACCTTGTTATGATAATTTTGAATGTACATTGGTGAATTTATTCATGACGCATCCATGCATGCATTTGTTATATCTTACGTCCGAACTGTCTTGCGAGTACTTTCAAAGTACTCACTGGCTTGTTGATTTGGCCAGATGCTGACGAAGGCGATTACATGGATGAAGAGTTCGATAGCGAGTCCGACACTTAGAGGAGTCCCAGTCAGTCTCGTGCGACCCTGGATTTGGTCACTGTTTTATATCCGCTTCCGCTACCAAATAAATTCATCGAGCCTCACCTCGACGCTCGATGAGATGATAGACTTAGAGTCTTGTATTTCTCTCCCCGCTGTGTTTTTCCACCACCGCCCTATCCTCGAGTCAGTAGTATGTCTCCACACCACTGTGTCATGTCCGCCATTATGTATAATTATTGGCGTGCTTGTAATAATTTGGTTGAGCAACCGCAGTTCGACCCTATAATATATTTTATGCTACTGGCTTATTGTATCAAGAAATTGTCTACCAGTGAGGAGGATTTCTCTCATACTGGACTCAAAAGATTGGTTTCTCAATAAATATTTTTATTGGAAAACCGGTCGCGACAAGCTTGGTACCAGAGCCAGGCTGACTGTAGGAAGCCACTAGGTGCGATCGCTAATTAATTATTATCATGATAGAGCTAATTTATATTTTTGCAATTGTAGTCATTTTTTGTCAGTCAGCATAAATTTATGATCTGACCCTGCAGAATTTTTGCCTACTTTTGTAGATGGCCGACAACAGCTGCGAGTCTCAGACCTTCGCCAACGTGCCCGATGGGTTCGTCAAGCTTCTTTCTTTCATCGTTCAGGTCGCGATGGGGCCATCCGTACGCCCAGTCTTCACACTCTGCCAGCACCGAGTAAACGACAGTCTGACCATGCACCAGGCCGCGGTGCAGTTCAAGGGAGGGCGTGGTGAGTTACGCCACTTCCGGTTCGTGGGAAGAGCAATGCCTACGGAGAGGCATGCTATGCAGATGGCAGCCCGCGAGGCGATAGCTCGTCTCAGGGATGTCCTTCCCGTGATGAAGACTCGTCGTTACCGTTATCTTCCGTGCCATGTGCCTTACACCTGTCACTATGCATACTCCTGCCCCAGAGGAGAACGAGACGAGGCTTTTGAGATGCTCATTGAGTATCTTCGGGCCCTGGAGGCAGCCTTCGACAACCTGGTGGACGACTTCGTAGCTACCCGCATGGACTCAGTCCATGGCTGTGCCTCCAACAGGAGGGAGCTCCTACCCATCGCTCCGCCACTGACTTTGGTCTCGTCCTCAGCACCTTATACGCCTACTCGTCGCCTGCCTTCTACCGAAGAATTCAACCAAGTCATTGCACCCACTTCAGCGCGCACTGCACCACCCTTCGCGCCCACTCCTGTACGTGTTGCTCCGCCCCTGGCAACCGCTCCGTCCACTCTGCGCAACACTACACGTATGGAGCCCATTAGCGAGGAGGAAGTAGAGTCCCCAACCTCGCTACGCCTCGCCCTCGGCAGGGCAAAGGAGGTCGTCAACATCTCTGCCTGAGTACGCTTAGCTGCCGTGTATTGTACCGCTTTGTAAGATATGTACATAGGTTGTGAGAAGTAGCCTGTTTGGGCATCATGTAGGATCTGGAGAAGTGCACTAGCCTAAATAACATGTCAGGATTATGTACGCATATCCTGAGTGATGTATTGTATAATTACCAACCGCGTGTAAGATATGTAATGAGCAGTCCTTCTCCGTGCGCAAGTCGATTTGTTTTTCTTAAGTAAGCCGAGTTATTTAATTCTATCTGCCAGCTTTATGCATTTATGGTTTTGTTTTGCGACTCTTTCCGCTTTTCTTATGAGTTTTACAAAAAAAATATCCCCAGAGTGAAAAATGTCTCGTCCTTGGACACGCTCCATGCCAACTCCACCAGAGGAAAATTATGATACACAACCCAAGAACGAGTTCACTCAGGGACAGTCAAGCCAACAGGGCAGTGAATCGGCACTTTCACAAATGTGCCGCCTTTATGAGCAGAGTCAGCAACAACATCGGGAGATGATGAACCAAGCCATCAACATGGGAAATCACCATGGACAGTATCAACAGCATTCCAAGTTATCTGAACTACAGAAGACACGTCCTCAAACATTTTCTCACACTGACAAGCCTCTTGAAGCCGAGGACTGGCTTCGAGATATGGAGAGGAAATTAATTATTGCAAAATGTTCAGATCTCGAGAAAGTACTATATGCTCCACACTATCTCACAGGAGCAGCCGCATCGTGGTGGGAGAATTTTCTGCACATGCATCCCAACGAAAATAACATAACCTGGGATGATTTCAAGGAAGGTTTCCATGGTGCACATATTCCTAAGAGTATTATGAAAATCAAGAAGAGAGAATTCGATGACCTCAAACAAAGGAACATGACAGTGTCAGATTACAACAGTCAATTTACCCTATCATCCCGCTACGCCAATGAGGAACGTATGACTGAAATCAAGAAGATGGAGAAATTCCTTGACGGTCTGGCGCCCGCGCTTAAATGCCAACTGGTCGTGCACACTTTTCCTGATTTTAAAACACCGGTGGACAAAGCCATTACTATGGAAAATGAGAGACGCAGTCTGGAAGATATCCGCAAGCGAAAAAGGGACCAGACTAATCACGCTCGCAATCACCGAAGCAAGACAGATTTTCAAAAGGGTGGGACACACAAATTCTCATCCAAAGTCTCACGCCCAATCAAGAATTTTCATGCAAGGGACAAGGAATTCACCTATCGCCCCGGCGTTACTTGTTACGCTTGTGGAGAAGAAGGGCACTATGTCAAACAGTGCCCCAAGCCAAGGAGTTCAACCCCAAAGCCGAACAACGGCGGCAATAATTCAGCACCCAAGCGAAACAATTTCAATCCCAACAATAACCACAGGAAGGGTCATCTGAACCACGTAACCAAAGAGGAGGCACAAAATGCTCCGGATATCGTACTCGGCACGTTTCCTGTCAACACAATACCTGCAATGGTTTTGTTTGATTCTGGAGCTTCTCACTCTTTCATTTCGAAAAGTTTTGCTTTGCAAAATAAGTTTTCGATACTTCCTTTGGAGAAATCCATGATCATCAAGTCCCCTGGGATTCAGCAAGTTTCTCAGAATTACTATCAGAATGTGGTCATTGAGTTCGAAGGATTGGAGTTTCACGCAAATCTTATTGTATTGGAAAATAAAGGACTGGATGTCATCCTAGGGATGGATTGGCTAACCACCAATAAAGGTTTCATCGACTGTTTCAACAGGACCGTGATTCTCACACACCACCAAGGGAAGACAATAAGAGTATCAGCCAAGGAAGGAAAAAGACCCCGGCAACCGAGATTAAATAAGGTGGACGTTTCTGAGCTAAACAAGGTTCCAGTAGTGTGTGAATTTCCAGATGTATTCCCTGAAGAGCTGCCAGGCATGCCACCAGACCGAGAAATAGAATTCCGCATTGAGCTAGCACCAAGAACCGCCCCCATATACAAGAAACCATACAGAATGGCACCATCCGAGTTGGTCGAGTTGAAGAAGCAAATAAAGGAATTACTGGAAAAAGGATACATTCGAGCCAGCTCCTCACCTTGGGGGTCACCAATTTTATTTGCCAAAAATAAGGATGGAACGCTGAGATTGTGTATCGACTATCGAGCACTTAACATGGTCACAGTCAAAAACAAATACCCGATGCCAAGGATAAACAATTTGTTTGATCAACTTGCTCAGGCCAAGGTATTCTCAAAAATTGACTTAAGATCAGGATACCATCAATTGAAGGTACGAACGGAAGATATCCCCAAAACAGCCTTCACCTCTAGATATGGACTGTACGAGTTCACAGTGATGCCATTTGGATTAACTAACGCCCCAACATATTTTGTTCACCTCATGAACAAAGTATTTATGAAGTTTATGGACAAGTTCGTCGTGGTATTCATCGACGATATTCTGGTATACTCCAAGACACCAGAAGAGCACGCAGAACATCTCAGGATTGTGCTAGGAGAGCTAAGAAAACACCAATTGTATGCCAAGTTCAGCAAGTGCGAATTTTGGCTAAGACAAGTAGGTTTTCTAGGCCACGTGCTGACTCAAGACGGTATCGCAGTGGACCCAGAGAAAGTTAAGGCCGTACTTGACTGGAAATCACCAGCCAGCGTAATGGACATACGGAGTTTCTTGGGAATGGCAGGATATTACCGCAGATTTATTGAAGGATTTTCCACCATAGCCAAGCCTATGACATAGTTGCTCAAGAAAGATAAGAAGTTTGAGTGGACAGAAGCCTGCGAGAAAAGTTTCCAAGAGCTAAAGCGGAAATTAACAACAGCACCGGTATTAATTGTACCCGACATACACAAGAATTTTGAAGTATATTGTGACGCGTCCAGAAAAGGTCTCGGATGCGTGTTGATGCAGGAAGGCAAGGTTGTCGCCTATGCTTCAAGGCAACTTCGCAAGCATGAGGAAAATTATCCCACTCATGACTTAGAAATGGCAGCGGTTATTCATGCACTCAAGGAATGGAGGCATTTCTTACTTGGGAATCGATGTGAAATATATACGGATCACAAAAGTCTCAAATATATTTTCACGCAGCCAGAACTAAATTTATGGCAACGACGCTGGTTGGAATTGGTAAAGGATTATGATGTTGGGATCCATTACCATCCAGGGAAAGCAAATGTAGTGGCCGATGCCCTGAGTCGGAACCCCAGCTCCGACGGAAACTATCTGCACAGCTTGAGGCCCGAATTCCATCAAGAATTTGCCAAGCTCAACTTGATAATGGTAGCAGAAGGCACCATATCAAACTTGGAAATACAACCCAACCTTGCAGATAAAATTAAAGAAGCTCAGCCCGGTCACCCCAGCATTGAAGGAATTAAAAGAAAGTTGAATATGGGCAAGGCCTCGAAATTCGTCATAGATAATGAAGGAATATTATGGTACGGAGAAAGGCTATGCGTGCCAAACATAGAAGACCTTAAACAACAAATTTTAGCTGAAGCACACACCACTCCATATTCGATCCACCCTGGAGGAACCAAAATGTATAAGGATATTCAGGAAAGATTTTGGTGGCACGGTATGAAGAGGGACATAGCCGCCTTCATTGCATGTTGCGACTCATGTCAGCGCATAAAAGCTGAACATCAGAGACCAGCCGGACTACTGCAACCAAACAAAATACCTGAGTGGAAATGGGATGAAATAGGGATGGATTTTATTGTCGGACTACCTCGGTCACGACACGGGAATGATGCCATATGGGTCATCACTGACAGGTTGACCAAAGTGGCACACTTTATTCCAGTGAAGACAACCTACACCACTCAGAGGCTTGCCAGGATTTATCTTTCCCGCATAGTTTGTCTGCACGGTGTCCCGAAGACTATAATATCCGACAGAGGCACTCAGTTCGTCTCAAGATTTTGGGAGCATTTACAACAGGCTCTGGGAACCCAACTAGCCTTCAGTACCACATACCATCCACAGACTGATGGACAAACTAAACGCGTAAACCAAATTTTAGAAGACATGCTGAGAGCATGTGTCCTCACATATGGAACCAGTTGGGAAGAAAGCCTGCCATACGCCGAGTTCGCGTATAACAATAGCTACCAGGCCAGCCTACAAATGGCACCATTTGAGGCTTTGTACGGACGGAGATGTCGTACCCCGTTAAATTGGTCAGAGACCGGAGACAGCCGCATCTTCGGACCAGACATGCTCAGAGAAGCCGAGGAAAAGGTCAAGCTAATCAGAGACCGACTTAAGACCGCTCAAAGTCGACAGAAGAGTAATTATGATCAGAAACATCGTAGGGTCAGCTTCGAACCCGGTGAGTTCGTATACCTGAGAGTATCCCCTATGAGAGGATTGCAACGATTTAAGATTAAAGGAAAGTTAGCACCAAGATTCATTGGACCATTCTGCATAGTGGCACGAAGAGGCACTGTAGCCTACCAGCTAGACTTACCCGAAGACTTGTCCGACATTCACGACGTGTTCCACGTCTCTCAATTAAGGAAGTACGTAAGCAACCCAGAGAAACAAGTATCCCATGAAAACATTGATGTGCAGCCAGAACTCACTTATCGAGAACGTCCCGTAAGAATATTAGAGGAGTCTGAAAGGAGGACCCGACAGAAGACCATCAAGTTTTTCAAAGTCCAGTGGAGCAATCACACCGACAGTGAAGCAACTTGGGAAAGCGAGGATTTTCTTCGGACTGAGCGTCCACACCTATTTAAGGATCAGCTGAAATCTCGGGGATGAGATTTTTCCTAAGGGGCTAGGTGTTGTGACACTCTAAAATTTTTATTTGGTTTTTATCAAAAACTTTGTGGTTTTTGAGGAGAGGCTATTTAAAATTTTTCTTTTTCAGAAAACCCTTCCACTTAAAAACTTCCTTTGCCTTGGCAAGGATTTTATTTTTTTCAAACCTTGGTGTTTGATCTTTTGAAACTTCTTCTCTGTTGGTTCTCTCAAATTTAATTTTTGAGTTTAAATTGTTTTCTTTTAAAATGAAGCTCTATGAAAATTTGGGGATTTTCATATCTTGGAACCACCCTTGACTTTGCATTGTTTCCATGTGGTAAAGCCCCTCCAAAACCTACCCTACACCTTGTGATCAACCTAAGTTCTCTGTCCCAACTAATCCAAACAAGTTTTGAATTTTATTCTAATTATTTTCCCTCTCAAATCAATTCTGAAAATTATTTTGAGCCCAAATGATTTTCAAAGCAAGTACCATATTGCATTTGAGTTTTGACCTCAAGCCAACTCTCCTGGATAGTCCTTTGTACCCACAACCCAGAACCATCTTGATCCACTCCTTCTCTTTTCAAAATTTTCAAAATTCAGCCTCTGCAAGTTTGGACCAGATTTGCCAAATTTGATGAAATTCATATCTACACTACTCCAAAAATTCCACCAAAATTCAGGCAACCTATGTGAGCAATGAGAAGCCACTCCACCAAATTTCAGCTCAAGGAAAAATCCCTAGATGCCATTTTCATTCTGTCGAACACCTTGCGGGCACTGTTACTGTTCAAAAATTCAGAAAAGTTCAGTTTCAGTGTCGTGTGCGTTCGTCAGTTCCTCTCACGCGTTCACAGTGCATTTGGCACGTTCCTCTCCGCCTCTTCCTACTGTCTGGAGCACCACACGCTCACTTGGCCTCTTCCTGGCGTCGGTGGCACGATGGCCCGCCCTCGCCGGAGTCTTCCGCGGCGTCGGGACCTCCCGTGGCGGCTGACAGGGGGCAAGAACGGCGGCTCAACGCCGTTCCGCGCCGCCCAGCGCTCCCTGGCTCTCCGCGTGGCCTCATGCACGCCAGCGCACCCCCGCTGCACCGTCGCCGTGGCCCGACAGCCCTGGACGCGCTTTCTGCCGCCAACGGACCCGCGCCGTCCCGTTCCGACCAAAGCCTGCCCTAAGCTTCTAATCCAAGTCCGGTTAGCATCTAAACGGACCCAGTAAACTCCCACGACGGCGCTCGACTCCCTAATCACCCCCGACCGAGCACTGCGCTACCGTAACCATCGCCGGAAATCCCTGTTCACGGCCACCGCCTCGGGCTGCCTATAAAAAGGGCCCCCGAGCTCACCCTCGTGCACGCCTCATCCCCACACCTCACCAACGCCACGCCAGGCCACTAGGGGGACCCCGAGGAGGTCTTCCCCCTCAACTCCGGCCGCCCCGATCCGCCTCGGCCGCCACCTCGATTCGCTCCGGTGAGGCCGTCTCCGGCGCCCAAACCCCGTTCGTTACCCTCTCTAGCTACCAGGAGCATAACCCCCTCCTCAATTTGATCACTGCAGCTCTCTCCGACGAAGTCCGCAACCACCCGAACCGCCGTCCGCCGGAGCAAAGCTCGCCGTCGACGTGGTGCTCGCCGACCGACACCACCACCACCAACCGACGCGGAAGGGTGCCCTGAACACGGAGGTACCCTCCGATCTTTCTGCCTCGCCGTGGATCGCCGCCGGCGACCACCGCGGCTCTCGGGCACCGGCGAACTCTGCCGCCCCGTTTGAATATTTAAACCTGACAGGCGGGACCCGCCTGTCAGCCTCTCTATCCTGTCAGAGTGAAGCGTTTTCTAAAAACATCTTCTTCCGAATGCGCTTTCCCTCTGGGCTGGCGTAGTCGCTACCGAAGCGCTTTCTGTTTTTATAAACTAGCCCCTAGAAAACTTCTGTTTCATTACAGATGAGTCCCTGGACAAAAACCTTTATAACTTTTAAACAGAAAGGTATTTTTAGTTGATTATTTTTCTGTTCTCTTTAAAATTTTGTCTAGTTTTTTATCAGATTTATTTGGAAAATATTTGGTATACTTTCTGTGCACTCCTTGGTATTCACGATAGCGCATATATTTTCTTTATACCGTAGATAGCGAAGGAGGTGACGGAGCCGTGAACTTCACCGAGCTAGGCTCCGACTACTCTGAACCAGGCAAGCATGTTTGAACTTTTGATATGATGAGTGTCTTGGCATGTTTTGCATTTAGTTAGTTTCATGGCATGTTGATAAGCATATCGATGAATGTCATTTTATGCGATAATGAGGTAAGTGAGTTCGATGATCCATAAGTGGATGGATGTGAGTATGAATGGCCATGTGTTGGCATGAGGATGGGTGAGATGGCAGTGTTGTAGCATGCCAGTCTCATGCCGGACTATGTGACTTCAGTGTCAAACCGTATCGGTCCAGTTCCTTTCATTTCTTTCCCTGTACTACCACATGTTTTCCGCAAGGAATATGGTTTAGTAAGTTGCAAACCGCTTTTCTGGTACACACCAAAAGGAGAGGCCGTGATGATGGTTCCATGGCCCTGGATTAAAGCCAGTGATCCGGTCAGGGGGCATGGGTGTTTCCGGTTGGGACCGAGAGGGGGGCACCCCTTAGAACGCGCGTATATAAATTTGATCCCATGCTATTCGAGATTGTGATCTCCCCGTCTCAAAAGTTTTTCTTGGACGATGTCTAGGGTGATTCCTAGCATCGAGAGGTATGATGGGTGTGTACTGGTTAGCTGTGTTTTCTTCCGAAATACCGTAAACGGAACTAGTCCTTCGTGACTACGGAAATCCGTTGGCTGTGGGAATAATTTTGTACAAACTCTGCAGAGTCATATATCCCTCCAAATCATCTATTCCATGTCCAAATTCGTATTATCTTGTCCTAACAATGACAGTGTTGATGACAGAGACTCCGGTGTTTCGCATGAGTGCTAATTCCGGTTAAATGATATTCC
Source organism: Triticum dicoccoides (assembly GCF_002162155.2). NCBI lineage: Eukaryota > Viridiplantae > Streptophyta > Magnoliopsida > Poales > Poaceae > Triticum > Triticum dicoccoides. The sequence goes on from NC_041380.1 coordinate 395,236,874, forward strand.
TGTGGATGGACTAACCCATTTATTCTTATGAATTAAAAGTTTATTATGATTATTATTTATCTGTCCATAAAAGCCCTTTCTGTGATGTC